>NC_057345.1:77595000-77900000 GCF_016509475.1 Prionailurus bengalensis | reverse complement strand
TTATCTAACTTTTCACTCATGGTTCCTGCCTTTGAGGTCATCCACAGAAGGGCTTCCCTATCTTAAAATTACATAATGGCTTATATTCTCTTCCAGGACTTTTGTGATTTTGTATTTTACATTTAAATCTTTAATTCAGAGGTGCCTGGGTGGCTCAGTCAGTTAAGTGTCCAACTCTTGATCTGAGCTCAGGTCGTGATCTCATGATTCGTGGGTTCGAGCCCCATGTTGGGCTCTGTGCTGATTTTACAGGGACACAGCTGTCTTGCCCTCTCTCTGCCCCTTCCCCGCTTGCACTCTCTCTCTCTCTCTCTCAAAAATAAACTTTAGGGGCGCCTGGGTGGCACAGTCGGTTAAGCGTCCGACTTCAGCCAGGTCACAATCTCACGGTCCGTGAGTTCGAGCCCCGTGTCGGGCTCTGGGCTGATGGCTCAGAGCCTGGAGCCTGTTTCCAATTCTGTGTCTCCCTCTCTCTCTGCCCCTCCCCCGTTCATGCTCTGTCTCTCTCTGTCCCAAAAATAAATAAAAACGTTGAAAAAAAAATTTAAAAAAAAAAATAAACTTTAAAAAATCTTTAATTTATCTGGATATTTTCAGATGTATGGTTCTTTTGTTTTCATTATCTCTCAATAAAGCAGAATGCTTTTTTCTTTATACATGTTCCTCATTTCTTGTTATATTAATTACTGGGCATTTAAAATTTTGTTGTTTTGTTGCTACTATGAATGGACTCTTTTTTCCATTGCATTTTATAGCTGGTTATTGTGGGTGTTTGGGAAGAAATATATATATATATTATTATATGCTTTTTAATAAGAATATTGTGACCAGTCACTTGACTGAGATCTCACTTCTGTAGTCCCCCCAGTTGATTCTCTCTGGTTTTTCAAAAGTTAAAATTTGCAAATAATATTATTTCTTTTGATCTGAAAGGCTCAGCAGGGCTTCCCATTGTTTTAAGTGCATTTCTTTGACAGCTGTTGGGGATGAACATCTTTTCAGGTGTTCATTGGCCGTTTGTTTTCCTTTAGTGAACTGCCAGTTCACTTCCTCTGCCAGTTTTTCTGTTTGGTATTTGTAATGTTTTTATTGATCTGATAAAATCATTTGAAATTCATTTCCCTGTTGAAATTTAAAAATAATTTCTTCCAAGAGAGAGAGTGAGCTAATGTCAAATGTAAATGTTAGCATGTGAGCAGTCTAGAAACGTTGAGAATCCTTGCTGGAGGCTACCTACCTGCACATTGATTTTTTGTCCCTTGGTTCTTAAAATCCAATGGGAGGTGGGGTAGGTGACCAATAAAATACGTGCCCAGAGCAGGGAATGTGCTATTCCAATTCAACAGCCAGAATCGGTTGGCCAGGGCTCCCCCCACTCGGCCCCTCCCTGCCTGCACACCGGGTGGTCTCCCCACCCCCACCCTGCCTGGTTTGAAGGGATTATTCAGGATCAATATTTGAAATCGTTGTATTTTTTCCTAACTGGAGTTAAGTTTATAAGCTTTTTTTATTTAACCACCAAACACCAGAAATAAAAACCTGGAAGAGAGCCAGTTTGACTCGGAGCCAGTACACTTTCTCATAGCCAAAAAGCTCGCCCTTCATCCTCGTTGTTTTTTCCCCTGAGTTACTGACATTTCCTTTCAAAAGCTGATTCCCAACTTCTCAAATTCTTCATCCGTGTCGTTCGGTCCCCAAATGATTTCCAGAGATCCTGCCCTCCCAGTCCAGCCCCCGGCCCAGCCCAGCCCCTGACACCTGAGCTGTAAACCGGGGCCCGAGCCACGTGACCTGGACTCGAGCTCTAAGCTCCTGGGGGAGCTTTAATTACTCTGCAAATGCAGAGCAGGGCCCTGGTGGGAGGAGGAGGGGGCCGCAAGAGCATCTGATGCATCTGAAGGCCGTTCCACGCAGAGACGTGTGGGGGGAGTTTTGTTCCTACTAACCACGAAGGGCTGCAATAAATCCATGCACAGTTCACTTAACAAACACATGCTGAGCACCAACTGTGTACTGGGGACTCTCCGAGGCACTGGTGAACAAGACTAAACCGACTCTGGCGAAATTGCCCAGTGGGAAAGACAGGCATGAAATAATCCCACCTCACAAATTCAATAACTACAAGTGTGAAAGTTCTGTTTAGGCAAATGTGAACGATTTCATGGCTTAGCTCTGAATCCTTCGAAAGGATTCAGAGGAACAGCAACAAGTCGGCCCCCAGGGATTTTTGGTGGCGGTTCCTTTCTAATGCCGCCCACATCTAGGGGTGGGCCGTCCTGAGAAAACAGCCCTAACAGGAGTAGGGAGGTCTAAGGGGGAGGGTTCGGAGCAGCTGGGCGGCAAAAGAGCTGTTTTCTCTCCCTCTTTGGGAAACTATTTGGAGGTGCAGCCTGGCGGCTCTCATGACCTCTCACAGCGCTTTGGGGACGGTCTGCGACGGGCCGGGCCATCCCGGTTGGCCTTGGAAGTCAGTTCTGAGTCAGCTGTCAGTGACCCGCAGGGTTAGGGCTCCTCCTCTCGTCTCCCCGCTCCTTCATGCTCAGAACTCATGTTCCAGATGGACTCAGCTGGCAAGTGTTTGAGACGTGTCTCAGCATCTTGTGATGTGTTCCTGAACCTCCGGCCCCCAGTGGGGTGAGTCACTGGCTCTAACTTGATCCCTGCTGCTCTTGGCCCCTTCTTCCAGGGTCCATAAACCCAAGCCCATCATCATCTGAGAGCAGACCACCAAGTCCCTGTGGCCAGGCCTGGAGGGGACAGCTGTGCCGTGAGGCGCAGCCTGCTGGCCCTGCCCTGCAGGGATTCTTTTTCTCCCCCCTTTCCTCTACAGGGATTCTTTCTGCCAATTCATTTGTGGAGGGATGAGGGTAAAAGCACCCTCCCTCTGGGTCCTTCTCCTTCCCAGCTCTCTTCGCCTGAATTTCAGATACCTGGGCTATGGGACCGAACAGAGCTGAGAATGCTGCCAAGGCAGGAGTATTGCTGTTACATCCTTTCTGTCAGTTTGGGGTAGGCACTGAGTTGGTGAGATCTGGAAATGGGAGGAGGTTTGCCTTTGCTTAAGAGACTGGATTCAAATCCTGGCATTCTTACTTCCTAGCTGAGTGGCCTGGGGCAAGCTTATAGTGGTTTCCCCACTTAAAATATAAGTAAGCACCCAACTCATAAGACTATTGTAAAGATAAAATGAGATAAAAACATGTACAGATTTTAAAGAAATTCCTAAAATATAAGTGATAGTAGTAATGCTGTTGTTGATATTACAGGCTCTACAGGGAGGTTCCTTCTTGGTAGGTTTTTGCAACATCGGGTTGGTAATAATGATTTTTACGTGCGGTCTCTCCTTTTCTGCCTTTTATTGGATCAGTGTTCCAAAATAGCTAGTCTGACATCTTTCTTTTTTTTTTTTTTTTTTTTTTTTTAGCACTTGATTATACTGATTCCTTTGCTCTGGTGTCTCTAGGCTGTGGTTCATCAGGGTGTGGGTGAGGGCTGGATAGGAGAAAGACCTGGAGTCTTATTTTCTCCCCAAGCATGAGGGCTTGCTTCTCTATGACTGACCCCCAGGGAAAGCCCGTATCCATCATCCGTCCATTGATGGAGGTACTCATTTATTCCACACACACTCCTGAGCTTCCACTATGTGTCAGGTGCTATGAGAAGTACTAGTTTTAAAAAGATGAAAAATGCTCAGTTCTTATGCTCAGGGAGCTCAAAGTCACAGGCATTTATAATCCTGGTGTGTGAGTGATGCTATGAAGGTAGACGTGGGGTACTTTGGATACAACCGGGAGGCACCCAATCTGATGCGGGGTGTGGGTTGTGATGGTGTTCTCTGCTGGATTCCACAAGATTAGGAGGATTGGGCTAGATAAAGTGAGGGAAGGGCATTCCTAGCCAAGAGAACAACATGTTCAAAAGCCTAGAGGACCAAGAGCTTGGTGTGGATTTAATGGGCTCTTCCAGGAAGGAGTGGAGTGCAAAGTCTAGAGGTGGGCTGGGGAGTGCCAGGAAAGCATGGGGGCTGCTCTGTAGGTTTTTCACTGATGTTCTAGATCTGTCATATTTACCCTATGGTTTCTCATTTCTTTTTAAAAAAAATTTTTTTTAACGTTTATTTATTTTTGGGACAGAGAGAGACAGAGCATGAATGGGGGAGGGTCAGAGAGAGAGGGAGACACAGAATCGGAAGCAGGCTCCAGGCTCTGAGCCGTCAGCCCAGAGCCTGACGCGGGGCTCGAACTCATGGACCGCGAGATCGTGACCTGAGCTGAAGTCGGACGCTTAACCGACTGAGCCACCCAGGCGCCCCGGTTTCTCATTTCTTAACATCCTGTCTCAAATGGTGCCCCCAGAATGGAGTTAATTTCAATAATTTTTACATGACCTATATGAAGCTGGGGAGATTTCTGTTTTCCGTGGTGTTATGAATATGTTTTCACACTTCTGATTAAACATGATAGATTGAATACACATGCTCATCCCAGATGCCTTTTAAAAATATCACCGAAATGAGAGCAGAGAAGAAAAAAATAGATATAAACAGAAAAGAGGAGACAATAGCAAATGAGAAATGCCAAGGAATTCCTAGAATATGAAAATCAGATGAAAGCACCAGAGAACTGAGAGGTACCTTGATTGGGTTCCCTGTGAAACAGACCCTGAGAGGAGGATGTGATAGAGGAGGTTTCTGGGAGCCACACCTGCAGGAGAGCAGAGGAATCAAGGCTGGATGGGTAGTCAGTCATGACACTCTCAACTGACCTCACAGGAAGCTCCTCAGAGTAGTCCCAAATGAAGGCAAGGCGTTTGTACACCAACATAGACCAGTCATTGGACATGGCTGACCGTGGAAGGGGGATACCTTTGGGTGAGGCAAGTCCCTTTATCCAGTGCCAATGCCTAGGAAGGAACTCAGCTGTAAGCCTTTATCAGCCCATAATTCAAGCAGCAAGGAAATGAGAGCGTCAATTTAAAACAGGAGTGTCAGGGGCGCAGTCAGTTTAGTGTCCAGCTCTGGCTCAAGTCATGATCTCACTGTTTGTGAGTTCAAGCCCCCCGTCCGGCTCTGTGCTGACACCTGGCAGCTCGGAGCCTGGGACCTACTTTCCAATTCTGTGTCTCCCTCTCTCCCTGGCCCTCCCCTGCTCACACTGTCTCTGTCTCTCTCTCAAATATAAATGAACATTAAAAAAAAAAAAAAAAAAGGAGTGTCAGGGTGGTGCAACCTAATACTTATTACAAAGAGAGTCAAAGGAGGAGCAAGCCCATTCACACCACAGAACCCTGGAAAAACTCAGGAACTGGTGGTGCAGGAGCCTCTGAGGGACAGGGGAAGGCATGGAGCTGAAAACAGACACGGTCTCAAAGTGCATGTGAGGAGGTTCCCACCTCTCCCCAGCCTTAGAAGAGGACTGAAGGTTTACTATGGTGGGACATTAACCAGAAAGGTTCCAGTCCCTGAGACGCTAGATATGGCAGAGTTAGGTAGGGGAGGCCCCTGGAAATGCAAGAGGTGGGGACAATCTTCTGAAAACAGGGGGAATTCCATATTAGGAATGGTGAGACCCCCCAGTCCCTTCCCTGACCCCCAATCAGCTCACAGAATTCCAGCAGTGGGGCTTGTGGAGACCAGGCAGGAGTCTAAACAAGAAATTCATCTCTAGGGAGATTGGCCAGCCCAAGAGAAAAGACCCACCATACTGAGGTTTGAGGGTTCTCAAGTAAAAAGTCCAGCCAGTCACCTTATCACTTGAATGCAGATTACCAGGCACTGTACCTCACACATGGCCACATAGCTTTTATCAGTTTTATAGTGCCTTACTCTCAAATATGATCAGGAAGTCAATGATGGTATACTCATATACTTGGAGAAAAACTCAAATTGAATGACAGATATGAAAGTTTGATAGATGGCAGAAAGAGCCTGGAGGAGGGGCACCTGGGTGGCTCAGTTGGTTAGGCATCAGACTTCAGCTCAGGTCATGGTCTCATGTTCATGGGTTCGAGCTCCACATCAGGCTCTCTGCTGCCAGCATGGAGCCTACTTTGGATCCTCTGTCCTCCTCTCTCTCTGTCCCTCCTCAGCTTGCATTCTCTCAAAAATAAATAAACCTAAAAAAAAAGAAGAAGAAGAAGAATCTGGAGGAAAGAGTGCAGGAAACAAGAGGAAACTAAAAACAAAACAACAACAAAACCCTTCAATGTCCTTAAATAGGATTAATTAAAAAGAATAAGACAAGTAATCTCTTGTTTATAAAATGCAACCAGTGATAAATGATGGAGGAGCTGGGTAGGTCTCTGCTCCACAGAGTTGTTCAGGGCTCAGAAGACCCAGAGTCTGCCATCATGAGCTCATGGCTTCCAATGTCAGCCTAGGGAAAAGAAAGAGGATCTCTCCAGAGGGTTTTATAGGTCAGGTGTGTAAGTAGTGAGCATCATTTCTGCTCACATCCCATCAGCTAAAACTGACATGCTGTAGCCCTGTGCTCAGGAAGTAGAAGGATCAGTTATGAGGAACGCATTGTAGTGTCCACCACAAGAAATGGTGAAAAATAGTCAAGGAAGTCGCAGAGCAGGCCTGGAAGTTAACTAGCCCACACCGGAACAGGCAGATGGAAGTCTCCAGGAGAGAATGTCTGCCGGGGGGGGGGGGGGGGGGGGGGGGAACTGAAAGAATATCGGACATTCAACTGAAAAGAAAGGTTTAATTCGGAGGATTTTACAATGCTTTTGTGACTGTGGGAAGAAATTATGATAGTGAAAAATGGGCAACTGATAAAAGGGAGGAAATTATTACCTATAGAAACAACAGTGAAAGAAGAAAATGTAATCACATTATATTTCATAGTAAGAGGAAAACTAGTGATTTAACCAAAAATTCCAAAGTATGTATTTTGGAAGGATGAAATAGGATGAAGGATAACAAGAAGCAATAGTGCTAACTCCACATTTTCTGTATAAAAAGCCAATGGGTAATATATAAAAGTATTGACCTGGAAGGTAGCTGTATAACCCTACTGGTTAGAAATACGGAAGTAAGTGCTATACAAAGTAGTAGAAAACCCTTGAAAGGAAGATAAAGGACATGAGAAGGAATAGGCGGGGGATTTCTGTGGTTGTTGTTTATAAACCTGGTAATATCGGAGCACCTCACTCAGTCGGTTAAGCGTCCGACTCTTGATTTCAGCTCAGGTCATGATTTCATGGTTCAGGTCATGGGTTCAAGCCCTGCATCAGGCTCTGCACTGACAGTGTGGAGCCTGCTTGGGATTCTCTCTCTCCCTCTGCCCCTCTCCCGCTCACATGCACGTTCTCTCTCTCAAAATAAATAAACTTTAAAAATAAAAAAATAAACCGTGTAATATTATTTGACTTTTAAATCCTTGTACATGTATTACTTCAGACATAATGACATAAAAAGTCCATGGATAAGACCAGCTTCAGGCATGACTGGGTTCAGGAACTCAAAGTTATCAGGACTCAATTTCTCAGCTTTGTTTTCCCTGTGTTGGCTCTGTTTTTAGTTAGGCCCCTCTTCATGGGGTACAGGACCACCTAGCCCGTCTGTTTTCTTTTCCTTCAACCTTTCCTTCCTTCCTCCCTCCCTTCCTTCCTTTCTTCCTTTCTTCCTCCTCTCCTTCTTTCCTCCCTTCCTCCCTCCCTCCTTTCTGTCTTCTTTTGTAATTAAAGAAGTTTTTAATGGTGGCTGAAAAGCACATGAAATTTGCCATCTTAATCATTTTAAGTGTATAATTTAGCACTGTACTTTCACGTAGTGTGTATTCACATTGTTGTGCAACAGATCCCCAGAACTTTGTCATCTTGCAAAACGGGAACGCTATACTCCTTAAACAACAACTCTTTCCTTCCTGCCCCCCCGCCCGACCCCTACCCCCAACTGCTGGCAACCACCATTCTACTTTTGCTGTCTTCTTACAGCTATTAGTGCCAGCAGAGAGAAACCTCACTTTCCTGATAATTCTGACAAAATCCCAGGATCGAGTTCCAGTAAACTGACCAGGGCTTGGCTGGCATCCCCAAAACAAATGGCCCGAGGGTCAGGGGTGAGCCCAAGCAGTGCTGACAGTAGAAGGGGCTGGGGCTCCGGGCAAACACACACGGTCCCCATGGAAACGCAGGGATGGGCAGGTTGTGAGACATCCCGTCCCACCCTGCTTAGACGCTGCTTGACCTGGAGGTTTACCTGTACCTCCATGACCTTCCAAGCAAACAAGATGATCTCAGTTCTCCGTGGGATTCTTTTTTTAAACCTTTTTAGCATAAACTGTTTTTAAAAAAGATTTATTGTTGGGATAGGTAGAAAATTGTAATTATTAGGTTGACCTTCTTTGAAAACGTTCATTAGTTATGTGTATTTTTTACTATGAATTGTCTGTTCATGCTCTTTGCTCATCCCATACTATTAATAAACACACTTATCAGCTTCCCCCATTCTGATAAATGTGAAAAAACATATTAAAAAAATATTTCCTAGAACCTTGTACAGGACTTTAGAGAGTACCTAGTAGTGTGATTCTCATTTTACAAAGAGAACCAAAGCGTCTGTTAGTGAAGTATCCAGCCAGCTCTAGAACCCTGCCGGTGGTGGATGAAGGAACAGAAAATCTGGTTTGATCCTCCACCTGTTAGATTGTGCTGCTTCTTCAATTACTCCTAAATTTGGTTCCCCCAAAGTCCCATTTCCTGCCCAGTCACCATGTTCAGGGATTACAGAGAGCCTCTTTTATTTTCTCACAGTTTGCAACATTCTTAAAAGACTGAGGATAAATAGCTGAGAAGATTTGAAGCTAATTTGAGGTCCCTTGTGATTCATGCTATAATCTTGGCATTTGCCCAGCAGCACCTTGCAAATCTTCACTGCAGCTAGCACAGTTTTGGACTGAATTTTGCCATTAGAATAATATAAGTTACAGTAAAAAAAAGAGAGAGAGAGAGAGGATTCGTCTTGAAACCCTTTGTCGAGGAATGAGAATGAAATGCAGTGAGCAAGCTGCCGATGTTTTTCAGGGGGAGAGAGTGAACCCCACACTGCAATGTTGGCCTTGGCGCCTCCCTGCTTTGCAATCCTGGGCTCTCAGGAAGCTCCTGACCACACCAGAGATGGAAAATACCCTGACTGCAATGAGGCAGCCTGTGCTCCTGCGGCTGTTCTCACTCAGCATTAGTGATGCGGTCATTGTGTGGGTCACAGCAGATGAGATTTGTGGAAGAGGAACTGGAGGGTTTAGAGTTTCAGAATGTAAACCGAACTCTTAAAGAATATGAGGCATGAGGCTGGATTTTCTGTCACTGAGGAAATCTCTCTATCGAGGGTAAACTGAAGCAATTGTGCTTTGTTGACTTTAAGGCTCAAGACTAATCAAGTATCTACTACAGTTTGGAAAGCTAACTACTGAACTCTGTATTCTTACCTGTTAACTTTGTGTTTCTTTTTTCCTTGACAGGGTGCACGACTCAAGCCATAATAGGTCAGGCAGTTGCCTCACTTAGGCTGCTGGCGGGAGGAGAGTAGAAGAATTTTTTTTTTCAGTGTGGAAATAGAGAGGCTTAGAACTATTGAGAGACGGCACTGGAGATTCAGATGGTTGAATCTTCAGGAAAAGCGAAAGGGTTGGGTTAGAACTAATAATAATAGGTAGGGCACTTGGTATGTATCAGGCATTGTAGGAAATCTTTATAAGTATTATCTCATTTAATCTTCATAGCAATCCATGAGGTGGGTACTCTCCTCTTCACTTCCCAGATGAGAAGACTGAGGTTCAGAAGTAAAATTAACTTGCCCAAAGTCATACAGCTAGACTTCTTGGGGCCAGAGCAAACAATCTGACTCCAAGACCCTGGGCTCTTAGCCCCTCTCTATGAAAGCTCCGTGACTGCTCCGGAGGTTATATACCCTACTCCTGAAATAGCGGCTGGCAAATAGTAGCTGCCACCCCAAATATGAGCTGGCTGAATATATAAATACTCCATGCTGCCTTAGCCTGGGTCAGGGTCAGTGTTCTTTGCAAGCCAGGGAGGCCAGAAAGCTGCATTTAGATGTCCTTTCAAACTCCTCAGAACTTTCTGTTCAGACTTAGAACTTCTTGGATAATGGTGCAATAATGTACAATTAATGTCTTAGCAGGATAAAAATAAATATTTAAGAAGTAGTGATTATTGTGGTTATCACAGAATTATTTTTAAGAGTGAGAAAAAAGGTAATTACTGGATGTCCAATGGTAGAGAGTTGGTTAAATAAATTACAGAAATGCAGCAATGGAATACTTAACAGCTATTAAAAATAAAGTAATACCACTTTATATTTTTAAATATAAAATACCTTATTTTATATTTATATATTTTAAATTTATTTTATATTTATTATTTTATATTATTATAGATTATATATTATATATGTTATATATTATATAATAATATTATTATGTAAATTATTTTAAATTTATTTTATATTTATATATTTTAAACATAAAAAACAGCTACTAAAAATAAAGTAATACCACTTTATTTATATTTATATTTATTTATATTTATAAAGTAATACCACTTAAAAATAAAGGGTACCACATGGCATAAAAACACATTATTGATATGTTGTCTGGGGAAAAAGCAGGTTACAAAATAATAAGTAGAGTATTAGCCCAATGATGTACATATATTTATGCATAGAAAAAAGTCTGAAAGAAAATATATTAAAGTGTTAATAGTGGTTATTTCTGCATGGCAAGAATATAGACGGTTTTAATTTTCTTCATGATGTTTTAATTTTTTTTTCAAATTTTCTAAAACTATAAAGCAATAATGTGATTTTTAAAAAGCAGTCCTCAAATTTTGATAATTTATTTATTTAAGATTTTATTTATTTATTTTAAAAGATCTTAGTTTTGAGTAATCTCTCTACCCAACATGGGGCTCGAACTCATGACCCCAAGATCAAGAGTCACATGTTCCACTGACTGAGCCAGCCAAGCATCCCTGATCATTGCTTTAAATGAAGATATGAGGGGCTCCTGGCTGGCTCAGTTGGTAGAGCACGTGACTCTTAATCTTGGGGTCATCAGTTAAAGCCCCATGTTGGGTGAAGACATTACAAAAAAAATGAGATATGAAGTTGCAACTTAATGAAAGACAACAGAGTGTAGCTGATAAGAATATGGACAATGGAGCCATTCTGCCCGTGTTCAAATCTCAGCTCTACCATTTATAAGCTGTGTGACTTTGGTTAAATTACTTAACTTATCTGTGATCTGTTTCTATGTCTAGATGTATATCATACATGATATTACTAATGATATATCCTATATATTACTTCCTACCTCGTTATGAGGATTAAATAAGTTCTTATATTTAAAACACTTAGAACAGTGTTATATGAGTTTGTTACTATTATTGTCATCATCACCACTTTTATCATTAAAAAGTCTCTCAATTCTCTTATCCAGTCTTTAAAAATGCACAGGCAGAGGTGAACCTAGGTCAAGCATTTTAATGCTTATATATTTGGGACTTTAGTCCATGTGTGTCCAGGATATACCAACAGGACCTCACTCAGGAAGAACCTCAGCTGGGCCTCCCAGGGTTCACTATCACTATCTCTGAAGTAAGAAGATTTTATGGAAACTCAAATTGATTTTGTCCTTATTTATTAACCAAATTAGCCAGCGTATAAAGTTAAAACCAGGAAAAAATTAAAATGAAGGGGAAAGAGAATTCTTTCTATCTTAACCCTCAAATCACTTTCTATTCTGACCCTTCACTTCACTGTGTCCTCCAAACATAAGCCACCTTGTAAAACTTCAAATTTGTATCTTCCCTCTCCTCATCCCTCACCCTCCTCACACCCCTCCCCTCAGCCAGCACCCCATTCTCACCTCCGGGCCTGGCTTTCACTACTGACCTCCACATACATGAGGCTGGATTCCAAACCAGCCTGCACCATCCCTGACCCTCTGACCTCTGGGGTCCTGGGAAAAGGAGCCTGAACCCGACCCCCACTCAGGAGAGTGAGAGGTGGTGGTGAGATGCCCCCACAGGACCTGCTCCCAGGCTGGCCTTATCCCGCTGTGGGGGCTGGGATTTCCTGCCCGGAAGCACTAGGCCTGGACACAATGGGGGTTATCGGTCACCATCGGGGGATCAGAACCACAGTGGGAGCCCTCTACTTAGCTGTTGGTTTTCCAGGCCTTTCCTGTGTGAATCTTTACTTCCGTGGAAGCTCTTGTTTTGGTCTTTTCCAGGACAGAAACCTTCCCCCAGCTTCCTTCCCCTCTGTCATCTTGGGTCAGCTACCTTTCACTTCCCATCCTTTCCAAATTTGGGTCTAAGTCAACTTAAACTGATAATTAACAGAGGCTAGGTAAGGAAAGTGTTTCCCTTCTTCCTAGATCTTTTTTTTTCTTTTTAAAAAATTATGGGTGAAATTGATCAGTTAATTGGCTTCCATGATGATAATAATAATTCCATCAACTGAGCAAATTCACAAATTATACCTGTTTTGAGGTTTAACTCCTTAATTTAAGAGCTTATTTGGCTTATTTAACAGTCCTCAATAGGTCTTTCTATTTTGCTAAAAAGCAAAAGTATTAACAAAATAAAAAGAAGACACAATTTACCATGTTGTAAGTCTTAATAATACAAACAGCAGAATTGCTTTTAAAATTGATGTGGCAAAATACCAGCTATCATTTACTGAATACTTATGTATCAAGTGGTTAGTCATTAGCTAGAATGAGTCATTAGCTCATTCAGTCCTCAGGACCACCTATTTTATAAATGACAAAATTGATCCTCAGAGAGGTTGAATAACTCACTGAGATCACTCCAGATATAAATGTCAGAGTTGGGTTTTGAACTCAGCCTGTGTGACCACAAAATTTTTGCTTGTATCCGACACTATACTGCTATCTCCCAAAGAAGCTGCCACCACTCATACCCACCAGCAGTCCCGAATAAAATTATAGTTCTTGGACATGGCTTTAGGTCTGAAAGCTTGTCTCCTATCCATACTAACCCTGACCTCAGCTTCTCAAAACTCACCACCCCTGCCCACAGGACTTCAATGGCTCTAAGCTCAGAAAAGATGATGGTGGGGGCGCCTGGGTGGCGCAGTCGGTTAAGCGTCCAACTTCAGCCAGGTCACGATCTCGCGGTCCCTGAGTTCGAGCCCCGCGTCGGGCTCTGGGCTGATGGCTCAGAGCCTGGAGCCTGTTTCCGATTCTGTGTCTCCCTCTCTCTCTGCCCCTCCCCCGTTCATGCTCTGTCTCTCTCTGTCCCAAAAATAAAATAAACATTGAAAAAAAATTTAAAAAAAAAAAAAAAAGAAAAGATGATGGTGTTTACTCGCATGAATGCTCCTATAATTCAAATGAAAACTAAACTAAACCACCAAGTAAGTATCAACAAGTTAAACAATGGTGTGATTTTCCTGATGTGTATCTCTGTGTATGTGATTATATATAGGATATGATAGCAGATTCTTTCCAGACAATTCAGAAAAGTTGTTCTGACTTTTCTGGAATATAAGCACCCTGTGCTTACTAGCCTCTTGGGTAATTCAGTTTAGCCAACTCCTACTTCCCAAGTAAGATGTGGGAAAAGGGAAAGCAAAGAAAAGGAAAAGAAAGAAGGAGGGAAGGAGATGGAGGAAGGTAGGTGTATCTACTCAGAAATGGAGGTGTGGGAATAAAACAAACAAAGAAAGAATTGGTGTCCCCTCCTTCCAGCTGGGTGATTCCTGACAGGCTTCATTCTCTCCTCTCTTGCAGGAGGGTGAGAGCTGTTGTGGACTGTGAACCCCACAGGGGAGGAGGGGTACCCACGTCTGAGGGACCCCCCAGAGGGAGGCCTGCTCTGACTCAGCTCAGTGGGCAGTGGGCCAGACTTGCACCTCCCTGTTTACACTTGGATTCCTCTGGGACCCATCATACAATGACTCAGATTAGCTCTCACTGCCCTCAAAGTCTGAGGAATTGTCAGTGCCTGCTCTGGGTTAACACCCCAACAGTCAATTTAAATTATTGAATTAATTTTTGTGACATCCAGCCAGGCTGCCTGAGGGGCGGATCCCTGAGGTCATGATGACACGTGTGCTCCTTGGATCCCTGCAGTCCCTGTGGTTTCCACAGGACCTTGGGTCACATGCAGGGCCACTGGTTGTGCTTTGAGGAGCACTACCCCCAGAATGTGGTCCACGTGAGAACCCGAGAGGGAGGATACTGGGCACTTTTTGGGAAAAGGGTGGTAGCTGTGCAGTCTAAGGAGCCGTCTGCTGTACCCTTGGGTGAGGTGACCTCATGCAAGTGGGTGCCTCTGTGGTCTCCACCTGAATAAAAAGGCAACTGTGGGTCCCTTTGAGGTGCCGTGAAAGCCATATGCCTTGGGTGAGCTCAGAGTTTTTCCAGGGGAATCCAAATTTATCAACCAAGAGATTTCCTAGAGACTTCTGAGTTTTGGCGAGAGAGCCTTCTTCCCGTGCCTCACATAATCTGCTCAGGGTTTGTGAAGTTCATGGCCTAGGAGCTCTGGGTAACTCTCTGTGTATTGGGGAAGCACTGCTATCCAGCAAGTCCTTGGAGGTCATGCGATCTGGACAGGGAAAAGGTCCAATGCAGGACTCAGTTCTGCTTCATCCAAATAAATGGCTTCAATTCAAACCCAATGAGGAAATCTGGCTTACTCCGCAGGGACTGCTTTGTCAGCCAGACGCAGAAAAGTTGGATGCCCAATGATGTCAACTCACTTGGGTCTCAGGTCCAAGAGTGGCCCAGGAGTGAGGTATAGGAAGGGCTGTTCCCATGGTTACTGAGAACACCACCGCCCCTGCTTTCCTCCTTCTTCTGCCCACTCCAGTCTCCCAGCACCCCTTTAGAACACCACCTTTCCTTGTCTGTAGTGAGAGTTCTCTCACCCCAGCCCACCATCTCCAAGTTCAACACATGCATTATTCAACACCAGGCCAAGTGCTTGCTGCTGAGAGGAAAGAGCCCTCTGCCTCCTCCCGTGGCCTCCTGGCTAAAAATGCTCACTTACACCAGACAGCAGGTAAAGTGTGACATTCTCGACAGTTTCTTCTTAAGCTCTTTGATTCCTTGTTCCCAGTTCTCAAGTCAGTAAAGTTCCAGGTGTGATTAAAAATAAAACAGGAAACTGGGGCGCCTGGGTGGCTCAGTCAGTTAAGTGTCCCACATCCCCACATCAGCTCAGATCATGATCTTATGGTTTGTGAGTTCGAGCCCTGTGTCAGGCTCTGTGCTGACACCTCAGAGCCTTGAGCCTGCTTTGGATTCTGTGTCTCCCTCTCTCTGCCCCTCCACCAGTCATGCTCGGTATTTCTCTGTCTCTCAACAATGAATAAACGTTAAAAAAATTAAAAATAAAATAAAAATAAAACAGGAAAAAACAGCTTGGAAGAAAAAGGAGATTTGTTCCCACTTCTCCAGTTGAAGGATGACTTTAAGGACAGGGCCTGGTCTCTAAGAATTCTTTGTTTTAAATATGTGCTTTGGGAAGTCATAATCTTTTCAAAGGGCTTTTTCACTGCCTTGAGGAAAGTGCTGTAGCTTCCTCTGGCAAATGGAGGCATTGGAGAATAGAGATGAAACTATTTCACAGCTTTAAATAGGAAACAAAGACTGGACGTGAAGTTCTTTGTAGTTTACAATTCCATCTATCATGTTCCCCAGAAGGAGGCCAGGGGACCCGAAGGGTCTTCAGTTGTAAAATGTGTGTCCCAGACAATCAATATTAGATTTGTGGCAACATATAACAAAAGCTTTAAGAATGAACTGGGGGGCACCTGGGTTGCTCTGTAGGTTGGGCATCTGACTTTGGCTCAGGTCATGATCTTGCAGTCCATGAGTTCAAGCTCCATGTTGAGCTCTGCACCGACAGCTGGGACCCTGGAGCCTGCTTCAGATTCTGTCTCCCTCTCTCTCTGCCCTTCCCCCACTCGCACCCTGTCTCTCTCTCTCAAAAAAAAAAAAAAAAAAAAAAAAAGAATGAACTTGGACCCAGCAGCTCCACTTCTAGGAAGCTCTTCTGGAAAATTGATGAGAGTTCTGCAAAGATCTCATTAATGATGTCCATCACAGTGTTTCTTATAATAACAAAATATTAGGCACAGCCTAAATGAACAATAGGGAATACATGTGATTCATCCATTATGTACCATTGAAAAGAATATTGTCAAATGAATAAGGCAGTATGTGTAGTATGACTCTAGTTTTAATTTAAATTTATTTACTTATATGACCCCAGTTTTAATTTTTTAATAATTTTTTAATGTTTATGTATTTTGAGAGAGCATGTGCATGGGCGGAGAGGGACAGAGAGAATCCCAAGGAGGCTCCATGCTGTCAGCACAGAGTCCAGTGTGGGGCTGGAATTCACGAACTGTGAGGTCATGACCTGATCTGAAATCAAGAGTTGGATGCTTAACTGACTGAACCACCCCGGTGCTCCAACCCCGGTTTTAATTTTAAAAAGATCTATATGCCTCAGAAAAATATTAAAGTGATATTATTTCTGGGTAGCTTAAAATGTTTTCCTTTATGTTTTCTAAATTCTCTGCATTAAATATGCATTTGTTTTTACTACAAATAGACAGTTAATGTTCCAAAAACAGTACACAAGAAGATAACTAAGATTCCAAGTACTGGGTGAGAAAGAGGATGGCCACTTACTGATCTTACTTAACAGTTTTAGCAAGGACGTGGGTAAGTCATTTAACTCATCTCCAAGGCTTAAAGCTTCTTTACGGGCCCATCACCCAGCCTTGGGGTGAGGCCACAAACTCCTGATGGGACCTATCGCTCAGAGTTTAATAGTTTGTTTTTTTTTTTAATGTTTATGTGTTTTTTAGAGAGAGACAGAGCGCGAGCAGGGGAGGGGCAGAGAGAGGTAGAAGCAGAATCTGATGCAGGCTCCGGGCTCTGAGCTGTCAGCTCAGAGCCCAATGCAGGGATCAAACCCACGTGAGATCATGACCTGAGCCGAGGTCCGACGCTTAACCCACTGAGCCACCCACGTACCCCTAAGATTTTAATAGTTTTATGAACACTTTATGTTAGGTGCCACTTACAGGTTCTATACATTACTTTCCATGACTTGCGAAACAGGAAGTGGTAAAAATAACAATAATAACAGCCGAAATTGGTTCACTGGTTTCTATTTACCAAGCACTTGTTAAGCATTTTACGTACATTTACTCATTATTTTTCCTTTATTGACTCCTCTCTCTCCCTTGGCCCAGGGGATCTGTCAGTTCCTCCTTAACAATATATATAAAAGCTAATCATTGCTCACCACCTCCCCCACTGCCACCTGCCTCTTGTGAGCCTGAGCCGCTGGGCCTCCCAATTGGTCTTCCTGCAGCTGCCCTCCCCCCACCTTGCAGTCTTTTTCAACAGAGCAGTGTGTTAAAATGTAAATCAGATAATTTCACTAATCTGCTCAAAATCTTCTGATGGCTCCCCTTTCTGCTCAGAAGAAAAGCCAAATTCTTTATAACAATCTATAAGGCTCTACATGATCTTCCCCATTCTTTCTTTGTACACCCACAAATAAAACACCTTGCCCTCTGACCTCATCCTCTTTTATCCTATACCGATATCACTTAGCTTTGCTGAAATGGCTTTTTTTTTCTTCTTTTAAAAATGTACATACTTTAAAATAAAATTGTATACATTTAAGGTGTAAAAACATGGTGATTTGATGTACATATTCATAGTGAAATGATTACTACAGGAAGGCTAATTAACATATCCTCACGTAGTTGTCATTTTTTATGTGTGATGAGTGCCCTTAATATTTTCTTGCATATTCCCAATGTTCCATACAGTTTTACTAAGTATAGCCAACATGCTTGTGCACTATATCCCTAGACCTATTTATCCTACATGATTGCAACTTCATGCCCTTAGACAAATATCTCCCCATTCCACTAGCCTCAACCTCCCCAGCTCTGGTAACCACCTTTCTATTCTCTGCTTCTGTGATTTTGACTTTTTTTTTTTTTGGATTCTACATATAAATCATACAGCATGTCTTTCTCTGGATTATTTTACTCAGCATAATGCCCTCCAGGTTCATCATTTTTTTTGCAAATGGTGACATCTCCTTTCTTGGAGCTGAATAATACTCCATTGTGTGTATGTGTGATTGAGTGTGTGTGTGTGTGTGTGTGTGTGTGTGTATCTCAGATCTTTTGTATCCATTCATTCATTAGTGAACTCTTGGGTTGTTTCCAAATCTTGGCTATTGTGAATAATGCTGCAATAAAGATGGGATTGCAGATATCTCTTCAAGATTCTGATTTCATTTGGCATAATTCACCAGTGAAGCCATCAGGTCCTAGGCTTTTGTTTGTTGGGAGGTTTTGATTACTAATTCAATCTCCATACTTGTTATTGGTTTGTTCAGACTTTGTTTCTTCATAATTCAGTTTCTTCATAACCTCATGGTATGTTGTATGTTTCTAGGGACTTACCCATTTCTTCTAGGTTATCCAATTTGTTGGTGTATACATACATTTTCATAGTAATCTCTTGTGATCCTTTGTATTTCCGTGGTCAGCTACAATGTCTCCTGTTTCATTTATAATTCTATTCATTTGAATCTTTTTTTTCTTAATTATCCTAGCTAAAGGTTTGTCTCTTTTGTCTGTCTTTTCAAAAAGCCAACTCTTAATTTCATTTCTATTGTTTCTCTAGTCTCGATTTCATTTATTTCTGCTCTGATCTTTACTATTTCCTTCCATATGCTAATTTAAAGTTTAGTTCTTCTTTTTCTAATTCCTTGAGGTGTGAAGTTAGGTCTTTTCCTTTTTCTTAACGTAGGCATTTATTGCTTCCCTCTTAGGACTGCTACATCTCATAAGTTGTGGTATGTTGTGTTTCCACTTTCATTTGTCTTGAGGTGTATTTTTTAAACTTCCCTTTTGATTTATTCTTTGATCCATTGGTTGTTCAGATGTATGTTGTTTAATTTCCACATACTTGTGAATTTTCCAATTTTCCTCTTGTTCTTGACTTCTATCTTCATACCATTGTACTCAGAAAAGATACTTGGTATGATTCCAATTTTCTTAACTTTGCTAAGACTTGTTTTGTGTCCTTACATAAGATCTATCTTAGAGAACGTTTCACGCGTGCTTGAAAAGAACGTGTCAGATGATTTTCTGTCTGAATGATCTATCCGTTATTGCAAGTGGGGTATTGAAGTCCCTTACTTTTAATTATTGTGTTGCTATCTGTTTCTCCCTTCAGTCTGTTAATATTTGTTTTATATATTTAGGTGCTCCAATATTGGATATATATGTATATATATATATATATGTATATATATATATATATATATATGCAATTGTTATATCCTCTTGTTGACCTCTTTATCATTATATAGTAACCTTTGTCTCTTTTGCTAGTTTTTGACTTGTTGTCTGTTTTGTCTAAGTGTAGCCCCCCCGCTCTCTTTTCGTTACCATTTGCATGGAATATATTTTATCATCTTTTCACATTCAGTATATGTGTGTGCTTAAAGCTAAAGTGAGTATCTTATAGGAAGCATGTTGTTGTTCATAGTATTCCCTTATAATCCTTGTTGTTGCTGTATGATCAGTAGAGATGTCTTCTCTTTCATTACTGATCATAGCTGCAACTGTATTTTAATGCAAAGATAATGTGTAACTATGGAGCCTTGAGACATTTTTATTCAAGAAAACCAAGTGCCGGTGGAAATTAGTAAGATTTCTAAGGGACTAATTTAAACTATGGAACCAGTAAGGTCACCTACCTTAATGAAGGTTTGTTCCAACAGTACTGGCCTCAGTTCCTAAAAACTGTCTTGCAGACTGGAAAAGTCAGAGAGAGCATCTCTGTGTTTCGGGAGTCTCATGACATTACCAGAAAAGGCATGTCTCAGCACATAGAGCAGTGGGAATTATCTGATAACATATGGAAACATTTTTTTAAATTATTTTTTTAAGGTCTATTTATTTTTGAAAGAGTGACAGAGTGCGAGCAGGGAAGGGGCAGAGAGAGAGGAAGACACAGAACCTGAAACAGGCTCCAGGCTCTGAGCTGTCAGCACAGAGCCCCACGCAGGGTTCAAACTTACAAACAGCGAGATCATGACATGATCTGAAGTTGGACGCTTAACTCACTGAGTCACCCAGGCACCCCACATATGGAAACATTTTATGGGCAGAAATAATTTGAAAAGGAGGTTAAAGTTGTCATGAAATTAACCATCCTTATTCATTTCCATGATAAAATCATAATGGGCAGAATTCACTAACTCCTTATTGCTTTCTTGAATTGTTTTCAGAATGGCAGTTTAGAAGAAGGAAGGGAAAATCATGACACTTCTGAATTCATACAAACCATGTAGCATGAACAAATCTGTTAATTCTTAAATATTTAGCTAGGATTGATAAACCATTATTCGGGAATGAGCTAGAATATTTAGGAGAATGGTAATATGGGTCTAATTGTTACTGATTAGGTGATAGTCCAGTGCATTTGAAATATAACCAGTTGAAGTTGAATGTGTTACCTATTCTTCTTATAACTGCAGAAATTAAAATTATCTATTTCTATTAAATATGGTAAACTCAGGTTCTAAATCAGACACGGCACTCTGAGCTCTACCAGAATACTAAAAATCAAGAGTTAGTTCCAGGAGAGCAGGGATTTTGATTGTTTTGTTTCATAGTTGTGTCCCAAGCATAGTGCTTTGGACCACGTAGGCACCCAATGAAGAGTTGTTGAATAAATAAATGATTAGTAGTAGCTGCCTGTCACTAAGGTTCCAGTGTAAATAATAATAATGGAAACCTCCTTTTTGTTGAAGAGGTATCATAGTTCAAAGGCAAAGTAACCTCTCCTGGCAACTTCCAAAATACAGCTATAAAACATCTCCTAAAGGATTAGTCCCCTGAGTGATGAAGCACCCCGATTCAAGGTTCCAAAAACTCAGCCTGTCGGAAATATCAGAGTCTTAAAACAATCATGTTTAAAAACACTGTTGTTTTAAGGATTTTCTTTGATTTAAATGTTGTTTCTCTTGGAAAGGGCTTGTTATTTTTCTAAGCAAGTTAGGTCATTAAACTGGGCATACCGGGAAAGAGGCAAATTAAAGAAGACATTTTAAAAACAGAAACTATGGTTACTTTACTGTATGTGTCTTGACAGAGTTTCTGATGCCTTAAATTTAATTTTACCAATAAATTCTCTTTATTAAAAATAGACTGAAAATATAATATGAAATAAAGTATTTAATATTTAATCATATCTTCCTAATGGGGTTACTATGAGGAGTGAATGGTCTAAAGAATGTGAAGTACCTGAAATATACAAGATAATCATTCAACATAGGAAGTTTATTACTCTAGTGGGCAGAGCCTATCCTTATGTAACATTTTGATATTTTGTCATGGATTTTCTAGAGGTAGTTTGATTCTTTAAAACATTACATTAAGGGGCACCTGGGTGTCTGACTTTGGCTCAGGTCATGATCTCATGGTTCATGGGTTCAAGCCCCACAATGGGCTGTGTGCTGACAGCTCGGAGCCTGGAGCCTGCTTCAGATTCTGTGTCTCCGGCTCTCTCTGCCCCTCCCCCGCTCACGCTCTGTCTCTCAAAAATGAATAAACATTTTAAAAAATAAGGGAAAATAACATCCAAGAACTATTAAAAATAAATAAATAAAACATTACATTAAAATATCACTTATCTTGATTACTAAGTTTCTGGGTTTCCCTAAACTTTGTGACTGAGGCAAGTGTCTCATTTGCCTTACCCTAATCCTGGCCCTGGTGGGTGACTGTGATCCAGGGATGATTTAATCAAATATATATATATATATATTTGAACTATTCAATTGTATTTATTTTTTTTTAAGTTTTTATTTTCATTCCAATTAGTTAACATACAGTGTTACATTAGTTTCAGGTGTACCATATAGTGATTCAACATTTTCATTTATCACCCAGTGTTTATCATGACAAGTGCACTTCTCAATCCCCATTACCTATTTCACCCATCACCCCCACTACAGCCCCTTTGGGAACCATTAGTTTCTTCTTTATAGTTAAGAGTCTGTTTCTTGATTTGTCTCTCTCTCTCTCTCTCTTTTCCTTTTCCTTTTTGCTTGTTTGTTTTGTTTCTTAAATTCCACATATGAGTGAAATCATATGGTATCTGTCTTTCTCTGATTGACTTATTTTGCTTAGCATTATACTCTCTAGCTCCATCAATGTCGTAGATGGCAAGATTTCATTCCTTTTTATGGCTGAATAATATTCCTGTGTGTGTGTGTGTGTGTGTGTGTGTGTGTGCGTACATACCACTTCTTTACCCATTCATCAATCAAGACAGTTGGGCTGCTTCCATAATTTGGCTATTGTAAATAACACTGCTATAAACATAGGGGTGAATGTATCCCGTTGAATTAGTGCTCTTGTATTCTTTGGGTAAATACCCAGTAGTGCAATTACTGGATCATAAGGTAGTTCTATTTTTAGCTTTTTGAGGAACATCCATACTGTTTCCCATAGTGGTTGGACCAGTTTGTATTCCCACCAAAGTGCAAAAGGGTTCCCTCTTTCTCCACATCCTAACCAACACTTGTTGTTTCTTGTGTTGTTGATTTTAGCCATTCTTACAGGTGTGAGGTGATATCTCGTCATAGTTTTGATTTGCAGTTCCCTGATAATAAGTAATGATGACCATCTTTTCATGTGTTTGTTGGCCATCTATATGTCTTCTTTGGAGAAATGTCTGTTCGTGTGTTCTGCCCATTTTTTAATTGAATTATTTTGGGGGGGTGTTGAGTTTTATAAGTACTTTTTTTTTTTAGGTTTATTTATTGATCTTTAGAGAGACAGAGAGCATGAGCAGGAGAGGAGCAGAAAGAGAGGGAGAAAATCCCAAGCAGGCTCTGTACTGTCAGTGTGGAGCCAGATATAGGGCTCAATCTCACTAACTGTGGGATCATGACCTCAGCCAAAATCAAGAGTTGGATGTAAGGTGCCTGGGTGGCTCAGTCAGTTAAGTGTTTGACTTTGGCTCAGGTCATATCTTGTGTTTCTTGAGTTTGAGCCCCACCTGCTTGAGATTCTCTCTCTCTTTCTCTCTCTCTCTCTCTCTCTCTCTCTGCCCCTTCTCCTCTTGTGCTCTTCCTCTCAAAAGAAATAAATTAATGTAAAAAAAAAAAAAGAGTTCGATTCTTAACCAACTGAGCCACCCAGGCATCCCTATAAGTACTTTATATATTTTGGATATTAACCCTTTATCAGATATGTCATTTACAATTCTCTTCTCCTATTCCAAAGGTTGTCTTTTAATTTTGTTGATTGTTTCCTTTTGCTGTGCAGAATATTTTTATTTTGATGAAGTCTCAATAGTTTATTTTTGCTTTTTTTTCCCTTGCCTCAGGAGATATATCTACAAAGAAGTTGCTATGGCCAGTGTCAAATAAGTTACTGCCTGTGTTCTCTTCTAGGATTTGGTCATCTTACCCAAAGGCATCCAACCAATGGACAGTCAAGTAACCATTTGTATGGTGAGGCTTGAAATGATGAGATAGGGTAATCAGATTCCTTTTTGATGAAAAAGATCTAATAATTTGAAATATGGAAATTCAATAAAAGTATTAAGAAGTTAAATGAAATGATTTTGAGGATTTGCTTTAAATAACTTTTTTAAAAAAAATAAAAAAGAGAGATAGAAGTTAGCAAAGTGTTGATCATTAAAAAGTAGACGATGGGGGGCGCCTGGGGGGCGCAGTCAGTTAAGCGTCCGACTTCAGCCAGGTCACGATCTCACGGTCCGTGAGTTCGAGCCCCGCGTGGGGCTCTGGGCTGATGGCTCGGAGCCTGGAGCCTGTTTCCGATTCTGTGTCTCCCTCTCTCTCTGACCCTCCCCCGTTCATGCTCTGTCTCTCTCTGTCCCAAAAATAAATTAAAAATGTTGAAAAAAAAATTAAAAAAAAAAAAAGTAGACGATGGGTTTTTGGAGTTCCATTATCTATTCTCTCTCTATTCTTATCTATTTAAATTGAAGCTATTATAAAAGTAAGCCAATGAGGGGTGCCTGGGTGGCTCATTCCATTAAGCATCCAACTCTTGATATGGCTCAGGTCATGATCTCATGGTTCATGTGATGGAGCTCCACATCAAGCTTAGCACTGTGAGTGGAGAATCCGAGCTGGGATTCTCTCTCCCTCTCTCTGCCCCTCCCCGGCTTGCATGCATATGCATTCTCTCCATCTCTCAAAATAAATAAATAAATACATAAACATTTATTTAAAAAATTAAAAAACTAAGCCAATGGACAGTGAAGGCAAAAGCCAAATATCTGTATCAAGAGTTGCCATTAGATAGGATCGTGGGTGGCCATAATAAGCAATAGGTATTCCAAAGTTATGAGAGATTTAAAAGAATGAGTAAGTATTGGAAACTGGTCAGCCTAGAGAATAAAATGGTTCTGTAATTCAGAAAGGCAGATGCCTTAGGAAAGTGACCTCTGCTCCTTGTAGATTTCTAGTTCCTGGTTCCTTTTCCCATGGGGCTCAGCCATACTATAGCTTCTGCCCTTGAATTCCTATGCCATTCCTGATTCTCTTTTTCTTGCCTCATGTTTATCTTGTAAAATTGATTTCCCTTTTCTTGAGAAAGCTCCAGTTATTTATTTAAAAGAAATAATTATTTGTATTTGTTACAGTCAGAATCTGCCCAAGTGGAGTGGCCCTACCAATGTTGGAGTCAAATGGTATTCAGCATCTCATGGAGGGTTAGGAGAGACCCTTGTGGGAAACAGGATGTCGGGTGATCAAAACCAATTCAATCTGCCCTCTAGGTACAAAGGCACCAGGAGAGAATTAAAAGCAGTTTTCCTAAGAGGTCTTGACAGTAAACAGGCAGAACTAATAGACAGTTTGCCATGACCATTTCCTGGGGGAATATGTTGATCTGAGAAGTAAATATGGTCATTGACCAGTCAAGTTGACCTAGAGGCTCTGTGTGTTAGGCCAGTCTTCTTGCCTGAGGGGGGCCTTCCATTTTGAGTGCTATCACAGCAAGGTAATCTCCCGTTTGGATAAAGATGAAAGGCTTGGAGGACTACCCTTTTGCCCTTCAATTTACCACAAAGAATAAAGGGTTTCTAGGCAGGATGAAAGAAGTAATCTAGGAAAGAAGCCAGAAAAAGGATTCCAAAAGGCAGTGTCAAGAAGCAGGTTATGGGGAAGTTAGAACAGAGGTGAAATAGGCAGAATTTGGTGCCTGGGGTAGGACAATTCTCTGAGGAACAAGTTGTGATTATCTGTATGCATCAAGGGCACCAAAGGGAGAGGGGCCAACTTGGCAGCCTCCGTGTAGGAGATCTTGCTAGAGCTAGAAGATATACATGTAATTCACAGAAATCTGGGCTGGGAAAGAATATATATTTGTGCTTCAGAGCTGAGCAAAGGAGGAATAGCCCACTTTATTCCTTTCAGGAAAGTGCGGTGGTGCCATATACTTCCTGTATCAAGGAAGGTCATGTACTCACAAAGCAAGGAAGAGACACAACAGAAGTGAATACGAGTATCTGTAAATTTAAAGAAGGAAGTAATATCCAACCATGCCTCACCACACAGAAAGAACCACCTTAAACAATTTAGTTTATTTTCTTATTTTTTCCATGCATTTACTGAGTCAAGAATATATGCTGATTTTTAAGTGTCATTTAATTCAAGAATATTCACAAATCACTTAATTTAGGAAGAGGCATTTAATGATATTTAACATCTGTCCCCAAATGATTTATTATCTTTCTTCATCAAAAAAAAAAAAAAAACACACCAACAAGTTAGGTCATTTAACATGAAGCCTAAAGATGCATAAAAATAATTTCTCAAGTTCTTTAGCAATGAAAAAGTTCATTATGTCATTCTATGCAATACTGCTTTTGTGGAGAGGGAGAGAAAAGACCTTTTGTTTAGTAATTTTCTTGGCACAGGGTCCTCACTATGTAATAAGCTTAGCCATTGTTAGCAAAATCTGGACAAGAACAGCACCAGTTATTGTTATAAGTGATCATCAAATAAGGCAAGAGATTCCATATGAACTGTAGGTTAAAGGATATGGCTCAAGAAATATGTTTCTTGGTGCTGAGAGAGGAATGGAACCAGCAGAGGAATAGCTAAGTTAACACTTCAGGGCTGTGTCACTTGGGATGTTTTTTTGCTGTAAGTGGCAGCAAATTTTGACTCATTTTAATTAAACAATAAATACATATAGTATCACACTGCATGCCCAGGTTTGGTTAATTTAGCTAACCAATAATGTCAGCAAGGACCCTGATTCTCTACATCTTCAGCTTTGCCTTCATTGGTATATTGGTGTGGTCCTTAGTCCAGCCCCTCTCACCGCTGTGGGATGACTCCGGCAGTACCCACACATCACAACAACCAGGGAAGATGAGCCAGTCTTCTATGAAGTGTCTCTCTTTAAGAGAGGGGAATCTTCCTAGAAGTTTCCACCTACAGACTTCCCTTATGTCTTATTGGCTGGGATTATGTCGTACGTCCACATCTAAAGCAATCATATACAGGAGGTCGCCCAATCACAGTCCATATCCTGTGTTTGGATATGAAACTAGCTTTCTTTGAAGACCGTGGTTTGTAAGGAGATGGATATGAGCAAAATTGGGGTGGTATTGGAAAGGAGGGAGGAAGGAAGATGTCAGGTAGTAAGCACCAGTGTCTCTCACAAGGGCTAAGTGGTCTCTGAGCTACACAATGTCCCACATGACATACACAGTTTACTGAGTTCCTGAATATGGTCCTAAGCATATAAGAGAAGCGCTGCTCCTTTGTGCATATGTGTTATTACTTTTGATAATTTTATCAATTGGTCAGTGTATGTCTTCAAATAATGTCCAAGAAAAGACCATGGGCTGATCTATTTTCTGAGTCCCTGACTATCTGAGCATTTCTTTCTATTGCCTTCAGTAATCAGTGACAACATGGCTAGATATAAAATTATAAGTCACAATTCTTTCTCAACAAAAGTTTGTAGATATGGTTGCATTGTTTTCTGTCAGCATGGCAGAGAAGTCAGAGATTAGATTAATTTATGCTCCTTTGTAAGCAAATTATTATTATTTTTTTAATCTGAGTGCCTGAAGGATTCTTTTCTTTATTTTCTCAATTTAAAAATGTGCTCAAGATAAATCTAGATGTGGGTCATTCTCTTTAATTTTACCTAGAATATAATGAGTCCCATCCGTCTGCAGACTCCAATGTTTTTCATGACAAGAAAGCAAAATTTTTGTTATGTCTGATTTGTCTCCGTTTCTCTCGTTCTTGTTCCTATTGTGCTCATTGGGTGGAATCATATCTCTGCCCTCTGTGTCTATCACCTTCTCGCTGCCGTTTTTACTGCCTCATTCTCCTCTATACTATAGAAGAACATCTCAAGTATGATCTTCCGAACACTCACTTGCTTTTCCACAGGGCTTGTGCCACTCTTTATTCATCCCGACATATTTGCATGCTATATTATTTGGTATGAAACTTACTATAGCTTTGGTACTGTTGATATTCTTAATTATCTCATCCATCTCTCACTGCCTTTCATCTCACTCTGTTGTCTTTGCATCCCATCCTTTGCTCTGTGACTATGCGCACCTCTTTCCTAGAAGCCATGTCTCCTTGCGTCTTTCTGAGGATATCACACAGGCTTCTAAAAATGTTTCTTGGTTCCTCTGCAGGAGGTCATTTTCAGAGGAATGTTCCTCATCTGGTCTTCTGTGTAATTGTTTTTCATGTTTCCAATGACAATTTTTCTGATTACTCATTTTTGAATGAAAAAACCAAAAACGAGTTTCAGATTCACCCACAGGCAGGGTGTGTACATTTTATTTGGTCTTATTGATTGGACATTTGGGCAATGATGGAATTTTCTCAGATTTATAGCTTGATAAGAATGGGTGCCTGTGAAATTCTGATAATTTAGCTGGCATTCCTGTAGTGTGGCTCTGCTGTGCTGAGTTCCTTCCTCTGGGTCTGGTCCTATGATAACCTCCTCGCTGTGTATTGCTACAGAGACAATTCTTTCTATCCTCAGCTACAGCATTTTATTACTGGGGCTATTCCTTCAAGAATTCAATGCAGCCAGCACCCCCAGTCTCATACACTTCCTAGAATTAGTCTCTGAATGAATGTTGACAGAGATGGAAAGAAGTATTTATATCAACTCAACATCTAACATCCACATGGTAAAGAGATAACTAGTTTCTTCTAGGGATTAACTAGGGATTCACAGGTTTCTTGTGGTGTAGACTTCAGGTCTCTGAGTAGGGGAATAGAGCAGCCAGGAGGAACAAAACCTCTTCCTGCCTTCCTTAGGATGGCCAGAGATCCTCTATATCTTGAGAAAAGGCAAGACTGTTAGCCAGGTGTTTTCCCCTCCTCATTTAAAAAATTTAAGTAAAACTTCCTTCTAGATTTTAGCAAGTGGTTTTATGTTGGTCTTAGCTTTAGGTGGTAAATGGGGTTTTTATATTTATGTCTTCCTAAGTAATTTAGAAGAAATTTAGGCAAGTTTCTATCAGGGCAGTTAGTCTGGTGCTGTTTAAAATCAGAAGTAGGGGCACCTGGGTGGCTCAGTCCATTGAACATCCCACTCTTGATTTGGACTCAGGTCATGATCCCAGGGTCATTGGATTGAGCCCTGTGTCGGGCTCCGCTCAGCATGGAGACTGCTTAAAATTCTCTCTATCTCCCTCTGCCCCTCTCCCCAGATTGCACTCACTCTCTCTCTCAAAATAAAAATAAAATCAGAAGTTAAAAACAAACATTTTAGTTGATCCAAACTGCATATGAGTGAGCCAGTAATGTACTTGGCTGCTAAAAAAAACAAAAAAGAGGTACAGACCAAGGTTGGCAGTATTCTGATTGTACTCTCTCAGATGTAACTGGGAGTTTGGGGTCCACTTATGGCCCCTATTATTAACAAAACTGCCAAAGAATATTTGGTAAATAAGAGCAAGTTCAAAGGTAAATAACTAGGATGCTGGATGTCGTATCATGTTGATGGCATGGAGGTAGTTCACATTTAAAAAGAGATGGTGTGGGAAGGGAATGGGGAAGACCTAGTAACTGTGATAAAATATTCAAATGGTGGTCAGGGGAAAAGGGATTACATTTATTCTGGTTTTCTCCAAAGAGCAGAGAACAAAGAGCACTTGGAGAAAGTTATAAAAAGGCTCCACATAGAGTTGACTGGTGATGGAGTGGGCACCTCATAAAGAAGACCCTAAACTGCCTGGCTCTCTCTGGAAGGTCAAGAAGATCCTGGCTGATCACCCATCAAGGAAGCTGCAGGAGAAATTCTGTGGGAAGTTGGGTGATCCTGTGACCCACATTTTAACAGTTTTGGAGTTTCGTCCTTGAGGTTTCTAACTTTCAGGCTGGGTGAGTGAGTGATTTGGATTTTCCTGCCAAGAAATCACCAAACTGTGAGAACTCAGCTGTTCTGAAGACTGGGCTCCATCTGGACAAACGAGCCCCCAGGAGAGGCAAGTACCACTTTCTCCTGGGCTCTACCATTCCCAGAGAAGGCTACTTCAGAAGCAGACCATGACCAAGCTTCTGTCAGGGAAAGTGGAGAATGGGAGCAAACAGGTGGTTTATATGTCATCTCATGTAGTCCTCACCATGGCCCTGGGGGTTGCTTCCCAGACAAGGTACCCGAGATGAAAAGGGGCCAGATAACTTGCCAAGAACAAGAAGACATTCATCCATTGAGCCAGTGGAGGCCCAGAGTTTCTCTGTAAGAGGGCTTCAGGGGCAACAGTTGAGTTGGAATGAGCATCTGGAATATTATCGTGAAGCTGCATTTACTTCATTTGCACTTTCTAATGACGCATTTCATCACACTGACATTGTTTTTTTAAAAACCTTTTTTTAAAGGTTTATTTATTTATTTTGAGGGAGAGTATGTGTCTGTGCAAGTGGGGGAGGGGCAGAGAGGGAGGGTGATAGAGAATCCCAAGCAGGCTCTTCACTGCCAGCGTGGAGCCTGATGCGGGGCTCAAACTCACGAACTGTGAGGTCATGCCCTGAGCCAAAGTCAATGCTTAACCCCCCGAGCCACCCAGTGCCCCCACTGTTGACATACATAATGCTATTTTTATCTTGTCTTGGAGTGACTTGTGGGGGCACATGAAGATGGGGTTAGAGCCCCTCCATCCCACCCTCAGGCCCTCCTTGGCATCATGTGGGGTGAATCAAGATTTGGGCTCTGGTTTGACTCCAAAGCTCACGCTGACCTCATGGTGAGCAGAAAAGCCTCTTTAAATGTTACTGGGGATTTGTTTTGTTCTGTTTTTGTACTTCATCTAAACGAATATAACTAAATAAGGCAGGAGAAAGCAGACTGCATGATTTAGCCTATTTTCCTGAAGACTCCCCAAATACAGAAAAGCTGGCCTGGAGGCTGGCCCGTCTACACTCCGGCTCTGTGCTGGCTCCGGCCCCTCTGCTGGCCCCTTCCTCTGACCTGCAGGTGCTGCCTCTTGTTACATGGTCAGGAGGATCCCCCACCTGCTGCTTCCCAGGGGGACGCTGCAGTCAGTCTGGGTCGAGGCTGGAACTCTTTTTTTCCTTTCCTCCTACAAACAAAAATGCCTCCCCTGTTTGTCCTATTGGGCTTGCAGTCCCAGATGTGTCAGGAGTTGGTTCCCGTAAAGCAGCCCAACCAACGGGCTCTTCCACCGCATTACATAATGGCAGGGTTCACGTCATTTTCCATTGGTTTTGGACTGTGATGCATAGTCCGTTGGGGATGTTCTGAAGTTCAGCCTCCTTCAGAGCCAGGAGAGAAAAGCCCAACAGCAAAACAAGTGGAAAGAAAGAGAATACTGGCCACGTGGCCTTGGGTCTCTTCGGAAATGCCTGCCGGTTTCTGTATTTTGTTTCTGGAAGGTTGTGAACGGTCTTCTTAATGCTAGGTCTTTTTTCGCTCATTCTCAATCCTCCTCCCCTGTCTTTGAAGATTTAACACTGCTCGCCACTTCTTTTCTGCTTGAGGCTACTTCTCCCTTGATTTCGGTAAACCTGTACTTTTGGAATTTTGTTTTCCTACTCACTCCTCTTCTCTCCTTAGCTGAGCATTCTGCTTCTGTACCCCCTTTGCCTTGCCATTCACTTTCAACTTGACATTCCTTAGGGGGTCCCTGTGGTGGACCAATCTTCTGTAACAAATAGTCCCTCAAATTACAATGGCCTCATTACAAAAGAAGTCTATTTCTTACTCACTTATGAGTCCACAGTGGCTGGTCCTCTTGGCAGGGGGGCTTCCTCCACCTGGGGACCCAGGCCCCTCCTCTCTGTGGCTTCACCATCTCCCTAGACTCCAGGACCTCACTGTTACCTGCATCCAGTCAGCCAAAAGGGAAGAAAAGAATGGAGAAGGCACATCGGATTGAAAACTTCGGCCTGGAAGAGACACACTTCACTTCTGCTCCTTCTCCGTACCGATAACTAGTCACGTGGCCCTTTTTAGATGCAAGGGGGGCTGGAAAATATAGTTCATGGCTAGAAAGCCCCTTCCCCAGCAACAGGTCTATCCTATGGTAGGGAAAGTGATTGGGGTATATAATTGGCCATCTCTGCCAACAGCTCTGGAGTTTTCTCACTAGATCTCACTCTTGGTGACCTACTCATCCATTCTTGTAATTTGCTTTCTTACCTCAGCATTTATGACTCCTAAATCTCCACTTCTCCATCTTTCCCCATCCAAAGCTGGCTCTCTTTCTGGCCCTCCCCAGTTCTGTCAGTGGATCACCATTTTTCTGGCATCATCTATAATCCTTGCCTTTCCTCTGGGCCTTGATCCAGTGCCTCCCTGAGTCCTTGCTGATTCATCCCTTTTCCTGACTCCAGCATCCCACTTTTCTGATCTATTTAGAATGCTTTTGAAAGGCTAATCTTTCTAGAACACTTTTATTATGTCACTGCCAAGAAATTCTCTTTAAGAACCTATGATTCCTTGTTGCCACTTTAGAAATGAGAAACAGTTTTAAATAGTAACAGCCTATAAATAAGACAGCTTGTTAGGCAAAATAGGTATTTTTTAATCTGAAGGGCAAGTCAAGTTCAGTGTGATGAGGTGGAATAACCAACAGACAAGGCAGCCAGAAATTGTTTTTTGTTGTTGTTGTTTTAATATACCCTTTTATCTATTTTATTTATTTTTGAGAGAGAGAGAGGCAGGGAGAGGGGGGAGACACAGAATCTGAAGTAGGCTCCAGCCTCTGCACTATTAACACAGAGCCCAACACAGGCCTTCAACCCACAAACCATAAGATTATGATCTGAACTGTAGTCAGCCGCTTAATGGACTAAGCCACCCAGGCACCCCCAGAAATTGTGATTCTAGTTTACCCTCTACCTCTAACCAAATCTCTGAGCCTCAGTTTTCATTTTGTAAAATTAAGAAGGTTGCATTTTAACTGTTTGAAATCCATGTACAGATGACCTCTTTTGGTTCCTTCCAGCATTAGAATGAATGATTCTAAAAATACAACCTCCTCTGCCTAATTTTTTAAGACCCTCCGTGATTTGACTGTACTCTTTCTCCCGCCTAGTCATTCACACCTTCTTCAAGGCTTTCTCTATTCCATCGACTTGTTTTCTCTCCACATCTCAAATATGCCGAGTGTAGTCTAGCTCGTTGTGAGTGCCATGCTGCTTCCCCTGTCCGGGATCCCCTCCCCTGCTTTCTGCCCATCTAAGGCCCACCCATTCTCCAGGCACTGTCAGTAGCTAGCCTGGGCCATCTTGGAGGATTTGAGGCATTTTGAAGGACATTGTCACCCACCTTACTCAGCCACTTAGGAGTTTCATGACATCAGTTACACATGTAAATTTCCCTTTTTTTTTTTAAAAATTTTTTTTCAACGTTTTTTATTTATTTTTGGGACAGAGAAAGACAGAGCATGAACGGGGAGGGGCAGAGAGAGAGGGAGACACAGAATCGGAAACAGGCTCCAGGCTCCGAGCCATCAGCCCAGAGCCCGACGCGGGGCTCGAACTCACGGACCGCGAGATCGTGACCTGGCTGAAGTCGGACGCTTAGCCGACTGCGCCACCCAGGCCCCCTAAATTTCCCTTTTAAAATGCTGTCAGTACATAATTCAGTCCTGTGATTGCTCCATGAGTTAGTTTTGTTTTCCCAGTTAACTGGCTGGCTGATTGGATTAATTGATGATTGATTGATTGATTGATTGATTTCACCAGTCAACAAGCCTTGGCATAAGGTTGAGCCATGTGAAGTTGCTGATATTTGACCGCTTTTGACCTGCGAAGAAATGGCAATTTCCTATGTAAACCTAATAAAGTATTCTAAAAATATTTGTTATTCTTTCCACTCAACTTAGTCCAATCCTCTAAGGCAGGGGAAGCCAACATCTGAGAATAAGAGTCAAAATCCTTGTGGAGGTAATTGCTGCATTTTCTTTTACTGGTCATTTTCTATGCTGTGATTTGGGGGAAAGAGGAGTGGCACATTGTATCTCTCTCTGAGGTGGGCCTAGGCTTTCATCTGCATCAGACTGAAGGCCTGTGGTATTTGGAAGGACAGATTTTAGACCTTGGTCTTGGAAACTGGGCTCCCCGCCTTAACTTTCCACACAGCAGCTAGAGTCAATGAGTGAAGACTTTAGGAATCCAGGTCCTTTTCTTACTTTCTTTTTGTCCCTATTCGGTCCTCATCAGAAATTAATAACTATCACTGTGCATCACATGAAGGGTTTTGGTGAGATAGCATGAGTTTTAGAATCAAGCAGACCTGTTTCAAAATCCTATCTGCCACTAACTAGATATATAAACAAGTTACTTAATTTCTTGAATCCTCAATTTTGTCATCTGGAACAGGGGGATAAAAATGGTTAACCAGCAGAGACATACCTTCTCTGTTAAGAGCCCCTTCAGGTGTTTTATCTAAAATACTTGTCCTTTCTGGGACACCTGGGTGGCTCAGTCGGTTAAGTGTCTGACTTCAGCTCAGGTCATGATCTCGTGGTTTCTGAGTTCGAGCCCCACATTGGGCTCTGTGCTGACAGTTCAGAGCCTGGAGCCTGCTTTGGATTCTGTGTCTTCCTCTCTCTCTGCCCCTCCCCCACTTGTGCTCTCTCTTTCTCTCTCTCTCTCAAAAATAAATTAAAAAATGTAAAAAAAAAAATTTTTTTTTTAAATACTTGCCCTTCCTACTGTAGTAGTCCAAGGCTAGTGTCTCATTCAAGACCTGGGCTCTTTCCTTTCCTCTAATCTACATATTGATACTCATACTTCCCACCTTGAATTCTTCCTGAGCTCCTGCTGCACAAAAATACTAAAACAGGATTTCAATGTAGCATTATTTTAAATATGGTTTGCTTATTACACGGATCAAGTCAAGTCCTAGAAGTATACTGGGAAAAGCCACTTACCATCCCACATCAGCAGGGAGGGCCTGGCTTGTGCGTACAGATGACAATTATTCAGTAAAAACATTTACGTTACTGTTATCTCATAAACAAAGCATGGAAGCTATTCTTCCTGTACTAGAGATAGGGAAACTGAGGAGCAGAGGTGTGGCTTGTCTGAGCTTCCGTGGGTTGAGTTTGGGTGTCTCCTGAATGCCGGTTTGGGATGCTGACAGCAGGCCATCCTCTCCCCATTGTGCGTGGCCTTGAGACTCCCTGGGCATCGTGGCCCTCCCCCTAACTCCCTCACGCCATCACTTGCCCTGGCAGGGGAGCACTACCAAGTTGTGCTTTCGCACAGAGGAGGGGAGGCTATGATTTATTGTTCAGTCACTCCTTCATTCATCCTGATTTTTTTGCTCTTTAGCAGATCCAGAAAGTAGGGCAAGTCCAGGGTGGCACTGGAGTCCCTTAAGCCTCTGGGATTCTCTTGTGGGCTCTGGAGCTGGGGATCCCAGAAAGTCTAAAGCTTTTCTACCATTCACCGGCAACTGGCACCTAGTCCTGATGACATGGGCTTCTCCCAGGTCCCCCAGATGCTTAGGGTGGGTCCAACTCACACTGAAAAGGATCCAGCGGGTTCCCAGTCTGGTCCACACCCATAATTCCTGGAGTCCAGTGACTCAGGGTTTCATAAGATACCTCGGTGCTAACTCACCCTCCCCGTCTGAAGAAAGGGTGTTGCCCATTAAAGGTTGTGTCACCTGTGGGCTGGTTCTAGACCTTTGCACCCCAGCTTTCACTTAAATCCTGGGGTTCACAATGCAAGCTGGTATTCAGCTACCCCATTTCCAGCCAGAGAAGAGTGACATTGTCACAATCCGTGAAGACTCCTTAGTGGCTTGCGGTATCCTTGACCACCCTCTCTCCTTAGCCAGTTTTAAATTTATTAACTAGAGGAGGGGCACCTGGCTGGCTCAATGGGTGGAAAATGTGGCTCTTGATCGTTGGGTTGTGAGTTCAAGCCCCACATTGGGTGGGAGATTACTTTAAAATAAAATCTTTAAAAAATAAATACATTTATTAACTAAAGGAGAGAAGTGTAAATTGTCTACATGGAATCTGAGGTAAAGAAGGGTGTCTACACAGCCTGGAGACCAACCTGCAAGAGACTGTGGACTTGGCTCTCAGTCACACACTGTAGGTGTGCGCACAGCTACTCTCAGTCTGAGGTTCTTTCTGGTGTCAGTCCCTTGTGCTCTAATCCAATGGAGCTCTGGACCTTTAAGCTGAGTAGCTGAGTTCTGTTCCAGCCCACCAGTGACACAGTCCCTGAATGTGAAACAACGTGCCCTGGGGGTGATTTAGCACTGAGGAATCTTCCAAAGCCCTGAGTCAAAAGTCTGCTCAATGCCTCAGCCACAGGCATCTCACAAGATGTGCCTCTAGCTTCAGCTGAGAACACACCGTGTACACGGAGGACAAGAGTATTGCCCAGACACGGGGGACACGCTGTCCAGAAGACACGCTGACATTAACGGGCATTCCCTGCTGGAATTTGTCAAGTGGAAGAGTGAATGCTGAGTGTGGGCAAAACCCTTACAGTTTGATGATTTCCAAAGTTATCGTTACTTATATATTTATATATACCTTTATATGTATATAAACAAGATGCTGCTTGTTCTGAGGTGGAATCTGCAGGGCACAGATTTGGGAAACACAGCTTTTAAGCAGCATTTCATCTTTCATGTCTATGTGCCTACCTTTGGCCCACCATATATGTTTATGGCTATATTTTTATTCTATTAATAAATCACAAGTTAGCGTGAAATGTCCATTTACAGGAGAATGATTAGGTAAATTGCTATATGATGGGATAATCTGTATCCATTAAAAATTAGACTAATGGCATGGAGAAGTACTTATGATATCTTGCTAAGTAAAAAAGAAAAAAGACTAAAATATTATATGAACTGAATTTTGAACCCCTTTCCACACAAAACCAACTAAAAGCAATGTATTACATACATCTATTTTTATACATTGAAAAATAATTCACCTGATATATACCAAGATTTATGTAGTTATTTTTCATGTTTTTCTATGGTGGTTATGTATTAATTTTATCACTTAAAATGTTACTGCTTTTTAAAAGGGACACTTAGAAATTGTTTATTTTGGAAACTTAGGGGGAAGACTCTGGACCTCCCACCAACATTCGCAAACTGTGCACTGAAGTCAAGTGCTGATGACGTGAGTTGAGTCCAGGGAACACAGGCCAAGGTTTGCTGGTCACAGCTGCAACTTTGCCCTTCATATCCCTGAGCTGATTCGTCCCCAAATCAACCAATAAAGTAAAACCATACACTTTGTTCATAAGGGCAGCATAACTCACATTCTTAACCCGAGCTGTGGAGCATACAGGCCTGTGAGGGGCTGTTTCTCTGCTTTGCTGCCCCTCTTTCCCTGGAGCCAGTCCACATTCAAGGATAGGCAGGCAGCACCTGCTGGTGTGGGGGGGGGGGGGCACCTACGTCTGCTGGTGGCTTAGGTCTGCTTGCCCACATTAGTTTGCTTAGAGACAAAAGATCCTGTTTATCCTTACGCAAACACCTCAACCAAATCAACCCCCAGGGTGAGCTGGAAGGGTAAGAGGGGTCACAAGATGGCGGCATTCAGCCTGAAAGGTATGGAAAAGGTTGGATGGCAAGGTGCCTCGGGCGGGGTGCAGTATGTAGAGTTCCTGCCGGCTCTGTTCATGGTGTCCCAGGTATCTCTCTCATCGGCTTAAAGCTCTTCTGATCCATTGCCCAGATGCTGGTCATAGTAAAAATCCCTCTCCTTTGCCCTCTTCAAGGGACAAATCATAAGGCCCAATCCCTTTTGGATGTCTTAGTCTCTGAAGGATTTGACCCTTTGGGTGATTTATGGAATTTGACTTTTGAGGGTCTAGAGGGCACATGAGTGGTGCAGGTGCTAAGTAAGGATAGCAAAAACAACAAAAGATGCCACTTGTTCATTCATTCATTTGTTCATCTAATGCATATTGAGTGTCTACTATGTGCTCTTGGGTGACAGCTGGGAACATGACAGATGAGGACCCCGCTTTTATGGAGCTGGCATTCCAGGTTGGTGGGAGAGAGATGATAAGTAGGCCAATAATAAATTACAGTGGAAGCTATAATAATGAAACTATAACATCAAGATGTGATAGAGAATACCCGGGGGTGGGGGTGCATGGTTCTTGCAGAACACCTGCAGTGTCCGTAGGGGCCCCTAGGGGAGAAAGGGAAATGATTCTCAGTAAAGTACAAAGGTGCCCTTTTGCTGTGTATATGTATATGTGATCATGTACTGGGGCTCTCCCCTTTAACCTAAGTTTTCCTCCTCAGATTTGTCTCACTTAATGGTAAGAAGGACTCCTGGAGTCATTTTACATGTGGGTCTTTCCGAGAATGGAAGGAGGTCAAAGAAGCATTGGGGTTCCATGTAGATGGAGAAGAAAATAGGGATCTGGCATGGTATCTCCTACACCCCCTTTCCCCTGCCTCAGAGTTCAGCTTGAGGAACCCCTGTCTGACCTTTCTGGAGAGAGGCTACAGACTAAAGCAGGAGAACCTTCTATCGCTGAGGACTCCGAGAGACACAGGGCCATGGCAGTTCTGACTGTGCATGTTGTATGTTGTGTGTCCAATACAATACATGCTCATCCATGCTAATTATTGTACTACTATTTTAATGACAAAATATGAGACGGAATTAGGGAGGGGAACATTCCATACAAATGTACCGAGTGTGGAGGTTCCTGGGCATCTGAAAGGCCTGAAGCTCTGGGAGGATCCAGGGCCCGCCCACTCTATGCAGACATCAGCCTTCTTATGGGAGAGCCACCCTAAGAAGCCAGGACAGCAGCCAGGCGCCAGACAGGGACCTTACCAGAAGGTAGGAAGAGGGAGAGAAGAAGCTGTAGGAGGAAAGGCAGAGAGGAGCTTCCTTTTCCTTTCAGTCCTTCCTATTCAGAGAGTGAAGGCAGAGAGTGTTGGTAGAACGTGTACATAGCAAGATGGGAAATAAAACAATTGCATTAGTTTTGTGCAATGTCTCTACTGCTTGGTAAGAAGGAAATACATACAAGCTATGGAATATAAACTACAAAATTTTAGTGATTCTACATGAATTAAATGCTCTTATATTTGTGTGTAAAACAGGTACTGCACAATATAGAGATGAGTGGTAAAATTCATGCTAATAATCTAAAACGTTAATTTTTCTTTATTTAGAACACTATATAGCAAATAGAAAACACCACGGCAAATAAAGACCACAGATGAAATGAAAAAAGTTTTATATTTTAGTACTTTTGAAATATTTTATTTATTTATTTATTTACTGAATAATCTCTGCACCCTCTGCGGGGCTCGAACTCACAACTCCAAGATCAAGAATTGCACGTTTTGACTGAGCCAGCCAGGTGCCCCGGTATATTTTAGTATTTTTAAAGGCACTTTTTCCCTCTGCTTTTTAAATAAGGAACTCCACATTTTCATTTTGCACGAAGGCCCACAAATTATGTAAGTGGCCCTGGCAGGAAGTCTGTGTACATAGCTTCTACCATCCTTGGACCCCAGGAGAAACTTGGGACCCTTCCTCACCTCCACCCCCAGGAGAAAGAGATGCCTGGACCATTGATAGAACAACTCTGCAGTTGGGCCATGTTGTCAGAGGGAGCCTCAGTGGGACAAACAGCCTCCTCTTTGATTTATCTTTCCTTTCATCAAGAATGTTAAAGTCTAGGGGCACCTGCGTGGCTCAGTTAAGTGGCCGACTCTTGATTTCAGTGCAGGACTTGATCTCGCATTTCGTGGGATCGCTCCACAAATCAGGCTCTGTGCTGGTGGTGGGGAGCCTGCTTGGGACTCTCTGTCTCTCTCTCCCAAAATAAAGAAATAAACATAAAACAAGAAGAAATGTAAAGTCTAGAGGGCTAAGATGAAGTCAGCCAGACTTTCAGTAAGGCTGCAGATTTGCCTGTAGCCTGGAAAAAATACTGTCTCCTCCTACCTCATCTGAAACCAATTTGAGGCTTGTGGCTAAACACCATATCAGGAATATAATTTTATCCCCCTGTGTGTGTTTGTATGTATATGTATCTGTGAATCTCCTTCAGGGCTTATCTTCATAGTTAAGGCTCAAAGATTTGAGGTTCCTGGTTGGGACCCTCAGACTAACACCTCAGTGTGAACAAGTGCAGAGTCAGCTCTCAGAATCTAGTCGCAGGCATTTCCCTCCTGGGAGTCTGCGCCAGGGCTGCGGAGAGAGCGGTGAGGACTGAGGAAATGGTGAGTGGCTCTGGGAGGCAGCACAGGAGGATGGCCCTGAGAGGGGGAGCGCCTTCCTCCCCCACTGCAGGCAGGCAGCGGATGTGGGGACGGGAGGAGCCCTACTGCTAACAAGTGAGTGAGGACAGGGGAATCAATCACCGGGGCCAGCTGGGTGACACCACGGCAGGCCTCCTGTCAACGGGCTGGCCTCTCTCCTACCTGGGCCGGGCAGGGGGGAGTCTGGAGGGTCCTAAGCCAGCAAGACTTGTGCCAAGGCAGGCCCTTTCCAAGGCTGCAAACTGCTCCCCCGGGGCTTTGAGCACACTGGTGGTTTTTTATGCCGATTTGCCTATGTCCAAAGAATCCACCAGAGTAAACAAAACCCTTACAAATGACTGAGCTCCTCACAGAGAAAGGGGCAGGATTGCAGGCTTGTCTTTCTATGGCACCACTTTTTGGTCAATGGGAAATGAAGGAATATTATTAGGAACGTTCGTTCATTCATTAATTCAATGTTTATTATCTGCCTACTTTGTAAAAGAAGAGGCTATTCCGGGAGATGGCTACTCCAGAAGAGGATATTCCAGGAGAGACTGAGAGAAGAAAACCCAGGGCCGTGTTTGGAGGCGGAAAAGTTCAGCCAGCATTTAGAGAAAATGAATAATATAAATAATCAGAAAAGATAAGGGGTTCTGGAGTTTGGACTTTATTTTAATTCCTTGGGCAAATGGGAACCATGAAAAGTTTTTTGTTGCTATCATTGTTTTTGAGGTATGATATACATGCAGTAAAATTCATCCTTTTTTAGCATTCAGATGTTTGCAAGTGCATATAGTTGCGTAAATACCACCATGACCAAGCTACGGAACATTCCCATCATGCCACAAAATTTTCTTGTCTCTTATTGCAGAAAACCCTTCCCCCACACTAGCCCCTTGTAACCACTGATCTGTTGTCTGTCTCTATAGTTTTGCCTTTTCCAGAGTGTCCTATACATGGAATCATATAGCAAGTCACTTCTTGATTCTGACTTCTCTTACTTAGAATACCACATGTGAGATTCATGCAGGTTTTTGTATGCAGTTAGTCTGTTCCCTTTTTTGTTCGCCACTGTTCTGTTGTGTGGTTGTGTCACAAGTTGTTTCATCCATTTATCAGTTGAAGGACTTTTGGGTTATTTCCAGTTTTTGGTGATTATGCATAAACTCACTGACAACATTCATGCACGGGTTTTTGTGTGACCATTAGTTTTCAATTTATCTGGGCAAATATCTAAGCATGTAAGAGTAAGATTGCTAGGTCAAATCAGTGTTTATTAAGTGTATATTTCACTTTAAAAGAAAACCTTGCCAAACTGTTTTCCAAAGTAACTGTGATGTTTTGCCTTCCCCCCAGCAGTATATGAGGATTCCAGTTATTGCAAATCCTCACCAGCTCTTGGTATTGTATTTTTACTTTTAACCATTCTAATGGATATGCAATAGATGTGTAATAGGTTGTGGTTTTAAAGTGCATTTCCCTAATGACTAATGCTGTTGAGCATCTTCTCATAGGTTCATTTGCCATTCGTATTTGTGTTCAGGTGAAAGATCTGCTCAAATCCATTCAAGCGACATGATCATAGTTATGCTTTAGGAAAATCATTCTGGCAGCAGGGCACGGCCCTGAAAACGTTGAATCAGGACCAGCAGCACCTGCATCTCCCAGGAGCTTTTTAGAAATGCAGCACCTTGGCCTCATTCCAACATGATCTCCAGTGGTTAGAATGCATGTGAAACTTTGAGAAACACTCCTGTACAGGAATAATTGGAGGAGAGGAAAAAAATGTAGGGATTCATTGTTGCCATTCAGAGAACTCAGGGAGTTCGAGTGGTCAGAAGGCCAAGCAGCTAAGAATCTCCCCATTTCCTGCTGACCCCCTCTGGAAACCTGGCTCATAGTTTGAGTTCCTGGGTTCCACTGCTGGGTGAAGGCCCATGTGGTAGCAAAGAGGGCCTTCAGAAGAAACCATTGCCTGGAACAACAGATACACCTGTTTAGGCCTCCAGTAATAGCCTATGGGACCAGAGTATAGGGAGACCTGTCAGTAAGGTGGAACAGGATAGGATTCTGAGGATGTCTGGGTGACTCAGTCAGTTAAATGTCCAACTCTTGATTTCGGTTCAAGTCATGATCTCACAGTTCATGAGATCAAGCTCCACATCAGGCTCCGTGCTGACAGTGCAGAACCTGCTTGGGATTCTCTCTCTCCCTCTCTCTCTCTGCCCCTCCCCGGCTCATACTCTCTTCCTCTCTCATAAATCGATATATAAACATTAAAAAAAAATGATAGGATTCCATTTAATCAATTCCTCCAGCCAAGACTGAGATTGTCTCTGTGTTGGCATATGGATAAGACTCTGCCTAATCCTCAGATGTACCTCAGATGAAAGTTCATGGTCTACATGAGGAGACAGACACAATTACCATTCAGTATGATGAGTGTCATAGCAGAGAGATATATAGAAAGTGCTGTGAAGCCACCCTCAGCACAGGCCTGTGAGGTGGGGACTGTTATAAGCCCCATTTTGTGGAAAAGGCTCCATGGGTAGTCATAGAGGGGTTCAGGAACTCCCCTAGGTCTCACAGCTTGATTCCCACTGGTCTGGCTCCAGAGTTTGTGATCTTAACTGACCATGCACTATGAACCGGGGCTGTCCATGAGAACCCTGAGGTGAACTATTGCAGAACCAGTGTCCCCGGCCCAAGCAGCTCCCTGTCCTTGTCCCAGCCCCAACTTGGCCCAGAGGGACTGAAGACATAGAACAGATGCCTAGATCAATCCTTCTAGCTGCCTGTGGAAGACTTGGGCATAGGCTGAAGGCACCAGGCTTTCCTGTTTGCTGTTGAGCTGCCCTTGGTCAAGGCTCCATGGTCATCCTCTGCTCAGGCCACTGCCTTTCATTTCAGGCAAAGCTGGACAGTATCAGAAGTTTGGCCTTCCTTAGATCCCACATAACTGTGGATTTCTCCTCTATGTAAGGAGATGAAGCCAAAGACAGGGTTTTTCTGTTTCTTAGCCTCCCTTGACAGCACGGAGTCCTGAACATTGTAAAGATTTCCAAAAAGGTAAATATCACACAGCATGGCCAAGGATGCCGTCTTCTAGGTTTCTGTGCGATTGGCCTTGGGTGGGTGGTCTGATGAGGCCTTTTATCACCTTAGTCTTCTGATACCCCTCTACTGTGCCCACAGCAGTGGGGCCCCTCCACCCCTCTGGGTACGGCCTTTGGAAGCCCCTGAAGGAGGGCCACATGGAACTGGGTGGGGGGAGGGGGTGAGAGCTGACTCCAGAGAGGTGCACAGGGTGGGATCCCAGAGGGTCTTGACTGCAGAGGAACCCAGTTTGTGTTCTGAGGGCAACAGTGAGCCAGTGATGGACTTGAAGCAGGGAAACAAGGATTTGGTGGGTGTTTTAGAAACTCCTTTCACAGCTGTGTGGAAGATAAGCTCCTTGAGAATATAAAACGTTGGCTTATTTTTTCTTAAATATACCATATTTTCCAAGTTAAGCCTAAATCACTGACTTTGCTTTTCTCTATGTATTTTTATTTGATCTCTTTAAAAGTTTAAGGGAAACTCTTATTATCTTAAGCCCCTGATGATGCCCTAATCTGTCCTCTCCCCACCATGTGAAACAAGGCGCAGTGAAATAAAGCAGCCTTTTCAAACTTGTGCAGTGGGTTTTGGCAAAACCAGGAAGGATTTGACACGGTCTGGATTCTCAGAATTGTGCTCTAACGAGATCCTATGGCCATCCACCCACACCAACAGGTTCACACTCACCTCCTAAGAAGTTACTTTGGACAGAGAAAAAGGAAGAGCACACCCGAGCTTTGGAAACTTGGCTCTGAGTCCATTACACATTTGCAGGCCACTGCCTCAGTTTCCTTCTGCGTCACTGGGCTCCTGTTGTTAATGTTTCTCGGGGAGTTTCCTGCCAGTTCCTTCACTGTATTATAAATGTAAACACAGTACCAAATTTGGCCTTTAGCCCAGTATGGCTCCTTAGGAAATGTAAATGGTAAACAAATGTCGAACAGAGAAGTCAATGCTGACTGCCTTCTTTTCTAATATTGCCAACATACCTCTCTCTTTACCATGAAAATTGGCCTCAGCCCCATGAGTCTGGCAGCAGCGTCATAACTGGGCTCAGAGCTGCGATGCTGCTTTGAGGTCCACCCACTGATCTCTGTCTCCGGAACACACCCGACAGGAAGGATCTGTACGTAAAGGCTGTTCATGAGGCTGCATTTATAGCGTACCGTGGATTTCATGCAAATGCTTCCACAGTTTGAAGTGGAAAATGGTATACCATCCATCACTTTCGCTAAGTGATCTCCAACTCTTATCTGTGCTGTTCCTGAAGACAACATAAATGCTCCGCTGTCCTTTATACAAAAGCCTTCCAAATTGTACAGTGACAAACACGTGTGCTTCTGAACAGTACTGTACAGGATATACTATAATACCATACAGAACTTCGCTTCCAGTCCGTACCTCATTCATACTCAAGGAATACCCTTGAGTCCTCGGAGGAAAAAAACCAAACAGGTGAAAATCCTTAGGGCACATAAGTAACCAAAGTTTCAGCTTTTTAAACAGGACGTTGTTGGGCTCAAATTGGACTTCGGGTTAATGGGACGAGCAATGCCTTTAACCACAACCCAGGCTTCCAAAGAAAAGTAAGGCAGGCTTGAAAGGAATCTAGCTTCAGGCAAGTTAGGAGTAAAGAAGAGAAAGAAAGAAAGAAAGAAAGAAAGAAAGAAAGAAAGAAAGAAAGAAAGAAAGAAAGAAAGAAAGAAAAAAAGAAAGAGAAGAGAGAGAAAGAAAGAGAAGAGAGAGAAAGAAAGAAAGAAGGAAAGAAAGAAAAAAGAAAGAAGGGAGGAAGGAAGGAAGGAAGAGAAAGAAAGAAATCTGTCCTTTTTGAGCAAGAACTGGTAAGATATTCTCAGCGTAATAAAAGTGAGTTTAAACCTATCTCAGAGACAGACTTATAAAACATCCTCCCAGAAAGTAGGGATGGGAGTGGGGAAAAGTGGGGGAGTTCACTTGATTTTTCCCTCAGAGACCGAAGCATGGTCCCAACAGGATACAGTGTTCCCTGGATCTGAATAAAGCCCTGAGCAACACACCCTCTTTCATGGTGACACCATCTGGCCCCTGTTCTCAATGTTCAGTATCCTCATTTTCTGTAAATGACGCACTAACCTGCAACAAGGCAGAGTTTCCAAGAGGACTCACATTCAGCTCAGTCCTTGATGGGAACGGGTAGCAAATGGTGAGCACAGCTGGCAAAACTCCAGGTGGGAGAAACACCCTCCTGGAGGGTGAAGTCTAATGTGTCCCATCCACACTGTACTATAAGTTTCTCCTCTATCTTGATTTTTAAAAACTTCGGAGGCCATGTTTATATTTCCAACCTGTCACTTAGGCGTTTTGTTTCACTATTGGATGTATTTCTATCACTGAATGATAGTTTTGTAGCCTCATTTTAATTTTTCTATTTTACCCCAAGCCTCCCTCCCCAGGCCAGATGGGGACCCCAAAACATGATTACCATCAGTTACTATCCCAGGGAATGCAGGAAAAGCTTAGAATAATATCCCCTAGGATCACTTTCTGGAATCAGCATTTAACAGCAAGCCTGAATATTTCTTCCTCTTGCCACAAGAAAAAAATACTTCACTGGAGTAATCATGTTGCTGATGAAACCAAGAAGAGTGCACAGAGGCAAATGTCCCCCATAAATCTGACAGCTGGAGAAATGAGAAGAGCTTCCCTAAAAAGGGAGGAGGCTAAAGGGAATTGTGTTATCATGTTGAGCCATGTTTACGATACTCACGTTTAGGGTAAACACAATGATCAGGGTAAACCCAGCTTGCTAACCTTGTTTTTAAATGTATTTGAAATGTTTTTAAATGTATTTGAAAAGTCAAATAAAGCAAAACTAAAAATTTATAGAGGGCTGGAAGAGTGGCGTTTTTTTGAAAGCGGGGAAGGCTTTAAAAGCTTTAAAGCCTTTGCCCAAATTTCCATTACTGGTTAGCATTTATTATTAAAATGTGAAACTGATGTTTGAAAAGCTCCATATAAGTTTAGACCAGGCTTGATTCAGACAATGTCTTTACCAACTTTCCCCCTACATTATAACTACCTGTTCTTTTTTCCTCCCTTTTATCCTTGTATCATAGGCATTTCCCCATGTTATAGACTTCGTAATTATCCTTTAATGTATATGTTAATATTCCCAACCACTAAATGCACAATACATTTGTTATTCTCCTTTTGGTTGCTTCTAATTTCTCACTATTATAAATGCTGCTGCAATGAGCATTTTGGGGACTTTGGCTTGCATTTCTAAAGGTAGAAATAATGGATAAAATAGTATGTACATCTATATGTGTCTAGATATTGTTTGCTATTTGTTTTTCAAGAAGATTGTACATAGTCACCCAGTCATTAGCAATGAATTAGAAAGTTGTTCTCACCAGCTTTGGGTATTAATATGTGAAATTTTCTTAACAGCAAAATAACTTACCTCGAAGCTTTAAAATTTTTAGGAATGCAAACATGGCCATCTCTGTCTCTGCTTTCTTAAACTGCTTTCTGCTTGTAAAGTTGTTCCCTTCCCCCTTCCAGAGACTTTGGATTGGCAAATGTGGGGAGAGCAGATTCTCCCCACAGGGTTTAAGCCACACCTCAGAACAATTACATCAAAACATCTGGAAGTGGGTCCTGGGCCCCAGGTGATTTCCATGTGCATCCAAGCCTACCATTGGGATAGAAGGTGGGGTTCAAAGTCTGCTTTGAAAGGGCCAAATAAGACAAGGGATATTGGGGATATAGAGGCAACAGTTTCCCTTTCACGAAGTTTGATGAAAGGCAAAGAGATAACAAAAGTAGCTTGAAGAGGCAGCAGTATCAAAGAAAGGTGCTTTTAAGAAGGAATAGGTGAGCTGCATATGTTTGAAGGCAGAGGGAAGGATTCCATGGAAAGGGAGAGAATGATGTGAGAAACTGAGAGAAAGAAAGATGAAGAAAGCAGGAATGAGGGGAAGGAGTTGGCCCAGGAGGAGGAGTAGTATGGGTTAAGGGAAAATCATTCTTGCTTAAAGAGATGTGAAGGAGAGAGTACGGGGAGGGGGGAAATGCAAGGATATTTTGAGGTGTGGGAGTTTGCATCAGCTGACCCTGATCTTTTCAGAGGAGCAAGAAACTCCTGGGAGTGGGGTCAGGGCAGTGGAAACCATTGTGGTCAACCACTGTGGAGAAAGGGAAAAAAGGAAATAGAGTGTACTAGATGCAGGAGATTCAGTCAACTGGTCAACAACACTCCTGATGAAAGTCCCTATTGAGAAGGGACAACAAACTAATGACTAAAATTAGGGTTGGAGATTATTAGCTGTTATTTATCCACTTTATCCTTGCAAGTTTGTGCTTGTGAGCTGGCTTTATACATTGTATCAGCCAGGGTTCAATCAGGAAAGCCAAGCCACTATGCAGGACATAGAATGACATTTTTTAAAATGTGGGTTAGAACTGAAGCAATGGTGGGATGTGATGGAGGTCTTCCTAAGACTGTTGCCTCTGCAGGTGGCATTGGGATTATAGGTCAGCAGAGACTGAAAGCAGGATGTGCAGTGAGGGAGAGCAAAGACAAACTGGAACTCATGAGGGCAATTAGTACCCACATTTGTGTGACTGTCTCCATCTTGGATGTGGGTGACCTGCAGAAGTAGCTGGTTTTGTCAAAGTTGCACATGTACCCGGTCCAGGACCTGGAGGAGCCGAGCCCCACAGCCAACAAGGTAGACCAACAGAGGCCCCACAACAGTTGTGAGCTGCCACGGTGCCTGGGACCTGCACAGAAATGGCTGCCTCGCTTTTGCCTGGAACCGTGGGGTGGGAGGTGGGGGTGGCAGGGAATTCTGGGAGAGTGGGCTTCAGTGTGCTGACACCTTATGTCACCACACACACACACACACACACACACACACACACAGTCTCTACCTACATAGTGTTTGAAAGTACTCCACAGACTCAGGCAGGAATCGGAGACACGAAGTCGACTGCAAGCACCATTTGAGTTTTAAAAGAGCAGAAACGCCAGCCCCGAGGTTACAACGTGGACCCAAAGTCATATCTAGCGTTTCGACTGGAATGGTGACATTTAAAACTTTATTTCCTGGTCCGGGTATACCCATGAGCGAGAATGGAGACGCCCTCTCCTGGCTGGTGGCAGAGTGCCAAGGAAACTCCTCGCACGAATGTTTTGCGTCATTGCAGCAAGAAGCGTGGAGCCAAAGGCATCCCTGGCGTTTCTAGACATGTGGCCTTAAGGGAGCTTTTCTCCTCTCAGCACACCCTTGGAGCACAGGTGGAGGTGCGGAGTGGGAATGGGAACACCGACCCTTCCCGAACAGGGCTGGGCGGGAGAAGCTAACTCTCGTGGGGCATTTCCGCGGTGAATCTGAGGACGCCACAACGTCCCAGATTCTCATAACGCTGCTCACATATTTGTCGTCCAACGAAGCATGGATGAAATAACACAACCACCTTGTTACAGGTTTGGGGAATGCAGCGTCAGCTAGCCTCCTGGCCCCGTGGCTTCCGTTCCCCTCCGCGGAGGTGGCCAGCTGAGGAGCCAGGCCCTCTCGGTCTGAGGGATTGGTGACCACGTCTGCTCTGGCCTGTGCCCTGCCTGTTTCCTCTATCACGGGGAATCAACAAGACAGAAATTAACCAGCCAGCTCTTCCTTCCTGTAGTTCAGCCTAGGTAGCCACGTGCAATGCCTCAGAGAGGCTTCTGTGTTAGACTCGGATTGCATTTACTTTTACTCAGCAGGTGCAACCAAGCTAAACTGGAAAGCAGAGCCATTTAATGGGACCTGGGTTGGAAGCATTTTGGAAAATGTTCTTGGAACCATGAAAGCCTGGCTTCCCAAAGCTTTGCTCAATCTCTCCCTTTTCTTTCCTCCTCCTTGGTTTTCTCTTCCTTCTTCCCTCTTCTCTTTGTCCTTCATTCTCATTCCAGAAATGCATAACCAGCCACGGGAGTGTTTACTGGGCCCAGGCCTGTGATGGGACTGGGGATACTGAGAAGATACAGCCTTCTTCCTCAAGGGACAGATTAATAAGCACCACATTGCCCTGCGGGGCAGGCACAAGGGGTGGACGGGCGTCAGGTGAGCTGAGCCTTGAAAGAGAAAACACAGTTACCCGGTGGTCTCCTTTGTTTTTAGTTCTCATTTCTCTGCCCAAATGTCCTCTTTTTGTGCCCTTTGCCACCATTAGACTGAAGAAAGAGAGCCTGGCAGCTGATAGTCAACCTTGAAGGCACACTTCTTATGTGTATCTCTGGGCCCCATATCCTGGGTAAAGAAAGCATTCTCAAATACCAAACTCTCCAACTCCCTGACTCCCCAGAGGCACCCAAAGCAAAGTTCCAGACACCTAATCATTGGCCCACTTTTACTTTTATTTTTTTTCCTTTTTTTCAACGTTTTTATTTTATTTTTGGGACAGAGAGAGACAGAGCATGAACGGGGGAGGGACATAGAGAGAGGGAGACACAGAATTGGAAACAGGCTCCAGGCTCTGAGCCATCAGCCCAGAGCCTGACGCGGGGCTCGAACTCACGGACCGCGAGATCGTGACCTGGCTGAAGTCGGATGCTTAACCGACTGCGCCACCCAGGCGCCCCTCATTGGCCCACTTTTAATTAAGGCCTCTCAGCTGTGCCAGCCTGTTAAAATTTCTGCAATTCTCTTAAAATACAAACATACTTCACTTTCAAGGCTCTTCCCTGTTATTCACAGTTTTATGGGCTGCTTGTGCTAGATTTTGTTGTTGCCTTTACTTTCTCTCCTGAAGCTTAGACAGAAGTTTAGGCCAGAAGCTTAAACAGAATTTGGCTCCCAGGCTGAGAGGTGAATTTATCATCCGCCCCGTCCCCTGGTATCACACCTGTCCTCCCATACACACCCTCTGGTACCCGGCCCAACTGTAACCTGAAGGTGCTGATTGCCAGGGGATGGGAATCAGCCGTTAAGGGAGGGGCTTGAGAATGCTCACGTGGTATCACCAGACCTACAAGAAGAGACTGAGCAAAGTTCGAGATTGCTCCAAGGCTGGAAGTGAAAGTTAATAAACAGGTAAGGCTTTGAAACGAGGTACCAAGAGAGGCAGACGTTCTGTAGATTCTTTACGAGCAGCATGTCACTTATCTGCGCTGCCTTCGGGGTGCTGCAGCTAGAAATCCGAGGGTCTTGGAGACTGCTGTCGGGCTGATAACCCTGAATGCTGCCCTTCTGTTGTATGGTAAATCCGAAAGATGGGAGGTGGGGGTGGTGTCCTTGGACCAGCAGCATCTTTGCCGCCTGGGAGCTTGTTAGAAATGCTGGCTCTCTGGCTCCACGCCTGATCTACGGAAACAGACTTCATTTTAACAAGATCCCCAGGTGATCTGCATGCATATGACCATTTGTTACAGAGCTTTATGGCTAATAAAGCCCTGTCACATACATGAAATCCTCATCTGAGGAAGGCAGAGGAAACTGCGGATTTGAGGTGAGTGATTCATCTTTAGGTCACACAGCTGGAACTAGACATTTCTTACCTTCTACTGGTTTGGAGCTCTTTCTGCTGTATCTTTTGGCATCCTGGCGACAATCAAGAAAGAATCATGGTTCACAGGGTCCTTATGCTGAGCTCTCCCCTCGTGCCATCAGCGCTCTATGTGACTTGTTAATCTCACTGGATTTAGGAGGTGGGGCTTTTATTTTTCTCATTTGTTTTTCCACTAGTTAAGTGGCGGAGCACCAGAAGCAACTAGTGCATTCCAGACTGTTTGAGTTACCCACCTGAGAGTTGGGTTTTGGATTTCCCAGTAGTGACGGGGAAGCAGCAAGGAACAAGGGGATGACACATACATGGGTGTGACACTGGATAAGTCACCTCACCATCCTGCCCTTAGCCTGCTGGCCAGCCCCAGCCCAATCTGCTGTGTGGCACCTTGGGAAAATTTCCAATACAGCTGTCCTACAAAAGTTCCTGAGAATGAGTTAAAAACCCTCCTTGCAGCTACATTACAGTCTTCCAATTTCAGCTGGCAAAAGGGTACCTTTCAAGAAGGGAAGGTGGTTGAGCCTGGAGTATTTCCTACAAACCCCACACCACAGACTGAGTTTACTGCCAGTGAATCAGGAACATATGGTACTCAACAAGCTTCCCTCTGAACGCGCACTGTTTAATAACCTAGGGAATCGCTGTTTCTCAAAACAGTTGGGGTTTGTTACCAAATCCAGGCCCTCTGAAAGCCAGTTTGAAATGTACTGTCAAACACACCACACTCTCCAGGGCCAGATTAATGCATCTTTGCTTTATCCACAGGAGATTACTTCCCAATAGTACCATTTGGTGGTTGTGACTCAGAATGGGGTCTGATTAGGACCAAGGTTTGAAAAACACCTGACCAGTTATGCTGAGTAAATGCAGCTTAAAACAAATCACAAGCACTGCTTTGGTCACAGTGCAAAAGAACACACACTTGCTGCTTCTATTTTCAGAAAATTAATGAACGATTTCAGTTATGGCAAAACAGCCCTGCAGACAAGGGTCAGTTTGCTCTTTTAATCAAGAAGCTTTGCCAAATATTTACTAAAATAGGGCAGACTCCTTGTAAAAGTATAAATAGTTTTGTTTCTTATTTAAAATAAAAAGGTCCCCAGCACCTTATATGGTCTGGTCCTTTGATGGCACTCAAGTGTTTTTATAGTAGGATTTCCATTGTGGTCTCTGCTAAGGAAAAAAGAAACAAGATTGCAACACGAGTTCAGAGAAAAATGATGCTTCACATAAAAATCTGATAGAAAACTCTGCAGAGTAAACTGTGAGTAATGTTGTCTCGAGAGGATAGAGCATGTGGTAATGCACTCAGACTCAGTGAAGGCCAAGGTTTCTGTAGCAGACTCAGTTGGTTGCTTACTCAAGATCTATCCCTCCTTCTTGATGTGACTTTGCTCAGTTATCTGTCTCTCCCCAGCATGATTCAGTGGATGGGCTTCATGGGCAAATTCTGTTTAAAGACAATCACGGGAGTACTATTGATAGGTTTAAGAATAGGCATGTGATCCAATTCTGTCCAATGAAAGGTGAGAAATCTGCTGAGGGGGTTGGGGAAAGATTTCCTTGCACCCAAGAAAGAAAAGTAAGAAACAGATTCTTCTTCCTGTGGTTATGGCCACATTTGGATATGATACTTGCAAAGAGGCAGCCATCTTGCTCTCCAGCAAGGGTAAAACTGACACAGGGGTGGGGCAAGGCAAAGAGAGTCAGTGAGACATGGAAAAGAGCCCTGACACATCCCATCTGGAGCCCACCTGCCTCTTGATTTCCTGTTAGGTGAAGTAACAAATGTCCTTATTGTTTAAATCAGTTTGGGTTGGTGTTGGCAGTATTGGCTGCCCAAAAAGCATCCAAACTTACTATTACATTGTCCTGAAAACGTCACCTCACCTGTTGTGTTGCCAAAAGGCTTCTGAAAGGTTAAAATGTCCTTAAATGATGTAACATAAAGCTGTAGGTTAAATAATAAGTCAAAATGATGATCTATACTGGCCATAACTAATTTCATTTTCATTTCTCAAGGTAGGCAGGTCTGAGTGGTATCCTAAAAGACACTTTCTATAATGAAGCTAAGGTTGAGTCAGTGGTACATGTTGCTAGGACTGGCTGAGTGAATCTCTTCACCTCCCTCATGTGTCCCCCTTCTAACATATTGCTGAGAATGTCAAGACAGCTGATGGGGGTCAGAGTTCATGGTGGAAGGCCTAAAACAGCAAATCTTACTGGGTCACCCAGGAGTTCAACCTCTGGCCGAGGCTGTGGGGACATCTTGAGCTACAGACACATAGGTTTACTATCCCAAATCCCATCTGAGATCTCAAGCTCAAGTTTTAGAGGAAAAAAAAAAAAAAAGAAATCTTTGCTACATGTAAAAAAGTAAAAATTAAGGATTCTTAATTATAGTCTGGTAGCATTTATGCCTCTGATTGCATTTATCCCAAAAATAGGCTGCTGATTTTCCCCAACAGAAATTTCACCCCAAATTGTTCTTTCTGCATGGAGTCAGAGGGTTGACAAAACAAATAAGAGATATATTCTGTATTTGATATTCGGAATGTCTTTTTTTCTCTCCCCTACCCTTTTGTTACCTTCTTCAAAGGTCTTTATACAAATATTCCAAAACGAAACAGTGAAATAAAAAGAGTCAAAGGGAATTCTAAAAGCATCCTCTGCCTGTATCTGATGAATGAAACGGTTAGAGTTTTCACCTGTACTTATTTGGCTTAGTGCCTGAATTTCCTGTTTCCTCCTATCTAGGAAACCTGGTTCAGCACTCCCCACCAAGTCCATCACAGGAGGAGATTACTGAATGTGCTACCAGCTCTAGCAAGGAAAGGCTTGAGGTTTAACTCTGTAAGGGCCCCTGGTTCTTAGATTACAGGTTGGAGGACTGATGGGTTGCCCAACCAAAATCGAATCTGGAAATATTTTTCATTAGAAGTTAGAATACGGGGGCACCTGGGTGGCTCAGTCAGTTAAGCATCCGACTCTTGATTTCACCTCAGGTCATGATCTCAGGGTTTGTGAGTTTGAGCCCCGTGTCAGGCTCTGCACTGACAGTGTGGAGCCTGCTTGGGATTCTCTCTCCCTCTCTCTCTGCCCCTTCCCTGCTTCCGTACCCCCATGCTCTCTTTCTCTCTCTCAGAATACATAAATAAGCTTAAAAAAAAAAGAAGTCAGAATACTAAACTTTGTTTCTGTATTCACTCAAAATTATAAACTAGGGGTTAAATCCTGTGGAGGACTGCAGCAGAGGTTGTGAGAATCTATTGGCTGAAGAGCAAAACTCATAAATCATTAACCAGATGTTGGTTATGATTCTGTGTTGATGCATTCTCACAATGGCAAGGATATCTCTGGTTGTGCTGACATTTTGGTGCACACCAACACTCTCTTCAAAGACTGTAAACAGTGTGGTGTGAGCTCTGTTTAGAAAGAATTACTGCTCTATAAAGCTAGACACTGAGAGTCTTTTCATTTCTTTCCTTCCTGGAAAGGTACAGTGCCTTCCTTGCAGGCACTGCTCTGGGCAGCATGGGGCACAGAAGCAAAAACTATACTCTGTAGCAGGCAGAGCCTGACCTCACATACATAACCTTTGGGTTATCTTTAATGTGAAATCCAAACAGAAGGCTCAAGAACTATGTTAACACAGGCCTTTATCCAAGGCATTTGTTACAATTCAAGCCAAGAGAGAGTGACACGGCTGCCATGGTAATCATGTCATCTAGAGCACACCTCAGTTTGCACATGGTTTTCCATGCATTATCTTATTTGAACCTCTCAATAATTCTGGTGGAACTTTATAGGCCAGAAAAGCAGAGAGGAAATCAGAAGGCTCGAATTACCCACCCAAGCTCACATTTGGAGGGCAGAACTGGCACTTGAGCAAAACCGTCTTACTCCACATCCAGTGCTTCTTCCATGAAACCCTATTGTCTGGACGAATGTAGCACAAGAGCCGTATTACATAAGCCTGAAAAGCACAGTAGATCTAGGCTTAAATTCTAGCCCCACTACTTATTGGATCTGTGAACACAAAGTCCCTACGTCCCTGCCGTGGCTTCCCATCTATAAAATGGAAATAATAATCTGTACATCACAGGTTTGGAGGGCTGGATGCATTTAATGCATGAATGGCACCAAGCGTAGTGCTTAGTAGGAAACCCGGTACTCAGCAATTCCTCAATGAATAATAGTTATTAACAAACAAAGATTAAACTTTGGTTGACAATTTTGAGTGCAAATCCCTTTCTGTGGCTTTTCACTCTGCTACTGACTTTTAGTCAAAGATATCCTGTGAGCTCTATGGAGTGCGTGGGTGGCTCAGTCGATTAAGCATCTGAGTCTTGGTTTTGGCTCAAGTCATGATCTTGCAGTTTGGTTAGTTTGAGCCCCATGTTGGGTTCTGCACTGACTCTGCTTGGGATTCTCTCACTCCCCATCCCTCTGCCCCTTTCCAACTCACGCTGTCTCTGTCTCTCTGAAAATAAACTTAAAAAAAAAGATGTCCTATGATTTCTAGCTTCCTCCCCTACCAAATGAAGGCAACAGGGGCTTCATACAAAAACCTGGAAAACCCCTTCTATCTGACCTCTGTTTTTGCACAGGGCTCTCCACAGTCTGTGGGGTGTGTAGGTGTGTGTGTGCGCGCACCCTAGGTGTGTTTGAGGGGGAAAGAAGTGAAGGACCCTTGTATCAAATTTACCAGCTTTTCCTTCATGTTAACACTCACCCAGCACCTAGCCAAGGACTTTCCAGTGGGGGAGATTAAAATGCAAAGGAAAGTGGTGACATTGGTAAACTGCCACAGGTCTCTTGGAAAATAGACACCAAGTCTCTTGGAAATAGACAATACACAGACAAGGCTGCTATTGATTTCAAAGACTTACTGATTCTAGGATGGCAACAACATGATTTGGTAGTTCATTTTCTTAAATTTATATCATTTTTTTAAAGCACTATAGGGCACAAACAAGTAAACTCTGATACTCACATCACCTAGGAGGAATGATAATACAGTGAGAAAGCCAGCACAGAGAAGAGGCTGTTCTTATTACCACACCAAAAGACCTGGATATTCAAAGTAGGGATGGTTTACTGTGTGCCAGATAAACCACTCTAACCGAGGCCCAGGAGGTGGTGGCAGTTCAGAGTCCTCCCTCCAACCCTTTTAAAGGTAAATTAAGCAAGTACTTGCTGGGATGTGCAACATAAGAGAAAAACAGGAAAAGCACAAATTCCTGTATGGTGTCAAAGTGATTCTTGAAGGAGGACAACATTCCTTAGGGTTATAATTGGCCAAAGGGGTCACAGCTCAGGCTCCCAAAGCTGTAAGTCTTTATATTCAATGGTTAGTTGTTCCCAAGAAGCCCAACATCACTGGGAATGTGGAGGGGATGGTTTCTGTTCAGACCTTCAGATCAAGTGTTCACACTCTATACCTACCATTCCCCTTTGACACCTCAGGATCTGGTATGGATTCCAGGGTTCCACTTGACTCCCCTTCTCCTGCCTGTGAGTTCACACATGGAGCCCCCTGGTGTCCTTTCCCAAAAGCAGATTTTTGGTTTGGGCCCTCTAACCTTGGAGACGCTCTAATAACAGGAGACTCTGCATAACCCCTGTATGGATGGGCAGCCTTAGTCAAGCCTCAAAAAATGTTTCTGTTACCATCCTCAGCTGGGGAGGTGAGGGCCTATGGGCTTTAAGACATTTAAGTAAGAGGAATCAAAAGAGGACCATTCATGCAATTTAAAAATAATAGATAGTTATGATCACTTTTCATCAGCATGATTGTTTTGCTTGGGGGCAAATTAATGCTCAGGGACTGAAATTCTCTTTGCCAATAGTTTATTTAACACAGTTTCAGTTATGAATTTCACAAGCCAGTAGTATACAGGATAATGTCTCTTAATAAGCCAATGAAAAAAATAACATACTCCAAATCAATGATAAATTAATCATTGTTCCAAGAAAGGAGAGATGAAAGGAATAAAGTCCAAATTTAGTTGAGGTGTACCGTTATAGCAGCTGGTACTTGTGAGAGTGGCTTAGGCAACTAAGAGCTGTTGTCCACCTGCCAGCACAAAACTAAAAGTCCTGTGTTTCTGGAATATATTGTCAGGAAACTAACTCACCCCTGTCTCCATTGCCTTCAGTTTGTGATTTAGTCAGCTCCCTCTTCCACACTTTTTTTTTTAAGTTTATTTTTAAAATTTATTTTGACAGAGAGAGAGCAGGGAAGGGCAGAGAGAGAATCCTAAGCAGGTCCTGACATGGGGGCTTGAACTCACAAACCGTGAGATCATGACCTGAGTTGAAATCAAGAGTCTGATGCTCAACCGACTGAGCCACCCAGGTGCACCCATCTTTCTTCCATATTTGTAATGAGTCACATGAACACAAAGTCACAGCTTTGAAAAGCCAACTAACCACAGGGAATTTAATTCCTACTTATAATTTCAGAACACCTTCTTTCCCTTCCCTGTCTGTATCTGGCCACAGCTGCACAACCCAAAGTTAGTTCAAACTGGTCTTTCTTTTTTAAGGAATTATCTTCATACTGAGCACACACTGAGATCGGAAATTAAATTCTCTGTTTGGTTAGAATTACACCTCTCGGTAATCCAGGAAATTAAATACAGCCTTAATCCATCACCCACCACCTAAACTATGTCTCATTATCATATCAAATGATGGGGCTCGGGATCCCAGTGAGAGATCTACTTTTTCTATAGTGTTTTTGTTGGTAGCAATTAGTTAGCCAAGAGCTGTCTAATGGAAAGGCATGGCATGTGAATTGATCAATGTTGTTGTTTTTAAAGTTTAAATCATTAATCGGTAGCTTCTCACCTGACAGAAAAACACCCAGGAGGGATTCTTTATTACTCATGCAGTGAAATTAAATGATCAGTCACTCTATAACCCCAGTACATTCTGGTAAATTTTGAATCAAATAGATTACAGATTTTATGTTTAATTTAGTTTCAATATGAGTTAATAGTTCTCTAACAGCTGAGCAGGGAGCAGACTGTTTTTTGTTTATTTGTTTGTTTGTTTGTTTAGTCTATAAGAAAAGGAAAGTAAGGAAGGAGGGACTAGGGACCAAAGCTGACTTTCAAGCCAGCTGTGTTTCTTCTTCAAGAGGGACCACTGAAGAGGTGACGGTTTGTTTAATCTGAGAAATGTAAACAGAAGGAAGCCTGTCACAATTAAGTTAGAATTTAAGCACTAATTAAGTCTGATGCAGGATAATGGAGATTTAGATTTAGTAAATATTGGTCCCAAATGGCTCTACTTTCTTTATGCGTCTCAAATTAATCTTAATGTAAACCAAAGTGCATGTGTTCTTTTCAAAGTAAAGTTTACTCACATCTGTATTCTACAAGAAATGAGATTGGAAACCACAAGGATTGCATTTCCCAGGAACGTATATGAAAGACCACAGCCTTGCGGCTGTGCTATCTGTATTTCTGCACTATGCTTGAGGCCCGTCCGTTCACACAGACCAGCCACACATCACAAAGGAATCCTGGGCCAGATTAAACACACACACACACACACACACACACACACACACACTCTTATATAAACTGACCTTAGGTGTTATAGACTCTGAGATTTTAAGATCTACTTTTTAAGATTGGTTGTATAACTGGAAGAGTGTGTTAAAAATATTTGAAAAAGAAAATTCTAATTAATCTACCAGCAACTACAGCTCCCATTTCAGTGATGGCTAACTGAAAATCCAGATTGCCTTTGAGGGCATGGAGAAATAAACAGTTCCTGATACTTCACAGAAGAGGAATTTATTTAACGCTGTGAAGGGAATTTGTGATTGCCCAGTTTATTTTAAGAACATCTTTGTCACTGAAAAATACATTCTTGTTGAATAAGTTAACCTTTAACTTTGGTTTTTATGTAAAGATGATATACCTATATTATATTCTTAAAGTTGTATTGTTTTTTTAAACAGCTGGCATCAGGAAGGAAAAAAAAAACCCAACCCTCACTTAAAAAAGGTGAATGATTTTCCCAAGAGAAGAATTTTGTCATATGAATTGGTGGGTAGACCAGGAAATATTTTGGTAATGGAATGTATGGCATCTTAACTTTTAGATCAGAATCACAGACCTGGAAAGGACAATCCCCCTCTTCTGAGTAGGGCTTTCCCTGAAAAACATTAGCATTTTTCTTAACAGTTTGATAACCAAAATAGACATTAAGAAAGTAAATCAGCTGGGCTACCCATTTTACAGGTGAGAGGACTGAGGCCTTCTCAGTGAACCCACAAAACAGATGACAGCTTTGATGAGATCCAGGAGGGATGTTGGAGGAGGAACCAGCAAGAATCAGGCAATGGGTAAGATGTGGAGGGAGGAGAAAAGAGCAATCAAAGATGACTTCTAAGTTTTTGATCCGAGCAGTTGGGCAGGAGGTGAAGTCATGTCCTGAGATGGTGAGGACTGGAGGCAGAGCAGGTTGGGAAGGTGGTGAAACACAGGGTTCTGCTGTGGATGACGGCTCAGGTGCCTGTTAACCATCTGAGTGGAGATGTTAAAGAAACAGTTGAATATGTGAATCTGGAAGCTCAAGGGGGATCAGGGCTGGAAATAAAAAAGTGGAGAGGATTAGGATGGAGAGGAGAAGCAAACTCAGGACTGATTTCTGGGCAGGGAGTACTTCTAGAAGGAAATTCGGAGTTGGAAAATTCATAATGTTGAGCTCCTCTGCTGAGTATCTTTACAATTTTGTTTAGAGTTGTAAATTCCTGGACTAGCAAATATACTCATGTTCAAACGTATGATTCAATTACATGAATGAAAGTATATTCTGGGTCCAAATGTTGATGGGTTTTGGATTAATTGCTTTAGGATTATTTTTAATCATTGCAAATTATAAGTTGACTATATTCATACCTTCATATCCAGTAGGAACTAGTTCAATGAACTTGACAAATATTTAGTAAATGCCTTTAGAATCAGACATCCTGGACTTGAGTGCTAGTTATATCACTTCATTAGCTGTGTTTTCATAGGCAAATAAATCAGGGTCTGAGTCTTGGTTTCCTGAGGTATAAAATGGCATTGGGAGGGTTAAGTGAGACAATTTACCTTAAATTTTACCTTAAAATACCTGGAACAATTCCAAGCACAGAGTAAGAGCTCACTAAGAGGAAACTATTATTATTTAGATAAGGCATGTTCTCCCAGGACCTTCCAATCTGGTGAGAGGATACAGACACTACCAGGAAATGCCAGAAAGAAGTTTCCAAAGTGAGCAGATTTGATATGAACAGGGATCTCCTTAGAATACTTTCATTTCCTTCCTGTCAACAGGAGTCAGAAGGATGGTTCTAGCCTCCCCTGCTCCCCTTCGTGGCTCAAAGCCAGATGGCAGCCCGGCTCTAGTCCTTGGAGAACTCTTTCTGGCCACTGAAGAGACTCCAACTCCTCAGAACCTGGGGCCAAGTGCAGCTGGCAGGCCCTTTCTCAGTCCCTTCCTTCCCTTGGGTGCCTCTGCCCTCCCCTTACCGGCCTGAATGTCTTCCCCACCAGAACCTTACTCTACCCCTCCCAGAGTCACATTTGGTTCCCTGATGTGCTGCTGTGTCCCCGGTTAGCTGTTTCAGTTCCCTCTCTGGTCTGGGGTTTCCAGTAACAAAGGTTGTAGCATCCAGAGGGCATGTTCTTACTGCTGTGTTGGGGTCCTTCCAGCTGAGCCTAACGTGCAGCCACCTGGCCTAGTGATGCTGAGCTCAAACGAGGGTTGTTTGGGGACCTGGGCTGAAACCCCTGTTGAATGGTTTACCCTGGTCTAAGGTGCCACTGTACTTTTGCAGGCACAAATTTCATCCCTTATAATGGCAGCAGCTATTTGTCGCTGCTGGGTATGACTACCTGGCTCATTCACTGGTCTAATTCACTCTGGATCTTGAAATGTTCCTTCTTCTGTTTATCATATCACAGTAGCTTCAGTAGCCAAAGGATCAAATCTAATCAGGAGATGAGATGTGCTTTCTGCCTTAGACATGCCCTATTGGCAGCCAGGCCAGTTATAAAGGCAAAAAGCAGAATTTAGTCTGTCGTTTGGTATGGAGCTCAGTAGCAGTTCAATACCTGGGTGTTGGGTCCCAAAGCAATGGGTGCTCAGATTCTCCAGAGATTTATGGAATTGAAGAATAACAGCCATAACAACAAAAATTTATAAAATGTAAAGTGTATGCTGGTAAATAAACGTGTATGTTTATTTAAAACAGTATATTTTAAAATGATTACTTTTTAATTGATTAACCCAGTGCTTCAATCTATTGATAGTCCTCAGCCTTGCCAGGTTACTTTGTACTCTGATCTTCCTAATTTCTACTGTATGCTTGAAAATCAACAATTAGGCATCTCTGTGGGCCAAGGAAATGAGGTCAAGCCTTGCTTCCTACTACCAGACAGGAGCCATCAAAGATCTCAGGTGGTCAGAGCTTGAGGAGGGGCAGAAGTGGGTTTACTTAAAAGGTAGGTTTAAGCATGAGGACTTGGGATTTTTTCAAGGTCCTGTACTTGATTTTGTATTTGTCATTTTACATTGTTTTTATTTTAAAGGCACAGAAACTATATGAGCTTGAGGCCTCACTAAACCTCAGTCTACCTTTGGAAAGAGTGAATTCACTCCAGGGCCAGGCAAGGGACACCTCTGGCTCCCTCCGGGGCACCCTGCCTTGAGGGGTCAGGGGGCTGAGCTGTGAAACCATGATGGGTACAGTCTCCATGTCAACAGGACCCAGGGCACTGAGCAAGGGCAGTGTCGGGAGAAAGGTCCCAGGGTGCAGGATACTGCTGGAGAAATTTGCAGGACACGAGGCAGTGGACATTCACATCCATCTGAGTACCAAAAGGGGGTGTTTTTGATGGAGTGGTGAAAATATAAATTCACATGAAATGTAGGTTGTGAAGTAGGGCCCTGCATATCCATCTAGTCTCCTAAAGGAGCCTCCCAAGGCCTTCTGTCTCCCTGGGCTTGCCCACAGGTGCCCTGAACCCTCTTCATTTGGGAGACTTACGTCTGGGGTTCCCTGTTCTTTGCATGTCCCATTTGGGCTCCTTGTTATTGCTGTACATTTTGTGGTTTCTATTTAATCCTAGCTGTTTCCCCGGGACTCTGGCCAAGTTCCTAGATCCATCCTACCTGCACGGAGGGAAGGGAATGTAAATAGTAATAGATTTTGAACAACATTGTAAATGCTTTATGGACTGTGTGTTACAGGGAGTAACTGAGCTGTAAAATTGGAATTAAACCTATGTGTTTACAGAAATGTGCCAATTGTAAAACTTTTCTACTTTCTAAATAGAGGCCTTTGTGAATGCAGAGCTTTGGGTACACAGAGGGTGGTTCAGAACCGAGGACTTCAGGACCTCTCCGGCAGCCTCCTGTGAACATCTGAGACAACATCTTGGTTCCATTTTCCCCACAGCCCTTTGGAATAACTCTTCTTGGGGGGCATGCAACTTCTTCATTGAGTCTGTAATGCATTCTTCGTTAAATACCCCTCATACGTGCCCTTCCGTGTGAGCAGGAAATGCCCCTCCCTCTGAGGTGAAAATGGTGCTGTCAACACCCCTCTTCAGAGGACATATGCTTTCTGAGTGATAGTGATGAGCTCCACCAGCTGTCATGGTCTCCACCCCCTTCACTGACGAGCCAGCTGGAAATATCCCTCTGAGTCACTGTGACCAAGACAGCTTCCTTCCTTCCTTTCCTTCCTTCCTCCATCCTTCTTTTCTTGTTCCCTCTTTTCCTTCCTCTCTCCCTCCTTCCTTTCTTCCTATGGCTTTCCTTTTCTGAATGCTCCAAGACTCTTGGCTTTGCTCATTTAATCACTAATTGACTCCACAAGCAGTATGTAAAGTAAAAGAGGATTCTGCTAGCTGTTCTGGGCCCAGAGGACACCCCCACGCACGCATACACACACACATCCAAGGAGTAATAGGAGAGGGAGGTAGCTTAGAATCACAGAAAATAAGTCAGCCAGTCCTAGCTTTGAATCCTGGCCCAGACACTAGGTGAGAGACCTTGGGCAACTCAACTTCTCTGAGATTCTGTTCCTTCCTCAGGTGCATAATGGGGAGAACTTGGCAAGGGCAATATAAGAATTAAAATCCATATAATAGGTGTCCACTAAGTGGTTCACATTGCTATCTGTATGACCTGGACAACCGTTCACAATTTTTCCTGTAGTCTTAAAGAAGGAAATGCCCAGAAATCAGTTATCGTTTGGGTTTCTGACAGATACAGATTGGTAGGAAATAAGTGAATCAGTGTTTCAGAAATTGGCATAAAGCCGTGGGAGGCTCAATTCAGAGATCATTTTAGACTGGTCTTGGCTCACTGCAGACCAACCCACCAAAGTTCATTCACTGGGAGCCAGATTAACGAACTAGAATTGAAATGGGAAATACTTAGGCATGTCAGATAACTAAGTGTCATTCTACTGTGGACTTGTGGGAGCTAAGCATTCTGGAGCAGGTTCCAGGATATTCTGTCAGTGGAGTATGCACAATATGACCTGGGGGGACACTAAAAATCCTACCCTGCCCAAGAGTGTTTCTCCAGCAGTTGGTACCCACGTTGGCACCCTGTGTTCAGATGCTAAGTTTTGATACTTGCCACCCTCGAGTCTAGGCTGCCCCAGGCACTTGTGTTCCACATCTTTCCCCAGCCTCATGTACCATCAGATGTTCATCTCTGCATTCCATCTGCTCTCAGCTGACCGTAAATAACACTAAGAAGCCACCCAGCAAACCAACCCTGATAAAGGGATTAATGGCTGGCCACAAGAATAATAGCACTAAAAAGCATTTATTTTGTACCAGGAACTTTACAGAATATATCAATTTCTAATCTGTATGAGAATTCCACATGGTAGTTTTTCCCTGCATACTGTTATATAGATGAGGAAACTGAAGCTCAAACAGGTTATTAATTTGGGCAAGATTGCAGTCTAGTACCTGGTGGAACTAGGATCTGAACTCAGATTTGTCAGTGACTGTTGAAATATTCACCCACATATTGCCTAAAGTCAAGGCTGCACGAGGGGTGGTGTGGATACCTGAATAACAGTGTAGGTACTAAGGGAGGAGGGACTGATGTTGGGGAGGCAGGCATAATGGCCATTGCAACTCTGTACCCAACCTTCATGCCCTGTGCTTTAAAGGAAAATTCTGATTCCTTCTGGGTAAATTTTCCCCTCCTCCATGCTGAAGCCAAAAGGTGACTAGTACTCCACTAAGAAGAGGTCAACATTGGGGCGCTTGGGTGGCTTAGTCGGCTAAGCATCCAACTCTTGGTTTCAGCTCAAGTCATGATCTCATAGTTTGTGGGTTCAAGCCCCACATCGGGCTTTGCACTGACAGTGCAGAGCCTGCTTAGGATTCTCTCTCTCCTTCTCTCTCTGCCCCTGCCCCCACTCCCATGTGCACTCTCTCTCAAATAAATAAACTTAAAACATTTTTTAAAAAGAGGTCAACATGATGATAAGTAAAGGGGTATGATGAAGCAAAGGGGCATTAACAGGGGCAGGAGCTGTTTCAGAAAGGGCATTGTCAATGTGGGATACAGGCAAGCCACTTGGTCCTCAGGGAGTGGCAAGGAAGAAAGACATGTGGCAGTGGGGAGGGCTCTCAGAGCTATCTTGGGCAATGTGTGTGCCATCCTGGGGGGACTACGGAGTCTGAGTGCCGCCAATTAAGTTGGGACTGCTGGTAGGGGCTTCTGTATTGGTGGTGCCAACAGATTATTTGGTTTACCCAACCAGACGAGAGAGTCCTGGGGATTGGATAATATACCTTGGTGATAAGCGGGGCAGGGGGCGGGTGTCCTTGTTGGAGTGCTTGGGTCAGATCCCAAATTGGCTGTTCATGCGGAGTGTGAGTTTGCGTAAGTTAATAAACCCTTCTCACCCCTAGTTTCTTCATCTGTCAAATGCAAATAATCACTGTACCAATACTTCACGAGGGTACCGTGAGGATTAAATGGGTTCATGTATGAAGATACTTAAGACTTAATAGCCTTGCACATAGTAAATACCCAATAAATGTAAGCTTTTAGTGTGATTTTGGTTTCTTCATGTAGTATGGTTGTTCTCAACTGGGGGCAACTCTCCCCCACCCCTATAGGACACTTGGAAGTATCTGGAGACAATTTTGGTTGTTACAACTAGGGGAGTGAATGCTACTGGCGTCTAGTGGGCAGAGGCCTGGGATGGTGCTAACATCCTGCAATGCATAGGACAGGACCCTATAAAAAAAGGATTATCGAGCTCGAAATGTTAATAGTGCTGAGGTTCATAAAAACCAAACCATGTGGATCTCCCATTGTTTACCAAGGATTTGATGAGATATTTGATCCAACATGAGACTGGCAAGAGCTGGATTCAGGAGGTTAGCAAACAGCCTCTTTGGTCTGGATAAGCGGAGCTAAGCTGCACATCATTTTGACCCAATTCTCAAATTCTCCTTTCAGGGTTGCTTCATCTGCTGCTTGTATTATCCAGCAATATTTGACTACTTTGACCCCTGCACTTTTATCTTTTTTTTTCGGCAGAGAAGATCACCAGCACTCTGAAAGGCCCGTGAATAGCACCCAGGAGCTAAAATAGGCCATGGCAGCTCCTGAGGGTGGGAGGTACCCTTTGCATTAATGGAGGTCCCCTCCCACCACTGGTTTCACTCATTATACTTGCAGGGGATTTAATAAAATCCTATTTGCATTTCTTTTTTCGAGACAATTCCTCTACCAGGAATTCGGCTCTGTTCATGTATCCCATCTCCCCAGTCACTTGCCTATTGAAATTGGAAACATTGTCCATCTGGTAGGGTCTGCTTCACACCTAACCTCCTGCAACATCACGGATGTAATTGGAAACTGTCTCTCCCTCCCCTGAATTCCTGTCATGATCTGATCACACCCTGACCTAAAGGAAGCTGCCTGATAGCTTTTCTGGGCAAAGACTGCATCCATATATCTCCCCTGGTTTCTAATGCTCAGGCTCAGTAGGTGCTTGAATGAAGAGATAGCCATACAGAGCCCCACAGGAATGCTCCACCACCGCAAGCCAAGTGCAAGTCCAGTACAAGCCCGTGGAGACCTGTGCCCAGGCCCATGCCTCTGCTGTGCGTTTCTGGGGTGCCGCATGTCTCTCTGGTGAGGCCATTTTCTCTTGGATTCCTTGGGAAAATGTCCCAGGCATGTACGATAAAGGTCATCACTCTGGGCACGGGACTGTCCAGCTGAATTTATGTTTCTACCCTTAAGGACCCTGGAGCTAAACTGCAAATAGGGTGGGACCCAGAAATAAGAGAAGATTGTGGTGTGAATGTCAGCGATTTAGAGCGCTGGGCCCTCTGCCCCTGATGCAGCCAAAGGCCACTGCCCACTCTCTAAAGGACTGTTGTTAACAGCCCAAGGGTGTCCTGCGAGTGTCAAAGGAAAGTTCACATTTCCATGCAAGGCCCAGAGGCCAAGGGAGAGGTCAGATGCGTCTGTGGGGTTTTTGTCTGGTTGTTCTTTGTTAAAACCCACATGTGGGCCTGTTTTGCTCTCGCGCATATCTGCATGTGTTTCTGGGTGGGTGAGAATGCTGTGCAGCTGGTCCCGCGAAGTGGTTCCGGCCGACAACGAGGTCGAGGAGGAGCCGTTTAGACAGGGTTGCATTCTGCTCTCGATTTCCAACTTGGCAAAAGAAACTGCATATTCATCTCATCAAGTAAGGGGAGAGTTAAGGGCGTTGCCACCAAATTCTTCTCCCTTCCCACATGTGCAAGTCAGGAAGGAAAAGTTCTGACTGTGTTTTTCTGTAATGCCAACTCATACCTTAGGTATGGCAATAACCGCCTAGTCCCTGGTACATAGTAGGTATTATTTCCTAACTTTTATTATGGAAAATTCAAGCATGTATAAAGATAGAATATACAAGACGATTTCAGGCATAACAAAGGTACCTATCACTCAGCCTCAACATTTGTGAACTCATGACCAGTAGTGTTTTATATACACACCCCCACACTCACTTCCTCTACCCTATCTACATTATTTTGTAGCAAATTCCAGACATCACAATTTCTTCTATAAACAGCTCTGCAGGAATCTCTGGAAGAGAAAGACTCTTTAGGGGAAGGAAAAACAAAAAAACAACCAAGGGGCTCCTGGGTGGCTCAGCCAGTTCAGTGTCTGACTCTTGAATTCAGCTCAGGCCTTCATCTCAGCTCAGGTCTTAATCTCAGGGTCATGAGTTCAAGCCCTGCATTGGGCTCCATGCTGGGCCTGGACCCTACTTAAAGCAAACAACCTGCCCCCCAAAACCTCATAGCTACAATTCCATTATCACGTCTACAAAATAGCAACAATCCTTGTTTCATCAAATATCTAGCCAGTGTTCAGATTTTAAGTTGTCTCATGACCATCATAATTTTTTTTGTTTCCTTAGTTGATTATGTTCCTTACTTTCTTATGTTCACCTTCTGTTTTTCCAATAAATTGGTAGTTGGATCTTAGGCTTCATCAGGTTCAGCTCTGATTTTTATTTTTATTTTATTTTTGGTAGGACTGCTTTATAGACGTGGTATTCTCCCATCAGGAAGTACATAGTATCTGGCTTCTCTCTTTTTGTGATACTAGCAGCTACTAATGATAAATTAATGATGCATTAATTCATTAGAAGTTGCAAAATGGTGATGATGATACTCTAATTCTACCATTACTTCCTCATTTATTAGCTGTAACACTTCTATCAAGAGAAGAGAAACTTCTTACCTACTGCTTGATTAGCCAGTACAATCATCAATGCAGGAAAGGCAAGATAAATGCTTGATTTTTTTTCTCCCATATTCATCACTGATTAAAAAAGAAAAAAATTGATTCACCAGCCTCCTTCGAGTGTGAACAATGATTATCGTTTAGAATCAACATGAACTCATGAATTTAAATGTATTTGATACATTTTAATCTATTGCAGGTACTATTGACTTTCAAACCATCCCATTTCTGGTCATTGGAGTCTCTTTAAGAGGCTTTTTTTTTTTCTTTCCTTTTTTCTTTTTTAGTTTAAGTATAGTTGACACACGACGTAGCGTTAGTTTCCGGTGTACAACATAGTGATTCAGCTTCTCTCTGTGTTATGCTGTGCTCACCTCACGTGTAGCTACCATCTGTCACCATGCAACACTGTCACAATACCACTGACTCTATTCCCTATGCTGTGCCTTTCATCCCTGTGACTTATTCATTCCATAACTGGAAGCCTGTACTTTCCACTCCCCTTCACCCATTTTGTCCAACCCACACTCCCCTTCCTTCTGGCAACCATCAGTTTGTTTTCTGTATTTATGGGTCTGATTCTGCTTTTTGTTTGTTTATTCAATTGTTTTGTTTTTTATATTCCACATATGAGTGAAATCATATGGTATGTGTCTTTCTCTGTCTGACTTATTTCATTTAGCATGATATCCTCTAGGTCCATCCATAAAGTTGGCTTTTTAGTCCCTGGATGCAATCCTAGTGGTTTTCAATGACTTCCTATCTGGTATGACAAGATGTTCCAGGCATATCGTGTGCATCTCCTGCTCTAAATCTGGAGTCAACTGTTTCTTCAAAGAGCCATGTGCCTCTCAGTGGGAAATGGTGTTTCTGGAGCTCATTCTGGGCATCAGGGTGCTCTATGCTAACTGGCTGCTCATTTTTCTAGGAGGCTTCTCATTTTTAGTAGACAGGACCAGGAAATAGTTCCTTTCTTGAGATAAATATATCATGAGTTCATACTGATACTTCCAATTTAGAATCAGGATCACGGGGATTCTGCTTAACATCTTCCATCCTATATCTCCTTTCTCCCAAAGTTGAGAATCTTGATTTTCAAACACAATCCAGGTTTTCAAAAAATCACATAATTATGCACATGTTCCAAACAACACACACACACACCTCAGAAAAATTGCCAACATCGCCACCAACAATATGATTCCTGAAAAGAGTTTAAGTGGGTTTTCTTCTTGCTCTTGTAGTTCTTATTACCCCTAGAGTATGTCCCCCTAAGGGACCTGTAGTCAAGCTGAAGTTTTCAAGTCCCATGGAATAGTTCCTCTGTGTGAGGTTATGCAAAGTGCATTCACATTTAGAATCATTTGTTTCATTTTTCTTTTCCAGAATTATTTTTTAATTGATTTAATAAAATATTTACATGGTTACAAAGTCAAATCTATAAAACAAAGTATATCTAACTTCTATTTCATATCTCCTTTACCTATGTTCTCCTATATCTTAGAGGAAATCATTTATTTTAAAATTTTATGATTTGTTCTTCTATTTTTTTTAAAAGTTATGCATACACACAGATATACACTTCCTTTTCTCAGATGTATACAATACACAAATTTCACTACTCTGCTTTTTTTACTTACTGTAGCTTAAAGATCACTCCATAGTGGTACAGAGAGATATTTCTTACTCTTTTCTTATTCCTTACTTTAATAATGAATATTTGAGTTGTTTCATCTTTTTTGGCAAAAATAACAATAGTCTTGTGCTCTTTCTTCTTTCTTTCTGTATTTTCAACAGTATATCTTTGGAATAGATTCCTAAAAATAGGATTGCTAGATACAGAGTAGTTTAAAAAGCTTTTTTAACAATCTCAAACTTCAAGAAAATTTGCAAATAGAATACAAAGAACATTTTTTTTTTTTTCCGGCACCATTTGAGGGTAAGTTGCCAATATGATGCATTATCACCAGTGAATACTTTAGTATGTTTTCCCTATAAGCAAAGATATTTGTCCTCATAACAAAAACATAACTATCGAAATCAGGAAATTAACATTAGCCTAATGCTACCATCTAATCCTTGGACTCCATTCAGTCTTCGGCAATTGTATTTTTTTTAAGCACAAGGATCCAGTGTAGAATCACACAGTGCACACTGGTGTCCCCCAACTCTTAGTGTCTTATCTTGCAACAGTTTTCTCTTTCCTTACTTTTCATGACCTCTATATGTTTGATGATTATGAAAAGTCAGTTACTTTGTTGTATGTGCCCCAATTTGGGTTCATAGAACTGCTAGGGTTTTTTTTTGGTTTTTTTGTTTTGTTTTGTTTTTTAAGATGTATTAAATTAATGTTGATCATGTTCTTCTTAGCGTCAGGATCTTGGGGGAGACGGTGGAGCAAGATGAAGGGAGGGAAGTATCTCTGGAAGAGAGGGGCCCATCTCCTTTGAAAATGTGTTTATCTCATTGTACACAATGGATGAAAGCCTCTTTTAATGAAGGGTGCGGGTAGGGGAAAGGAAGCCGATTTCCCAGGAAGCTCTGCCAGATAAGAAATCTGTGACTCTGTAAACTCCTCTGCTTCTGTGTTTTTGTATTGTCCCTCCTTAGCTTCCTCCTTAGTTCCAATACAGTTATTTGCAGGGGGGGGGGGGGGGGGGGGGGGGGGGGGGGGGGGGGGGGGGGGGGGGGGGGGGGGGGGGGGGGGGGGGGAAATAATCCAGCTTTGTTTCAGTTGAACTAAAGGGGAAAAAGGATTGGTCAAAAGAGCTGGTCAAGGGGCGCCTGGGTGGCGCAGTCGGTTAAGCGTCCGACTTCAGCCAGGTCACGATCTCACGGTCCGTGAGTTCGAGCCCCGCGTCGGGCTCTGGGCTGATGGCTCAGAGCCTGGAGCCTGTTTCCGATTCTGTGTCTCCCTCTCTCTCTGCCCCTCCCCCGTTCATGCTCTGTCTCTCTCTGTCCTGAAAATAAATAAACGTTGAAAAAAAAAAAAAAAAGAGCTGGTCAAGAAGGAGGGCTGGTATGATGGGTCTACCTTCTTCAGGAGTCAAACTCATCAACTGGCTCTTAAATACAAACGGAATGAAATCATGTATGAAAGATGCTTAAACATAGCAAGCACTGGATGGATAGCTGCTATGTAGATAGTTATGAGCTCTTCCTTCCTCCTATCAGGGCTCTGCTCATAGCCCACTATAGGTCCTAACCTATTGGACCTGACAGTGTCTCCTTTGTGGGCCTGGGGGTGCCTCCTGGATGGGGACTGTGATGTCTTATCAGAGCTGAGCAAGGGGAATGGCATGTGCTGAATAGCATCACATTATTATGACTCTCAGCTATGCAACCCATTAGTTGCCCTGCTTAGGGGGGCTTCCTTCAGACAGCAGGAATGTTTTCCAGAAAGAAGCTGGGTGAGGGCACAATTGATATAGGAGAAGGACCGGGTAACCATCTATTGATGATGCTTTCAGGTCCATCAGCCAGAGTAATTTCATTTAAACTGAACTTGAGGGGCGCTTGGGTGGCTCAGTCGCTTGAGTGTCCGACTTCGGCTCAGGTCATGATCTCGTGGTCTGTGAGTTCGAGCCCCACGTCGGGCTCTGTGCTGACAGCTCAGAACCTGGAGCCTGCTTGGGATTCTGTGTCTCCCTCTCTCTCTTCCCCTCCCCGGCTCATGCTCTATCTCTCTCTCTCTCTCTGTCAAAAATAAATAAACATTAAAAAAAAAAATTAAACTGAACTTGAGGAGAGAAGGAAGAGGGGGGAAATTGGAAAGTTAAAGAATTTGTGATTGGTTTCCTTTCATGTCCAGAATGCAGGAGCTCAGGTTGGCTAATACTGTCAGGAGCCCCTGCAGCTGGAATGCAGCCAGGCCCAAGCCTGACACTCTAGTTCTGAGTCTATCTGAGAGCTTGGTGAGGCAGGGGGCAATTTACCTTAACAGCATTTTAAAGCTGTGTTTTCTTTTCTGGCAACAAACAAACAAAAACAGGTAAAACCTTAGTGCAATCCGAGTGTTTGCCCTGCTTGCCAAAGATAGAACAGACATAATTTCCCCTTAGGAGGGATGGTGGAAGTTTGGGGGATGGTGTCTCCGTGTGCATTTATTTATTTATTTTTAAATGTTTATTTATTTTGAGAGAGAGACAGAGACCCTGCGTGGGGGAGGGGCAGAGAGAGAGGGAGAGAGACTGCCGAGCAGGCTCCACACAGTCAGTACAGAGCCCGATGTGGGGCTTGATCCTATAAACCATGAGATCACCACCTGAGCCAAAATCAAAAGTCGAACACTCAACTGACTGAGCCACCCATGCGCCCCTGTACGTACATTTAATTGGGTAGATTCCCCCAACTTGAATAGAGCATGCAAAGACTGTGTCCTTTTGTTACTCAGTAGAAATTCCAACCCACTCATCAAGGGATAATCAAGGTCCACCTTCAAACAACACCTTTGAGATAACCTCAAAGACTTAAAAGCCAATATTGGCTTATAGAAACTCTATGCATATTCCACATATTTCATACATTGGTATTTAAAAATTCCTTGTTTCCAAAATAAAAAAAAGTTAAGAAAAGATGAGGGGTGCCTGGGTGGCCCATTCGGTTGAGCGTCCGACTTCGGCTCAGGTCATGATCTCATGTTTTGTAGGTTCGAGCCCCTTGTTGGTCTCTGTGCTGCCAGCTCAGAGCCTGGAGCCTGGGTCTCCTGGGTCTCCCTCTCTCTCTGCTCCTTCCCCACTCATTACTCTTTCTCTCAAAAATAAATAAACATTTAAAAATTAAAATTCCCTGTTTCTGATGAAGTACAGTTTGCGATCACCACTCATCAGAAGGTCCCTATTTCCCTCCCTTCCCCCTCTTTTTCTGGACAAAGCATGAATTTTAAACTCTAATGATTGGTATTTGGCAGTAGTAGGAGCTCTCAATAAGAGGGGTTTTGGCATGGTTTGGCCTATTTGTGTATCATTTTATGAATTGGGGAATGATGGCACAATTTGACAGTAGAGCTTGTAGATATGAAAGATTTTGTTAAAACACTTGGAATTTAAAAGCTCTTTTTGCCTTGTAATGAGTCCTTTGAAAGATAATCTGTTTGAGGCCTTATGGGGTTTCTGAGGAAACACGCAGCTTTGAGGGGAAATGCGCTCTCTCTCCCCTGGTCCCACAAGTGCACATTTCTCAACCCAGTGCTCTCACTGGATCGCTCTGCTTCCTGATGCAGTAATCAGATATTTTGGTGAAGGAAATTTTAAAGCCTAATCGTGCTGTAGTGAGGAAGGTGAGATTTCTTTCCTTGCATGTAACTCAAGGGCACATTTTTCTCAAAAACCAGGTATTGCTTTTTGGCTTCCCATAAGATGTCCAGCCCATTACTGTGAAAGAGCCCATAGTCTCTGCCCTTGGAGAGATTACCATCCAGAGTGGAGAGGCAGCCAGCCAAATAATTTACACGTGTGGTAATTGCAGTAAACTTTTATTACTGTTGTCAGTACATTCAACACATTTATTGCATTTACTGAGCCCAGTGCCTGGGGACACAAAGGTAAATACTAAAATTTATCAAATCTATATCGTATATTACTGTCACACCACTACTCCTTTTTTGGGAGGGGTGTGGTCTTACCAAAAAAGAACAAAACACTGCCAATTGTAATATAAATGCATCCGGATTCCAGAGATGCTAAAAAATGGAAAATCTGCATCTTAGAATGAATGAGATGCAGTAATCCCTTCCAGATTTACCCAGTAGGCAGGTTGAAATCAACACAAAGCAAGGGAAGAAGCATCATCACATTTGAACAGTGTGCTAGGTTGGTCCACAGCCAGGAACAACTGATGCAAGATGCAAGGAAGGTAGGCTTCACAGAGGAGGTGACATTGAACAAGGTCCTAATGAGTGAATAAGGATTTGCAGATGGAGAAGACAAGGCATTCCAGGCTGAGGAATCTGGGTGCGAGCTTCAGATATATGTCTCAATTTAAGGCTCACAGGAATATGTTAGGTTTTATTATTACTTCTCTTTTACAAAGGAGGAAACAGGCACAGGGTTAGTAATTTGCCTGTTTCTCAGCTGGTGATCAAGAAATATTAGCTATTGGGGCACCTGGGTGGGTCAGTTGGTTAAACATCAGACTTCTGATTTTAGCTCAGGTCATGAATTCAAGCCCCATGTTGGGCTCTATGCTAGACATGGAGGGAGGGAGGGAGGGAGGGAGGGAGGGAGGGAAGGAAGGAAGGAAGGAAGGAAGGAAGGAAGGAAGGAAGAAGGAGAGGAAGGAAAGGAAGGAAAGGGAGAAAAAAGAAATAGTAGCTATTGTTCTTATTTTGGTCCAATTGTAGGGACAGCTGGGCTCTCCAATATGGTAGCAACTAGCCACATGGACTATTGAGCCACATGTGGTCACTTGAATTGTGGCTAGTCCACATTGAGATGTACCGTAAACATAAAATATACACCAGATTTTAAAGACTTAGATGCCAAAAAAGGTGTAAAATATCTAATAATTTTTATATTAACTACACGTTAAAAATGACAATATTTTGGATATATTTGGTTAATAAATATGTTATTAATGTCAACTCTTCCCACTTTTTTGAAATCAGCTTTTTAAAATCATATATGTGGCTCACATTGTTTTTCTGTTGGTCAACACTGTTCTAGAGCAGTCTGCCTGAAGTGGTGTGGTGAGCAAAGAAAAGCAGCTGTGCCCATGTTCGCTACCTGCAGCCGCTGGAGTCTGTGCCTCACATACTGGTGCCTCACTGGTTAGGTAGCTTGCCCCAGGCTCCACAACTGCAAGTGGCAGAGCTGGGCTTTGAACCCAGGCACCCTAGCTCTAGAGCCTGCCTTTGAGCTCCAGAATTGTGAGCTGTTGGTGACTTTGAGTGCAAGGGGGCAGGGTCAAATCATTAATGTGTTACTCCCTTCAGGGAGCAGGTATATGCATGTTTCCAGAAGGCCTCTGAGGAGTTGGCGGAATTCTGGGAATTTCTGGCACCAGCCTCCAGGTCTCCAGGAAACAGCTTCAGTCCTGAGCCAAGCTCCTGTGAGAGCTGGGCACCTAGGGCATTCCCTGGAGGGCAACCAGGTTTTGGCCTAAACAAGTGAGCTTCTGCCTGAAGCCTAAGTCCTGAGCAAAGATCAAGCTCCTTCACATCCAGGAACCCCACTTTTGAATATCACTGTTCTACCACCCACCCCACCCCCTACCTGCTGCACATACCCCACATACTTTGAGGTGACTATACCTCCATTAATGCTTTCTCTAAGCTTACTGGCCCTTTTTTCTGTTGCCTACAAGGCCAGTTCATCCTTCAAGACCCAACACAAACATCACCTTCTCACCAGCCTTCCCTGACTCACCCTGGGGCAAAAGGTATCATCGCTCCCTCCTCTGCTCCATGTCATAGTTACTAGTCTCCATAGCAGTGGCCCTGCTCGATGACACATCCCACCTGCACACATGCTCACTGCCTGCTTGGAATGGAATGGAATGGAATCGAATCGAATCACATTCAGTCAACTCAGGGAGACCAGCGACAACCCCCTCACAGTCAAACTCCCCTCTGTGAATCCTCAGGGAGGCCAGCAGCTCCTGCTTTTTGCCTGTTAAAAGGCAGGACTAAAAGAGGAAACGGGTAGTAGTTACTGTTTAACCTCTGAAGTGATTGTTAGAGAAGCAAATCATACAAGAAAAAAAAAAAAAAACCTACCATCACAATTTAGTGACGGGGCACATTCCAGGAGACGCGCAGGTTGGTTTAACTCACAGGCTCTTAATCCCTGAAACTCAATCCCTCTCACTCACGGGTGTCACATGCTCTGATGTCTTGGGGTTGGAGGCACAAACAGGGGCCCGTTTCTGTGACACCTGGAGGCGTCTGTGCTTGATTTCTTGGTTCATTTGTTTCTCACAGCAGACTCATAGAGTGAGGTAAGTTTTGGGATATTTCCATTGGCCTTAAAGTTTTGTCTCAAGAATCAACCACTTGTGACAACTTCTCCCACGTCCCCGTGGTTTGATGACACCTGACGGTCAGTGCTTTGGATTACACCTCTGAGTCAGTTCTTGTTCCTCCCCTGCCACAGCCAGAAGCTGACAGCAGTGATTAGGTGCCAGGTAATATCTTTAAGATGGCGATAGGACCTGGAGGATGTGCCTGCCGGAGGCCCTAAAAGGAGCCCCGAGTCAGACCCAGGAACCCCGGGCACGCTGCAGTGTCTGTGGAACTGTCCCCCAACACTGTTTTCACAACAACAAAGTAAAACCGACTCTTATTCCAGAAAGGAAAAATTTGACCCCCAAGCCCCAAGTGCACTGTTATTCCACCCCAGGAGCCTATCTCCTCCATCACCTGAAATATTATTTTGCATTAAAATTTCAGTTATTCTACTATAACGTCTAGCCAGCGTTCAGCACCTTGAAGCCAGACAACTCAACAGGACGATCTCTCACTTTTCTTTCTGATTGTGAAGATTCTGATTGTGAAGCACTGTATTTTGGGATGTGTACAATTTAGAGAAGGAAGTCTGCCTTCTGCTCAGGGAAAGCAGGGAATTTGCCTTGCATTCGGTGTGTGAAGAGCTGTGTGGTGGCACGACATGAGGATATTTAGCTTCTGTTCTCACTCTTCTCTTTCCTCATCTCCTCTTCTTCTCTTCCTACCGAGAAAGGTACTATAAAGCCTGGGAGGGTGAAATGTCCTGAGGAACTGCATTAGCTCCCTCCTCCTGCGGGCAATAAGGCCCCATAGAGACCATCAGGGTGACCAATCTTAAGAAGTGTTGGGTAGCCCTATCTTCTGGAAATGAGGAATGACGAGGACCTTTTGTGTTTCAAGGGTTGAAAAGGAAAAGTTGCCGGGCCTGCAGTAGTGTGATCCCTAGGGATGGCACATAGACAGAAGTTTGGGGTCTACAGGGCTGGACAGCCTGGTAGAATCTGATGCAGCCTATTTGGGTGACTGGATCTTTGAGGAAAGGTCACATAAAGGACTGAAAGTTAGCAGGAAAAGCTGCAATTCGGGGAACGTGTGCTGAGCTGAAGACAAGGTATAGGATCATTTTCCCCATACTCTTTAGCAGTCTGTGCAGAGCCCTAGACCACCGTCATCTGAAGGCTCTATCGGGCACCATCCACAGCCACATGGCAGTCAGTGTTCAGCAACAAGTCTGCTACTGGAGTGTAGAAGTCAGGCTGACCTCTCTTTATGGATTATGTGAGTCTTTGAGATTCTGGACGAGTCACGGGGTGGGAGACAGCCCCAAGACAGAGATGGCTGGACTTTCTGTAAATCCCACAATCTGCTAAACCACAGGAATTTAAGTCTCTTGTTCTGTGTAAAAAAAAAAAAAAAAAAAAAAAAAAAACTAAACTAAACTAAACATGATAGTATTTGCCCCCAGGTTTGTGAGTGGTCCTATGGGTTGTCACCTCCAGAGTATGTGTACACATGAACGATTTGAAAGCAAAGAAGTTTTCACCACCAGCCCCAAATTGAAAGTTGGTGAAGGGGCTGACCCCAGGCTTCTGTCTTCATGGTTCTGAGGCTCACTGAGTCAAATACAAAAAGTAGAAGCCACTTGATAGATATTTTGTGTTTATAATGGGAAGGAAAGGGGTGCCTGGGTGACTTAGTTGGTTGAGCGTCCAACTTTGGCTCAGGTCCCGATCGCACAGTCCGTGGGTTCAAGCCCTGCATTGGGGTCTATGCTGACAGCTCGGAGCCTGGAGCCTGCTTTGGATTCTGAGTCTCCTTCTCTCTCTGTCCCTTCACTGCTAGCTCTCTGTCTCTCTCCCAAACTCTCAAAAATAAATAAACATTAAAAAAATTTTTAATAAAAAAAATGAGAAGGGAAAATAATCACTCTGGGGAAGATGGTGCTAAAACAAAGCAAAATGAGAGCATAAGCATGAAGACAGGTTTGCCACTAGTCATTCTGCATTTAATAAATATTCCCATAGTATCTATTATTTTTTTAATGTTTATTTTTTTTTTTGAGAGATGGCAGGGAGGGGCAGAGAGAGAGAGGGAAACAGAGAATCCCAAGCAGGCCTGCACTGTCAATGCAGAGGCTGGTACAGGGTTTGAACCCACAAACTGTGAGATCATGACCTGAGCCAAAATCAAGAGTCAATTCTCCACTGACTGAGCCATGGAGGCGCCCTCATAGTATCTGTTCTTCTCCATGCACTGTGCTATGTACTAGAAAATAAAATGATGAAGCAGACATTGTCCTTGCCCTCTGGAACAAGGGTGGAGAAATGCATTAATCAATCACTCAAGTAACAGTTGTTAGCACTGAGGACTAATTATTGTCTATTTCCAGGCTGATTTATTTTCAGTTAAGAGACAGGATAGATGAGATTCTATATATACAGCTAGGAAAGAGTTAAGCCCTGCATGGGGAGCCTTGCTGAGGCTGTCCCAGGGGAAAAGAGGGGCCCATTTATCAGTCCTTGGGCAATGGGTTGGTTCTTCCTCTACTGTCATTTCAGAGAATGTGTGTTCCCTCCGGCATCCTGGCTGGCCCGGAAGGTCACTGCAGGCTCAGGGTGCCACAAATGTAGGATTGTTCACTCTCTTTGGCTGGGTAACTGGGCTGGAGACCAAGCTGGCCCACAAACTCAGGTTTTCCCATTTCATTTCAAGAGCAGCCAACTTCAGGGCCTTAAAAACAGGTTTATGGTAACACTAGGAGTGATGGCAAGGGGGGGTCAAAGTCAATGCCATCGACAGGCCATCTGTCTTCAGAATAATTTCCCAATTTTGAAATAACTGCAGAGTGATTGCCAGAGTAATTCAGAGGGGAGGAGAGATGGAGTGACTTTGGCTAGCAAGGCTGTATGTTGAAATAATATGAAATAATAAAAAGAATTTCCTAGGGAAATTCTAGTCTATTTTTGAACATTGTGGTTTTGGTTTCTTGTTATAATTCTAGGGCAAAATGTGAATTAATTTCCTATTAATTAGCTAATAAGCTCCACAAATATTTATTGTAGTTCACTCTTTAACTAGCTGTAAGACCTTAGGTTACAATCTATCCACCACTCCTAGCATCCAACCAATAATATTTATTTAGTGCCTACTGCTGCATGTCAGAATTTGTGCTACCCTCAAAGAGGGGAGCCTAACCCAACCTAACTCTGAGGTAGAGTAAGGGGAGAGGAGCTGGGTACAGTAAGGGAGACTTCCCTTTAGCAAAGCCAATGCTTACAGTTTACCTAATCTCTTGCCATTCACCTCTTCCCCCAACACACAGGAAAACTACATTTTCCAGATACACTTAGACTTCCTTATTTGGTTGGGCCCACGTGACTAGATTCTACATATTAGGAAGGAGCAGAAATGGTGTATGTTACTCTTAGGCCTGGCCATAAAATTCCTTGTGCAATTGTCCTGGGTCTCACGTTCCCTTCTGTGGCGAATCCAGATGGCATCAATATAAGATGCAAGGCATGTGGAACCCTGAGTTACCACTTGGAGGAGAGCCACGGAAGGACTGTGGTGTGGAATTTATGTGTTATAACCTAGCCTCGCCTTCCTTAACTTATGCATACCCTCTAAACATAAGGATGTCTAAGTTTAAACTTAGTGTTAAAGGATAAATTATCTTGGCTAAGTCAGGTAATGTGGCCACTTTTAATTATATTTTTGTAGCTAGAAAAAAAAACTATATTAAAAAGAGCCAACTTACCACACAAAGTATTTTGACCAAATACCAAAGTCTTGAACGAACCCCAGGTTTCAATTTGAACAACTGGGTATAGTGGTTGCATTCACCAAAATAGATACTGTAGAGATTTCCTGAAAAATTCTAATTCACCCTTTAGAAAGTTTTAATATGACTGAAGAAGGTAATAGTTTAATTGAAAGAATCACTTTCTCACCACAGTAATGGATCATCCAGTCCTTGACTATTTGGAGTTTACAATTTAATGAGGTAGAATAGAAGAGAGCAGGAAGAGAATACCAAGTTCATTCAAATCCGAGAGCCGGCACCTAGATTTCTTTCCCCTTCCAGGAAGGCTCTTCTTATCACTTGCTTTCTCAGAGAATGCTTTCCGACACCTTGATATAAAGCAGTCTCCCAGTTACTCTCTATTCTCTCTGCAGTTCTAATTCTCTCTGCAGTTCTCCTCACTCTCTGATAGTTCTCTTGTTTATGAATTTTGTTTGTTTTATTAGCAGCTGTCTCCTCACACTAGAATGGAGAAAAGAATGTTATCTCCAGCACAGTGTTTGACATTATCTCCAGCATGGTGAACAGTGGCTAGCACATAGTAGGAGCTCCATACATGTTTATCAAAATAAATGAATGGCATGTGGCCAAACAGGAGTAAAAAAGCAAATTTTTTATTTCAAAGCAGATTTGTAAATATCTGTTTACAGATGGCCAAGCTTGGATGTGTCCCAAACGAGAACAGTGAAGTGGCCATGTTTATCATTTTGCATCAAAGAAAAACCGATGTCAATTGGCATCAATATCTTATCTTTTGAAATTAAATTTTTTCAAAAGACACACAGGAACAAGTCCATTTCTGGAGAATTCCTTCTTGACAAAGTCCTACAGATGTAAATGGTTTTGAATTTAATGTTATTCATGTATGTTAACCCTCTTTTTTGCAACATGTCTTAGACAATTCAATGCCCAAGATGCAATTTTTTGCTGTAGACGCTAAAAGAAGCAAGAACTGTCTTTCAAAAGGGACATGAATTCTTGAACTTGGACTTCTTCTATCTGACTTAATTTCTCTGGACCCTGAGGCATGGGCATTTCAGATTAGAATTATCAGGAAATCATAAGAACATGACCTAATATTGTCTTCAGACAATCAGCTAAAATCTCAGTTTTGAAAGTCACATCTGGTAATGTAAAGACTAAAACAATGTGGCTGCAATCCTGAAGCTAGAAGCTATAGCCAGAAAATAGGTCAAGAAAAAATTCCCAGGGGCGCCTAGGTAGCACAGTAGGTTAAGCATCCACCTCTTGATCTTGGCTCAGGTCATGATCTCAGTTGGTGAGACTGAGCCCCGCATCAGGCTCTGTGCCATCGGCACAGAGCCTGCTTGAGAATCTCTCTCTCTCCGTCTTTCTCTGCTACTTCCCAGCTTGTGCATCTCTCTCAAAATAAATAAATAAACTTAAAAAAACAAAAACAAAAAACAACCCTTCTCAGTATCTTCCTAAAGCCCAATAAAACCTGAACTCTTAAAAAAAAAAATTAAAAAAAAAAAAAGCCAAGCAAAAACTACATTGAACTGGGCCTTCCAAGGACTAGCCTTGCTGGTTCACCAAACAAGATGGGCTTCTCAGGAAGCCGCATGAGTGCGCTCATTTCAAACCAAGCTAACCAAGCACTAAAGAGAGGTCTATATAGTAATAGGTTTAGTAACAGTTAAAACAACTAACATTTACTGGGTGCTCGCTGTGTGGCAAGCCCTCTGTCAAGTGCTTTACATACATCATCTCATTTAATTCCTCATGACATGTGCCAGTGAGGGAGGGGTTAGTAATTTCTATCTATAGGGCATGAAACAGGTTAATTAACTTGCCCACGTACAGACAGATTTTCCTGACTCTCAGGTTCAAGGTTTTACCCATAACCTCTTCAACTCTCCAATCTTAACATACATTGTAATTGTCATAAGAAAATGGAACACTTTGGGAGTGGCAAAAATAAAAACAAAAAACAAGCAAGCAAACACGGGCTATGAAAACATATAGATATATTTCATTTGAGTCTTATAATAAAAAGGATCAAAATGTGCAACTCAGGAGACAGTATTTGGTGTAGTGGAAAGAGGAAAGCATGTCAAAGCCTCTGTGTCCTGCCTCACTCCTGTATTAACCATTGGTATTGACTTCAGGTCCTCACTCACTTTCTCTCTGTCTCAGTTTCCTGGTCTATAAGATGGGACTAATCTGTCTCCTATATTTCCCAGTCCTGAGAAGCTTTCTGAAAGGCCTAACAAAGGGGAAGATTCTAATTTAGGTTATCTAAACAGTTTTGACCCATTTTAGTCTCCAGGGTTTTTTTTTTTTTTTTTTCACTATCCACTACGTACACAGAAAAAAAGACATGTCACAATAGAATCACAATACAATCAAAATCTCGTCTACACTACAAGAAATCATTCTCTGTGGCCTATACTGTGCTTTTTCCCTTTAGAGGCATAGAAAAGGGAAGGTCTCATGATCTATGCCAAGGAGGATCAGGAGGTAGCTTGGGAGAGGGGGTGGACAGCAGGTTCTCACCTCACAGCCATGGTGGGAGGCAGCTGGCATGTGTGGAAGCCCTTAGAGCACCAGAAGAGTAGGAGTTGTGCCATATCCATCTACTTAAATTCCTTCAGCATTTTTATTATCTGCTATGTAAATTATAAAGACTCCGGATGGTATTTCTTTGTCATTTTTGGTTGATATAGTCTTAAATCAACTCCATATACATTATACTCAGACAAGATGGAAAGGGAATTCTTGGTCTGGCTGTCTGTCCCTGAGAGGCAGAGGTAAATCAGGGAGGCCCCAGATGGGGGCTTGGGGGGGAAGGTCTGTGGGTCAGGAAGACTGTGATGCCCAAGAGGTGCTGAGGGATTTCATGGCTGAGCTTGATGGGGCTCTGTGTTGAAGGGTGGAACCCAAACGATGACTCAAAACAACATTTTTCCTTCTTTCCACAAATGCTGATTGTGTGACACATGCCTAGGCACTGTCCTGAACACTGGAGAAACAGCGATGAGAAGACAGTCTATTATAGTCCACTTTAAGACAGACTTGAAGCAATCAGGCTTGGGCTTAAATCCTTCCTGGGCCACTAATTAGCTGTGGCGGGGGGGGATCACTTGACTCTTTGAGCTCAGCTCCTTCAGTGAGAAAGTAGGGACAACCTCACAGTTACGACTGTGAAAATTAAGTTAGATTGTTTAAGTGAAGCATTTAGCACAGTAGTAAGAGCATCCACGCAATGCTGGAAGCCCTTTGAGGGATAGGGATTGGGTCTCGGATTCACTTTGAATCCTCACTGCTTACCAGGGTTATACAGAAGGTACTAAAAGAATTATCTGTTGAAGTTTTGAAGGTTAATGAGAGAATCAGATTGGAGACCGGGAAGCAAACTAAGTTCTAGAACAGGATTAAAAAGTCACAATGTCAAGAACTAGAAAAAAATGGAACCATGATGTAGGAACTGAACATTCATGGTAACCGGTTCCTGGGGGAGACCTCCACAGGAGGTGGCAGGTATGTGGTGGTCATGGAATAAAGGGTTGTGGCAGATACCGCGGTCTCCTCCTCACACCAGCCCCATAGGCTGTTAACAGTTCTCCTCGTTCCCACAAACACGTTTTGACTCCTTCTAGCAACCATAGACCTGCACTGAAATAAATAGCTTCCCTTCAGGAGTTTCTACTTGCCTTTTCCACCAAACCCTTTCTTTGGATTAGGAAGTACAAACAGAAAATTAATTATCAACCTAATGAATATACCTTGGTCTACATGCAGGAGGAAGTATCAGGTGACCCGACAGTTCTGAGATGGTGGGTCTTGGGAGGGTAGTAGCTCTACCAGGTCCAAGGAATCCTCTGGAGTTTTCCTTCAGATGTCCTAGGGTTTGGTTGTGAGGCACATGGGAGGCTTTGTGGAAGTTGGTCAGTATACTCTGGGCCAAGAAGTGAATGAGGCACTGTGCAGGATGGGGAAGGAATGATCTCTGTCTTTCAACTAAGAGGTAAGATTTCAGATCCTTTGAAAGCCCTGACTAAATGCATGCAAAAGAAATCAAACACGTAGGGAACTGGACTGGATGGCATTAGAAGAGAAAGACTTACAGGTAGAAATGAATTGCACACAGGGTTTTGCAGGAGATAATCCAGGGGGATTAGTGAAAGGGATGAAGGAGGCTGCTGGGTTGAGGGGCTGGAAGGTGGAGGTGCGGAGGCAGGAAGGAACAAGCTGTAGGAGCATCCTCCCTGGAGAGCCATCAATTTGGAAAGAAATACCTCAGTCTGTCAAGGACCCACAGGGCACTCTATTACTTCCGAGGGTGAGCCCCTGGGACAGCGACCCGCCCACATCCTTTCCTCCAGATCATGATGGTCCAGCAGCACACAGTGCCCAGGATTTTGGAGACCTCCCCAAGGGTGTTATTTTGATCATTCTTGCCCAGCAGCAAAATAACACCCAACTAATGAGTTGCCAACTGCAAAATATTTCCACCGCCTTCCTCCCTCCCTGTCCCAATTCTCACCTACCCCGGAGAGGCCCCGCGTTGATTTTCCTCAGAGGAGGGTCAAGTGAAAGGCACAATCAGGGCTTCTGGGGAGAGAGGAAGGACAGGAAAGGGCTGCCTTGCTGCAAGACAAAGCTGGGTGAACAATTGAGTCTTTGCCTCATTGACAAAAGAGAATGAGGGATGAGTGCCAGGCTGACTTGAATTGACTGGAGAAAAGTAACTTTTGTAATTCATGGCCCTCTGCGTGCTATGGAAATGCTGGCAAGGCAGGGAGACAGGCATGTAATTTGCAGGCAGAAAGAGCATGAACCATGAGACAATTTCGGGTCCCAGGGTCAAGGATGGGAACCTCAAGGACCAGGGGAGCCTCAGGGAGGCAGGGACTGCCAGGGGAGGGGCTTGGTCGGCACTGTAGGCCCCAGGGTCTACAGCTCCCCCAGCACCACCTGCTGGGCCATAAGGGCTGGCACCACCCACTTCTATGATGACATGTGTCAATGTTAGCCAATCCGGGATGGCCACTGCGGGGTTCTGCAAGGTGTCAAGGGGAGCCATGAGGCTGCTCTGTAGGGAGGGAAGGCACCAAGAACAGATCAGATGATAGGAGGAGGGAATCCAGTGCCCTCCATCTGTCAGTTGGTCAACAAGGCATTACTGGGCTCAGCATGACAACTGCAGTTTGCTCCCACTGCCTAACTAACTCATGGGCTTTGAGGCATAGATACTGAGTAACTTAGCAGTGATGGAGTATACTGAAGACTTGCCCCCACAGAGACTACAAGAACTCCAAAGAGGGGGTTGGTGGCCGAAATTGAATTAATCGTCAGTGTTGTTGGGTACTTCCAAGCTGGAGATCGTGTTTAGAACAAATAAATGTGAAGTTTCTCACAACCAAGTGGTCTGGGAAAATCTGTACTAATTATACAGCACAAACCTGGCGTGAATTGGGTGGCAGTTGAGTACAACTGTGGTGAGGTGGAGAGCTCCCTAGGGCCCAGAGTGATCAGGAAATTGGAGTTAGGTGCTGATGGATAGGTAGGCTATGGACAGGCAAAGGAAAGTGGAAGGCGTTCCAGGAGGGAGGGGGCAGCATAACCAAAGACCATGAGATAAACATGGTGAGTTTATGGTGCTTTAGAGGGATTAGGCTGTTTGGGTTCAGCAGGTGCTCTCAAGAGCATGGGAGAGAAGAAAGCACAGGCACTGGGCAAAGAGCTCATTGCAGGACCTCACAGTGCCTGGGAGGGTCTCAGCTGTCAGGGTCTTCTCATGAGACTCATCCTGAGCAACTTTTAGGGCTTTGGGAGATCTTTCATCAGAGTTCCAAGTACCTCAGTTGATTTTTAATTCCCCCTTACTGAACCCTATGGAAAGGAGCCAAAACAGCAGGTGCTCCACTGAGATACTAAAACTGGTGTTGAGAGTCACCTGGCTGTGGTGGAAGGAAACTGGGCTTTAAGATAGGGGGCAGGGTTTGGAGAGAAGAGAGATGACAAGAGTCTCAAGCCATTGGTAGAAAGTTGCTATAATGAGATCCTGGGTATCTGCAGTACCTCCTCCTTTTCTGGAAGAGGCATCAGGGATGCCTTTGAAAAGACATCATCTAAGATCTGTCAAAAGGACAGGACAGAAAAATAGCAAGAATGTTTGGTCTCACCACTTCAAATCAACTTTATACAGGAGATCCTAGCCAATATGGTTGAGCAAGAAAAAGACATTAAAAACTACATACAGATTAGAGAAGAAGCAGCAAAACTGTTCTTTTTTTTTAGGTGACATGCTCTTATATGCAGAAAAGCCTAAAGAGTCTACAAAAGTCTATTAGAGCTAATAAACAAGTTTAGGGGCATCTGCGTGTCTCAGTTGGTTAAGCATCTGACTTCAGCTCAGGTCATGATCTCGTGGTTTGCAAGTTCAAGCCCTGCATCAGGCTCTCTGTGGTCAGCACAGAGCCCGCTTTGGATCCTCTGTTCCCTTCTCTCTCTGCCCCTCTCTTGCTTGTGCTCTTTCTCTCAAAAATAAATAACATTTTTAAAAAGAGAACTAAAAAGCAAGTTTAATAGAATTGCAGGATCATTATTAACAAATGACCAAACAATGAAATTTTTAAAATTCCATTCACAATAGCAAAAAAGGATAAAATATTTATCAATAACTCTAATAAAAGAAATATAAGACCTGTACACCTAAAACCTCAAAACATTCCTGAGAGAAAGTGAAGATCTAGACAAATATAGAGATATGAAGTGTCCCTGAATTGAAAGATTCAATACTGTTAAGATAGGAATTGTCCCCAAATTGATCTATAGTTTCAACACCGTCCATATGAAAATCATCCTACCAGCTTTTTTTCTGTAGATTTTGACAAGCTGCCTAAAATTTATATGAAAATGCAGAAGATCTAGAGAAATCAAAATACTTTTGAAAAAGAAGAACAAATTTGGAGGATCTATTATAAAGTTATAGGAATCAAGATAGTGTGGTATTGACCTAAAGATAGGCATATAGATCAGTGGGACAGAATAGACTCCAGAAATAAACCTTTAAGTTTACAGTCAATTGATTTTGATCTAAAGGTGTCAAAGCTGGGGTGCCTAGGTGGTTCAGTCAGTTAAGCATCTGACTCTTGATCTCTGCTCAGGTCATGATCTTACAGTTTGTGGGCTGGAGCCCTACATTGGGCTCTGCACTGATAGCACAGAGGTTGCTTGGTATTCTCTCTCTCTCTCTCTCTCTCTCTCTCTCTCTCTGACCCTTCCCCACTCATGCGCATAAACACACTCTATCTCAAAATAAATAAATAAACCTAAAAAAAATAAAGGTGTTAGAGCAACTCAATAGTCTTTTCAATAAATGGCAATGAAACAATTGAATATCCATAGCAAAAAAAAAAAAAAAAAGAAAAAGAAACCAACTTATAATGGAGCACTTGAGTGGCTCAGTGGGTTAAGCATCCAACTCTTGATTTTGGTTCAGGTCCTGATCTCATGGTCATGAGATTGAGCCCTGTGTCGGACTCCATACTAGGTGTGGAGCCTGCTTAAGATTCTCTCTCTCACTCTCCCTCTCTCTGTCCCTCCTCAGTTGCACACTCTCTCTCTCAAAATAAATAAACAAACAAACATATCTTTGCCCCACACCATATGCAAAAATTAACTCAAAATGAATCATAGAGCTAAATCTAAGAGCTGGAACTATAAAAACTTCTAGAAGAAAGCATAGGAGAAAGGCTTTGAGAGCATGGATTAGGCAAAGATATGACACCAAAAAGCATAATCCTTAAAGGAAAAATATTGATAATTGGACTTCCTTAAAATTAAAAACTTTTGCTTTTCAGGAGATGCTATTGAAAAAATAAAAAGACAAGCCACAGAACAGGGGAAAATATTTGCAGATCATATATCCTATAAAGAACTTGTGTCCAGAATATAGAAATAACTCTTACAACTCAAGAAGAAGAAAATTGATTTTTAAAAAATGGGCAAAAGATTTGATTGAATAGGGACCTCACTAAAGTAGATATACAAATGATCAAAGAACATATGAAAAGATGCTCAACAATAGTCACAAGAAAATGCAAATTAAAACTGAAATGAACTGATATTACCTACACTAGGATGGCTATGATATCATTGACAATATCAAGTATTGACCAGGATGTGGAGAAATTGGAACTTTCCTACCTGGGTTTTGGAAACAAAATGGTACAATTAATTTGGATAACAATTTGGCAGTTTCTAAAATGTTAAGGGGCACCTGGGTGGCCTAGTTGGTTAAGCGTCCAAGTCTTGATTTTTACTCAGGTCATCATCTCAGGGTTGTGAGACTGAGCCCCTGGTCGGGCTCTGCTCTGGCCATAGAGACTGCTTGGGATTCTCTCTCTCCCTCTCTGTACCCCTTCCCCATGCATGCACACACACTCTCTCTCTCAAAAAATAAAAATAGTAAGATGTTAAATATATATTTCCTATATGACCCAGCCATTCCACTTCTAAGTATCTACCCAAAAGTAATGAAGACATATCCACACAAACACTTAAGTGCAAATTTTCATAACTACATTATTCATAACAGCCCCTGAAGGGTAGCAGAATATGCCACCCCAAAATATGCCTCTTTGGTATAAGGATTATTTTAAGAAACATCAGACACAGGAGAAGTTCTGAAAATAGCAAATTACCCCTTTGGAAGGGAAATTTACATTTATAAAGAAATCTCCATTTGTAACGATGTATCCCTTTCTGTACCAGGAAGAGAAGGATGTTTCTAAATCACAAGAGAATCTTATTAATAGAGAGGGCACTGACCTAAAGCTACATAACAAATCTTCCCCTGTTTTACCATGCTTTTTCTAGTAACCTCCCATAACTAACTGGCCTCCATCCCTACACTCCTTCCCCACACACGACTTTCTTCTTTCTTTAGCCAAAAATGGTATTTCAGCTGGAAGTTTAGGCCACCTCAGGGCATTACGCATTATTCCCTGGGTGTCTCCCATGTATGCACAAGGTATACATGTTAATAAACTTCTGTTTGTTTGTCTCTTGTTCATTTGTTTTTTATTACAGGGGTCTTGGCCAAGTAGTCGGAAAAGTAGAGGGAAAATGGTTTTTCCTTCCCTGCACCCCAAAGTGGAAATAATCAAATGTCCATCAACTAGTGTGTAAATAAACAAAATCTGGTTTATCCATACAAGGGGAGGGACAACTACGCACCAATAAAAAGGAATGAGCTGCTGATCTATGCAGCAACCCAGATGAACTTCAAAAACGTGCATAGCAGAAAAGGTCACTGAGAAGACAACATTTTTTGTATGATTTTGTTTATATGGAATTTTTAGGAAGGGCAACGGTATAGAGACAGAAAGCAGATGAGAGGAGTGGAGGTAGAAGTGGGAATGAACTGCTTAAGAACAAGAGGGACCATTTTGGTGGGACTAAGGCATTCTAAAACTGGATTATTATGATAATTGTGATTGGACCGCTGTTTACATTTACTTAATCAAAGGGCACCTTGGTGGCTTTGTTGGGTAAGTGTCAGACTCTTGATTTTGGCTCAGGTCATGATCCCAGGGTTGTGAGATGGAGCCCTGCATTGAGTTCCGTGTTGAGTGTGGAGCCTGCTTGAGATTCCCTCTGTCTCTCTCTCTCTCTCTCTGTCTCTCTCTCTCTGTCTCTCTCTCTCTCTGTCTCTGTCTCCCTCTGCCCCTCTCCCTTGCTCACTCTCTCACTCTCTCAAGTAAAAAAGTAATAGTAAAAACTCGAAAAATATAAGTTTATGTAATCAGGCTGTACACATATGATGAGTGAATTTTATAGTATGTAAATTACACTTCAATAAAGCTTTGAAGGATAGGGAGGCTCCTAGAGAGGTCTTTGGGGTGTGTGTGTGTGTGTGTGTGTGTTACAGGAAGAGAGAAAACACCCACGGGAGGTAGTTATGAATTTAAGTGCAGTGGAAAAACACAGGGGTTCTGGAGCCAGACCGCTGGGTCTGAATCTGGCATCTACCACTTACTACTACCTGTAAGGACTTCAGACAAATTACTTAACCTCTGAGCTTCCGTGAAGTGGGGCTAATAGTAAATACTAAGCTAGCTGTGAGCACTGAAGGCAATGTACGTAAAGTGCTTCGCTGAGGGTCTGACAACATAATAGGTACTCAGTGAGAGAAATTTCTAAACCAATTACTTCTACAGAAATTTCAGGGCTTTGTTTTAACTATAAAATTATGGGCTCTCTGGGTGTATCATAGCAGAATTACAAGCCTCTCACTGACCTGATTTAGCAGCCTTATTAATGAAGAAGCCTGGGACCATTGTCCAAAAGGCTTGGTTTCCAGTACTGGTTCTACCACATCACACCATATGACTCTAAGGGGGTTTCTTAAGCTCTCTAGGTTCCTGAGGTATGTCTACTTACCAAACAGGTTGCCAGGATGTTCTGGAAGTCAGAGCTTATTGCCAACATTAAAAGTGTTCTGTAAAAGGGAATGATAGCACAGAGCACAGAGTCAGGGCTGGGGTCCAGTGTGAGAGGAACACAGTCTGGCCAAGGTTACTGTGCCTATGTGCTGGGATATGTGAACATCAGCCTAGCGGGAGGCCGTGGAAATTTTCACAAACCAAAATTGGCATTTGGAGCTGAACTGGGAAGCTGTGAACACAGGATGTTGCTGAAAATGGTGCTGGGCAGGGCTGCTACCTGAGGTTTTGGCAGGCTTCGCCCCCTGCCAGTTGATTGCAGAAGGATGTTGGACCATCAGGAAACAGGGATTTGAAATGATCCCACGGGAAGTGTGAATAACAACAGAGGCAACAAACAAAGGCAGCCAGGCCAGGTCTGCCAGGGGGGTGTTGGGTTGGGAGACACGTGAGTTCTCACTTTCTTCAATGCTTTGGGAACTTCTAAGGAGGAGCCCATCACGCATTCAAAGATGGCTTCGTGATAGATTCCTCCACACCCTCTGCCCTCCTCCATTAACACCTGCTGGAGGAGCAGATGGAAGAGTAGCAGCTCGAGGGGACAACTCATTTCTGGCCCAGGATGCTGGCAGTCCTCCATGGAATGCTTTGTAGCGGACACCTGCTATATTTTGGGATGCCCAGGACACACTCCTACTTTTTTTCTGGTGAGATCATGTGGATTCTTTCTGGGGGGGGGGGTTCCTCTCCCCGTTACTACACTCTTGGTGGGACCATCAATACAGGTAGGCTGCCCTCCTCTGGCCAAGGAAACTCTCCCTCTTGGAATCCGAGTTGAGCTGTTATCCATAAGAATGGAACCAAATCGATGGGAGAGGATCTGACTCCAGGCCCTCACTCAGCCTTTACTGATACCAGCTTCTGCCCCAGGTTCTTAACTCTTCTTCTATTTTGTGAGCCCCTGATATCATCCCAAGAAGTTCTGTTTTGCTTAAGTTAGCTGTGGTCCGTTTCCATTTCAAAGAACCAACATGGAGCTTGGCAGGGAAGGACGTGCCCGAGGAGCATGACCATGTGGCCACAGGCAAGCTACTAAATCCATTGGAGCCTCAGCTTCTTCAGCAGAATGGAAATACTCTTTCTTTGTAGAACTATTAGGATGAAGTGTATTTATTCACTCATTCATTGAATATTTACTCATAGCCAGCGTTTTCTTGATACTCTATGAGGAATGAGAACAGGGACTTCGTGAACAAGTCAGAATACAGTCCCTGTCTTCATGGAGGGACACTCTAATGGGAAGAGAGACAGTGAACCTAGGTTTACAAGTCTGATGATGTTATTCTGTATGGTACAAGGCACGGTAGGAGTGGTTAATAAGGGGATTCAAAGAACCCAGTAGAGGGCCACATATGGAAGGACCTTAATGTGACTTCCTTTTCCCTTTCTTTCTCCTTTCTTCTTCATCCTGATACCTTCACCACTGAATGATCTTTGCCATGTTCTTACAGTAGAATTAGGAGACTCCAGAGAAGTCCTGATGAGATTCTGCTTATTGTGTCTGAGGCAGAAATTGGAAGCCACTCACCCCAACATGTGGGCTTACCCAAGCATAAATGGAGGCCAAGGTTAGGAGGACAGGAAAGGGAATAGGAAAGCACTTACACCTTTACAATTGACTGCTTCTAAGGCTAACAAGGTCTGGTACCACTAGGTACCTTTCTAGCATCACAAAGTCTTAAAATTCATAAATTTGTTAGAAATGATTCCTGTTAGCCTGAGAAAAGATCTTAGAGAACATCTAGAAAGCCCCTTCATTTGCAGAGGTAAGGCAGTCTGTTATTAGTATCCTGAGTGTGTAACTTTCTGACACCTTTGGTAGGCAGTGACAGAGACTGGTTCCGTTTTCTGTGGACAAGTCTGGTGGCTGTACCTTCTGAAAAATAGTCTAGGTTAACCTTCCAAAGGGCAGGGACAAAGGGAGTGGGGCTCTGTGCTGTGTGTTGGGGTAAGACAAAGACAGTAAGACACAAGTCTTTTAGGGTTCTTTTGAAATAGCTGGGGAGCTGAGATACGCATAGTGCCATATAATCACATAAAGCAACAATACTTGGGAACTGCCTATTGACCACCGTCACACAGCACAATGTGCTGGTGCCACTTCCCTCCTGACATCTGTGAAACCTATCCCATCATTTCTGCCTACTTCCCTCCCAAGTCTCCTGTTGGGGGTGACTACTCCTCAGATGTCCCTATCTATTGATAGCAATACTATCTTCTAATCACAAAGGCCTGAAATATTGGAGTTAGTTTTTACTCCTTTCTTCTCCCACCTCCCCAAATCCAGTTAGTCACTAGGTCCTGTTGATCTAATTCTTAAATTCTACCTCATCCTGTCCAAAGGCACCAGAATAGTAGTCCTTTTTTTTTAAGTTTATTTATTTATATTGAGAGAGAGAGAGAGTGGGGAGGGGGTGCAGAGAGAAGGAGAAAGAGAGAATCCCAAGCAGGCTCTGCACTGTCAGCATGGAGCCCAAGGTGGGGCTCAATCTCATGAACTGGGAGACCATGACCCGAGCCGAAACCAGGAGTTGGATGTTTAACCGACTGAGCCACCCAGGTTCCCCAGAATAGCATTCCTAATAGAGAGCTCTTATATCATCCCCCTACTTAAAGTCCTTCAGGGTGCTGCAGAAGAATTTATAAAATGAAACCCAAACCCCTTAGCTTAATGTTTGTGGTGCCTAATGATCTAATCCCAACTCCCATGTCCTCTCTCAAGTCCTTCTTCTTTCATACAGGGAGGTATCAACCATGGCTTTTTGTTTTTTGGTTGTTTGTTTTTGTATTGTGATTCTTTGACATCTAGGCCTTGCTGACCCTGGAGAGACTGCCCCTCCTAGGGCCTGCTAATTCCTAGAGATAGTAAGCAACTAGCCCCAGAGTTCACTTTTGAAAGGCAAACCAGGGGCAGTTGGCTGCCTCATTTGATGGTGAGACTCTTGATCTCAAGGTTGTGAGATTGAGCCCCACGTTAGGTGTAGGGTTTACTTTTAAAAAGGCAAACCAGGGTGCCTGGGTGGCTCAGCCTGTTAACTGTCAGACTCTTTTTTTTTTTTTCAACGTTTATTTATTTTTGGGACAGAGAGAGACAGAGCATGAATGGGGGAGGGGCAGAGAGAGAGGGAGACACAGAATCGGAAACAGGCTCCAGGCTCTGAGCCATCAGCCCAGAGCCTGACGCGGGGCTCGAACTCACGGACCGTGAGATCGTGACCTGGCTGAAGTCGGACGCTTAACCGACTGCGCCACCCAGGCGCCCCGTTTTTTTATTTTTTGTTTTGTTTTGTTTTTTTTTTCAGACTCTTGATTTAGGCTCAGCTCGTGATCTTACAGTTGTGGTATTCAGCCACAACCGTGTGTGTGTGTGTGTGTGTATGTGTGTGTGTGTGTGTGTGAGCACGCACGCACACACGTGTGTGCATATGCCCTCTCTAAAAATAAATAAATAAATAAAAATTAAAAAAAAAAAAAGACAAATCAGGGCACCTGTCTGGCTCAGTAGAGCACGTGACTCTTGATCTTGGGGTCATGAGTTCAAGCCCCCACATCAGATATAGAGTTTACTTAAAACAAAACAAAAACCCAGTCCAGAGCCCACACCCCAACCACCTCCTTTATCAGTCTCTCACCCTCAGGACGACCCTCCTCTGCCTGAAACACCCCAGGGCCAGCCCCTAGGCCCCTGAACCCCCCAACCTAGGTGGTTACTCCACCTAACCGAGCACTAAACATGCTCATCCCATCTTGCCTATTCCTTCCCATGGAAACCACACTGAAGGCTCTTGGCCATGTTTTGCACTGCTCCTGACCAGCTGTGATGCTTCCCCATGTGGCCCCCTGGGGCATGGTATGTATGACCTTTCTCCTGGGATTGTGAGTATAACTCTTTTCAAAGGCAGTCTTCTCCTGTCAGCCTTGTCATACCTAAGTAATAATACAACTTATACTTTAAAATGAGGAGTCTCAAATAAATAAATAAATAAATAAATAAATAAATAAATAAATAAAAACAAGGAGTCTCATCCTCCAGAAGAGCTCTCTGCTTCCCAAACAGGTTCCTGCTTTCCTGCATACATGTCTTTGCCTATGCTATTTGTCATTCTCAGAACGAACTCCCTCTGCCATTTCCACATCTTACAATTGCATCCAAACTTCAGTGCATTCTCACCAGCATTGGTCTGGATCATTCACGTAAAGATGAATGTGTGAGGTTCAGAGTAGGGCATGACTTGAATTATAACACACAGCAAGTGGAAAGTAGTGTCAGGTCTCAAAGCCCAGCAGGCTTTCTTTGTGTGCTTTTCCATCACTGCACTGGCTCAGATCCTTTGAGTATGTGCAGAAGAAACTAACCCTAGCCCACCTAAGCACAAAAGGATTTCCCTGGAAGGATGCTAGGGCAGCTTACATAACTGAAGGAGCTGAAGGCCAGATCGCAGGTGAAGAGTGAACCAGCACAGACCTGGGAATGAAAGTCTGAATCTTCCATTAAGATCCCAGTCTTTTAAATTTTTTTTTCAACATTTATTTATTTTTGGGACAGAGAGAGACAGAGCATGAATGGGGGAGGGGCAGAGAGAGAGGGAGACACAGAATCGGAAACAGGCTCCAGGCTCTGAGCCATCAGCCCAGAGCCCGACGCGGGGCTCGAACTCACGGACCGTGAGATCGTGACCTGGCTGAAGTCAGACGCTTAACCGACTGCGCCACCCAGGCGCCCCAAGATCCCAGTCTTTAATAGGACCCAGCTCAAGCCCACTCCCTCGAAGTTTCAAACATCTGGAAATAAAAATTTGAAGGAAACCTGCCTGGTCAGGTGTGAGCCTGGGATAAATCAGCTTTGGTGGGGTGTGTTCAGGAGAGGGCAGGGTAACAACACTGATATGATCACTGGGGGACCACTCCTGTGTATTAGGGAGTTCCCCAAAGAAAAAGGGAGCTGTTGAGACTTAAGCATGTACCCCAACTTGAGTCTCCTACAGTCGTTCTAGCATCTTAAATACTGAATTCCCCAAATCAGACCGGGTAATGGAAGGCTTGGATGAAAACAGCTCTAAAGCGATTTGAACTATCCCACAGAGTCACTGAATGCCTATTCAGTGTAAAACCTATGTCAGACACTGGGTGGGGAAAAGGATGAGTTTGGAATGTGAACACCAATGAGACATGGCTCAAGGATAAACTAGGCATATAAATCAGGACAATGCAAGGCTCTAAAGGAGGAAGAAAGTCCTATGAGATTTTGCAATATGGAGAGATTTCCTAAAATTTATATCCAGAGGAAAACCAAAAAACTAAAATTCAGATTTTCCTTCTCACCGCGACTTTATCGCATGCTGGAGAAACTATCCATGATTCCACATGGAAAGGAACACGGTGTTCTTATTTCCACCTACTGTGGTCCAGCCGCCAATTCAAACATCTGTCACCCCTTAAATGTGCACTTAGGGAAGCATCAGGTTCAGGGGGCTCATGTGCCACTGCCAAGCCCCCGCTTAGATGGACTGTATAAACATGGTGTCTGGGAAGGAAAAAGGGAATTGCCAGAGGATTCTTGCCTCTATTTCCGCAAGGATTTCAGGTGTTTGTTCCATCAGGGAGACGCTTTTTGAAAATCTGCGAGCACAGACAAGAAGAAAGCCCTCTCGCATCCTTACTGATAGGGTTCAGGACGGAGTCCTTTGCTGATAACATCGCTGTACGAGGAGAGTTTGCCACAACATTTCATAACTCAAGAGCTGCAGGCCCAAGGCCACGCTTTTGCAACATATTTGGATCCATCTCACGTTGAGAAGAACGTAAACATCTTGGTCCCACTGGGGTGATCAAAACAACTTGGCTTTATTGAGGGCACCAGGTGCACCTCATGATTCCTCGGGGTCAGGGAAAATCAGTTTAGGATTTGATGTTGGGGTGGGAAATACCATGGCCTTTTCACTTGCTACCAATCTTGGCTTGCCTTTCGTCAGTGGCTACAGCAAGAGGCGGGGCCGGGGGGATGCACAGGAAGGGAAGGCTGAAGAAGCAGGTGAGTGGGGAGCCTGAGGCAGGAGGAGGTAAGAGGGAGCAGGGAGAATTGCTCAGCCCCATTTTCACTGCTGAGGTGGGGGATAGTGGGCAAAACAGAATCAGTGTTAACTTCAGCAGTAGGGAGCATGGGGGGAGAAAATGAGCCACTCAATATTTCTGCAGGCATACTACGTGTCAGGCCCTGCTGCATTTTCTTCCACTTGGGAACTTAGGAACAGAGAAGCCTCCAGCATTTGTACTTGGAGACTTACTTTGATCAGGCATCTCCTCATCCTTAAACCATACAGAGGCTTCATCTCTAGAACGTGGCTTTCTTTTAGCCAGGTGTTCAGTCTTCACCCATGGGGCAAAGAGCTTAGAATGCTTTTGTCTGGAGGCTCACAATAAGCACTCACACACAGATGCTGTTGTAGCAGGGAAAAAGCCGAGCATAAATAGTAGCCCTGCGACTGTGTCTCTTCCTCTGCTTCGCTGAGCTCCTCAAAACACAATTTGCTTCACTCTAGTCCCACTGTGTACAGGTGTATATTAGTGTTAAATATGCTCAGTTTTCAACAAATATTTACTGAGGCCTCACTGTATGCTAGGCATTGAAGATACAGTGATTCATGAAATAGGCACGATTCTCGTTGTCATGAACTTTACAATCTAGTAAACGATACAGGTAAGAGACTGATGATTTACGCCGTGAATGCCACATAGGAATGACTGGAGGCTACAGGGTGCTGTGGAAGTACCATCATTTCTTACCACAGGGTTTTGATGGTCCGCTTGTCCAAAGCACTGCTCTAGGTTCTAGAGGAAGAGATGATAAATAAGTGGGAGACCTGTTTGAGGAGGCAACATTCGAACAAGATACTAATAATGAGCAAGATCTGAGGGTTAGGGAGGAAAGGCATGGGGCACTAAACTCAGAATGAGAGGTCAAGGAAGGATTCCTAAAGGTGGTGATGTCTGAGCTGAGCCCTAAGAATGAACAGGAGTTATTCAGGTGACCAAGGCTGTCGTTTACCGAAGTATTCCAGGCAAAGGAAGGAGGATATGAAAAAGCCCAGGGGAGAAAGAGTAGAACATATGAGAAGTTTGTGGCTGGAAAAGATGAGGGTGTGGTATATGATCACTAGCCACCCCACCCACATTCCCCTTTGCCTGGCAAAATTGTTTTAATTGTGTAAGGGCCATTATTTTTGTGTATGTTTTGTTTGTTTGTTTTAATAGCCTTACTGATGCACTAGTCCAAACATGTCAGGACAACTGATAGAACATGCCAGAGGAACTCCTGCCATCTGGTGGATAGAACATCACCAGGTATAGAAAATGAGCTACTAGTGTCAGGCTCACAGCATCCCAGATTATGGCAATCTTTGATTCAGTGGTTTAATAAGTCCTAATAGGAGCTTGAAAAAGAAAAGTTAAGGAAGAAATATTAAGAATATTCTTAGGCCAGGATCCCCTGTAGTGGGGGAAATGAAAGGGGAAGAAAGAAAGGAAGGAAGGAAAATAATTATGTACTGTGTCAACATTATACTGAGGGAGCATGCTTCTTACATTCCTCCAAATGCTAAGGTGGGTATATAAACCCCATTTTACAGCTAAGCAAACCAAGGCTCACAGTACAGGGAAAAGCCAAACTTGGCTGACTCCTTTGTTATGCTGCCTCTAGACATGATTTATTTTATTTTTTTCTTTTGGCATTTGCTTGAATTTTATTTATTTATTTATTTATTTATTTATTTATTTATTTATTTATTTATTAAATTTACATCCAAGTTAGCATATAGTGCAACAATGATTTCAGGAGTAGATTCCTTAGTGCCCCTTACCCATTTAGCCCATCCCCCCTCCCACAAGCCCTCCAGTAACCCTGTGTTTGTTCTCCATATTTAAGTTTCATGTTTTGACCCCTCCCTGTTTTTATATTATCTTTGCTTCCCTTCCCTTATGTTCATCTGTTTTGTCTCTTAAAGTCCTCATATGAGTGAAGTCATATGATATTTGTCTTTCTCTGACTAATTTTGCTTAGTATAATACTCTCCAGTTCCATCCACGTAGTTGCAAATGGCAAGATTTCATTGTTTTTGCTTGCCGAGTAATACGCCATTGTATATATATACCACATCTTTATCCATTCATTCATCGATGGACGATGGGCTCTTTCCATTCTTTGGCTATTGTTGATAGTGCTGCTATAAACATCGGGGTGCATGTGCCCCTTCGAAACAGCATATCTATATCCTTTGGATAAATACCTAGTAGTGCAATTGCTGGGATGTAGACTAGTTCTATTTTTAATTTTTCAAGGAACCTCCATACTGTTTTCAAGAGCGGCTGTAGTTCCCTTCAGAATGGTTGCAGTGTTTTCCAGTTTGCATCCCCATCAGCGGTTCAAGAGATCTTCTTTCTCCACATCCTCGACAACATCTGTTGTTGCCTGAGTTGTTAACGTTAGCCATTCTGACAGGTGTGAGCTGGTGTCTCATTGTGGTTTTGATTTGTATTTCCCTGATGATGAGTGATGTTGAGCATTTTTTCATGTGTCGGTTGGCCATCTGGATGTCTTCTTTGGAGAAGTATTTATCTTTTGCCCATTTCTTCACTGGATTATTTGTTTTTTGGGTGTTGAGTTTGATAAGTTCTTTATAGGTTTTGGATACTAACTCTTTATCTGATATGTCGTTTGCAAGTATCTGCTCCCATTCCATCGGTTGCCTTTTAGTTTTGCTGATTGTTTCCTAGACATGGTTTATTTTTAATCGGTAACAGGTACAGGGGCATTGGTTTCCCAGTTGTTACATCTATGCTTTTAACCTCAATGAAAATATTTAAGGCCCTATGTGGTGTTTAAAAGACACTGGAAGACTGTCTATTTTACTCAAATCAGTTGGTTCCCACAGCAGAAGAGAGCCTCAAGTGCCACATTATAGCAAACCTATATATATATTTTTAATGTTTATTTTGAGAGAGAGAGAGAGAGACCAAGCACACCCAAGAGTGAGGGGAGGGGCAGAGAGAATCTCAAGTAGGCTCCACACCCATCTCGGAGCTCGACATGGGTCTGATCTCACAGCCCTAGGATCATGACCTGAGTTGGATGTTCAACCAACCCAGGGACCCAGGTGCCCCATACAGCAGACATATTTTTAAAGCTAAAAAACTAGAACACATTTCTAACAATTTTATACTACTTCTAGTTGACATTCTTAAAAATGCAATTTGGATGCAGAAATGTTGGAATCCACAGAACACATCAAGGACTGACATTTTTTAACCTGAAGCAGTCTCAGGAAAATCTGAGATGAACAGGGTTCTACATGTATGAAAATGAATCACTTTGGCACAGCATAATCAAGTGTGTGTATAATGCTTTCCCATAGTACTTTATGCATACTTACAAGTCCTTAAATTGATTTGATTGTTATGGCACCTGGCACATTGTGGGAGGTAAAAACACAACTGTAATAATTATGAAATTTTTGCTCACTAGCCTCTTTCACAAGGATGTGAAGAGTTACTACAGACAGAATGTCCACCAGCTGTTCTGTCTCCACTGAGGTCAAAGCAATGGGAATGGAACACCAGTAAAATGGAGTGGAGGGAAATTAGAACTGATACAGCTAGGATGGGGAGTCAGGAAATCAGGAGATGTTAAATCCTGTGGATGTTTAAGAATAAAAGGGGTGGGGCACCTGGGTGGCTCGTTGGTTAAGTGTCCAGACTTTTGATTTTGGTTCAGGTCATGATCTCATGGTTTGGAAGTTTGAGCCCTGTGTTGGGCTCTATGTGGACTGTAGGGAACCTGCTTGGGATTCTCTCTCTACTCCTCCCCTGTTCATTCTCTCTCAAAAAAAAAAAAAAAAAAAAAAAAAGAGGCTGTTCTTAAACTGGGATTATTCTGGTTGCGTTTGGAAATACCTCCTGGTGTCAGGTTCCTAGTCAGCCCCAAAGTTTTGACTGAGTACTTCTCTAATGTGATAAGAAATGTGGGATGGAGGAGCGGGGGACATAAAACAGTCTCCACCTTCCAGAAATTTATAATCTGGGTATAGAAAATCAAGGAGATGATCATTTGGATTGGAGTCATGAGGGCAGGTTTTTTAGAGGAAGACTGACGTCTGACAGCCTACTAAGAACACATTTGGGATACGCAGGAGGGAAAGGGGTTGTAGGTAACAGCAACTAAAAGTCCAAAGGCTCCTTTAGGTCTCTTCTGAACCTAAGTCCTGTAATCAAAATACTGCTTTCATTTAAATTACGTATTTTGGGGAGGTAATGGGAGTGGGCAGAGACAGTCTACTGAAAAGAGATTATGTAAAAAGGAATGAGGCATTTCACTTTTATGTCACTCCCTATCAAGTAAATTGTACCAAACTTAAGAGAATAGGCATCCTTATTAACAGAGGTTTTTGGCTTAATATCTTGCCAGGAAAGCAAATTAATTAAACGTAACTTAAATGTATTCAGTTAACAAATATTTATTGAACGCTTGCTCAGTAAATGCCAGGCCTAGTCTTCATACTGCATAGGGACAAATAAGAAAGATGCTTCCTCAAAACACACAATAGAGATATTAGATGCTGCTGTTTATTTTTACACATAAAAGTGATAATGAGTTTCTATTTTTTGAGTGTACACATTTCATATGCCATTTATCTGTGGAGTTTTAAGAAATTAGGGACCCCTGGGTGGCTCAGTTAAGTGTCCAACTCTGGCTCAGGTCATGATCTAGCGATTTGTGAGTTAGAGCCCCGTGTTGGGCTCTGTGCTGACAGCTCACAGCGTGGAGCCTGCATCAGATTGTGTGTCTCCCTCTCTCTGCACCTCCCCCCTCTCAAAAATAAACAAACATTAAAATAAAATAAGAAGTTAAAAAGACAGGACACTCACAGAAACACCAGGCATTCATTTCACAAAACTTGGGGGAAAACTGTAAAGGAGTATTGCTAATATTTGTCTAAAGATTACTCATACACACACACACACACACACACACAGTGGGGCTGGTTTTGTTTTTAATCAGAATATTTGAGTGTAGGAAGACCAGCTACATGCCAGAAGAAATACAGAAACTTATGGGCAAAAAATCATTAAAGTGAGTATCTAGAGAAATCTGGAGGTGGCTGGATTCCCCTCCTTTTGCTTATGGATGGAGCTAAAAAAACAATGTGAGGCTACATAGCCCTACATCTGCTTCTGATCTACTGTCATAGTCTTGTCCGTGCTGGAGTCATTTCTAGTCTTAACAGAAGTTACAGAAGAAATTTATACAAAAGATGAATACATAATTATACACCTATAAAAACACATCAGTAGAATGTAGGTAAGGAATATATACAAAAATCCTGATTGGAAAGAAATTATAAGGTGGCTCTTGCATTTTCTGATTTCTGCAACTCATTCACCAGCTGACAGTGCTTTTTCTGTTGATTTCAGGTGTCAAAAGCCCATCCCTTGATTCATTTTGGGTTTCCTACTAGAGGGAGTGACACTTGCCTTCTCTAAATCTAGAGTTAGAGATGAATCTAGAAGTTATTTATTCTGTTTTCCTTCATAAGATAGTATTAAATTTTCTAGTGCTAAACCTGCTACTTTTCTCAAATTGCTTCAGTAGGGTCCAAGATGGAATCCACTTTAAGGGCTGGGATGGTGTGTTAAACTTAAAATGGCACTTGCACATGGTATATTCTTAAATCTGAATTCTAAACCACTTACAACTCTTTTCTCATCCTCTTCCTTGCCTTAGAAAAGCTATGTACACACACACACACACCCATGAGATTTTTACTTATCCTTTTGAATTCTTTTCCATACATTATTTTGTTAACTTTTTAAAAACACTTAAAACAGTTGTCAAGGACAATTTATTCTTCTAATGCATTTTCTTCTATTGAGAAAAATTTAGGTCACATTAAGCTTTTGCCTTCACTTTTCTGAACTTCTCACCCAACCTGCAATTGCTTTCCTAAAATAATGTCTTTTCATTTTAGATACCTAAAATGTCATTATTTAGTAAATACTTGCCTTAGCACTGACCTTTGTGGTTACTTTGTTGAAAATCTTGCTGTAATTTGACACAGCATTAACTACTTCTGATTACTTATCTATCACATGGGTGATAACACCCACCTTTCAAGAAAGGCAGGCAGTTCAAACAGAATTTGACAAAATTAGGAAATGGCAACATCAGTTCTTAGAACAGAGAAAAAAATCTGAACAGTTGAGTTGACATTTCTGCCGAATGTTAGATAGTGTTCTTTAAAGACCACAGATGGCACGCACAAATGTAGGCGGAAACAATACATCTGCAGACACTGGCAGACAGCATTACCCGCCAAATTTGGCCACAGTTTCTTAAGATAAATAACTTCTCGGTGACGCGTAGGGCTGAAACTACATAAACAGCAGAAATTACTAAGACCTAAGCCTACATGTTTTGTGGGTTTCAAGATTTTATGCAATCAATTTTCTGACATCTGTAACACCATTTTGTTCCTAAAATGCTAATGCCAGAAACATGAGATTAACATCACTTGATGACTTTTGTTCAGATTTTGAAACAAACTAAGTTTAATTCTTTGGAATAATCATTGTTGAGCCACAGTTTTATTTAGGTCATTAAGACAACCATAATCATCTCCATATAAGGAAAAGTTTCATTAAAAATGCTAGAGAGCTGCAATCTGTTTCAAAAACCAACACTTGCAGTTTGTTATATTAATAGTTCTAAATGTCTAAGCCTTATTAAATGAAAACACCCTTAACAGTTTTATCTCAATAGTGTGAGCAATAAGAATTTTAAAAAGCTGACAATGAAAAATAGCTGAATATTCTGGGAACTTCCATCATAATAGGAAATGGCATTAACTAGTTACCTTCTTAACCTTTCCCTAGAAATGACTATTTTGACTAAAATCTTGTAGGGCGATATCTGCCATTATAAAATGGTGTTTAGAAGGCTAAAAAACTTGGAAGAACATGTGTATGGAAGCTCCTTATTAATTTCTGCCGATACAGCACCACAGATGGAGGCAAGATTCTCTAGTGGGACTGAGACCCCCAAGAACTGATTTATAGCACTGGCTCCCTTTTACCTCTCACCTCCCCTTCCATATCAACCAAGTTCTATTCTAACAGTGATATTGATAAAAAGTGGAAAAATTTTTTTTCTTTTAATGTTTGTTTATTTTTGAGAGAGACCGAGGGTGAGCAGGGGAGGGACAGAGAGAGGGAGACACAGAATGTGAAGCAGGCTCCAGGCTCCGAGCTGTCAGCACAGAGCCTGATGTGGGGCTTGAACCCACGAACCATGTATCATGACCTGAAGTCGGATGCTTAACCAAGTGAGCCACCCAGGTGCCCTGAAATGTTCTTTCTTAGATATTAAATTCTCTTAGAGAATGTCTCCTTCCCTGCACTTTTGGTAGTTAAATTTTTCTTCGTTAATTTTCTTAGAATATGTTAACTTGTGAATCACACCAAGAAAATTTTTTTTAGCTAAGACTTCTTTCTGTTACTGAGATGACTTATTGTTGTACTATTTTGTGACAAATTTCCTATAAATGAGGTCAATGAGCACCTTTTCTATAAAACAATCTACTTCCATTTTTCATATATTTGTTGAGCCAGGTCAATTTTTGTTAATCTGTCTACTATTTGCTGGAGAGACAGCATTCATTAGTCTCAAGAGGAAAATATTTCCAGTGACAAATGTGTTTTTAAAAAGAGGTATTTTTCAAATGAATAGTTTGACATAAGAAATAGAAAAGAATAACTTTATTAAACATACAAATTCAAGAACATTCAAGGTTTTTTTTTAAAGATTATAGTATGAGAAGAGCGAGTACATCAGTGGTAATGGCTAAACATATGCCATACTTACCAGAGTAGGTAGACACACTGACTTGAATGTACAAAATAACAGAATGTTCTGTATCCATAAGCTGTTTCTATATTCTATCCTTACTAAATGGGAAACTTCTCCGTGGATCCACACACCCAAACTTATTTCCCACAAAGAGTTTGATATGCTGTCACTGATATATATCATTTTGGAATGTAGTAATTCATAAGTCTCTACCTCTGGTCCTCTTCTACTCTGCCCACTTCATTATCTCTCTTCCCAATCTGCCCAAGACTGTAGTAATCAATCTCCTTTGAGCAGGAGCATCTTATTTATAATAGGATATAGAGATCCTGATGGCTCCACTCAGAGGAAAGACTCTCCAATAATATTCTCAAAGCTGTATTCACTTTTCCTTTTAGCAGCTACCTAATTACACCTAGGATGGTGAGAAAAATAAAAGCATTTTGGACTATCAGTCTTCACCTTGGCCCTGCAGCTTTCCTTTAATCAATCCGTGTATGCATGAAGTACCCAACTGTAAACACGTGCAATATTTAACAAAGCACACAGAAACTTTGTGGAAAGCACCATGTTATTTTCAGGGAGAATTTAGGTGTGGGTAGAGAAGGCAAGAAAATCAAGAGTGAAACCATTAATGTGGCAATTCACACAAAAAATACTTTAACAAAATACATTAAAAAATGGATAAACTCAATTTTGAGTGGTATTACCTCCAACATTTTCTCATTAGTTATTTTAGTGTTCATAAAAGGTGTAATATATGCCTCTAGAAGAGGAAATGATCGCCTTTACCTATAGAATGGTTAGAGCACCAACACCAGGTTGAGTTTTCTAAAAGTACACATAGCTCATTGCTTAAAGAAACCAATAAAGTCTTTTGACTCATTTAGTCCCCATTACATCCATTAATTTTAAGATCACATCCATTAATTTTAAGATTTGTACCTCAAACCTCTATGTACTAAGGCTAAAATAGCTTCCTTCTCTGCATATGGCAGTGACAAGTAATTAAGGAAGCTGAAGATCTAGTTCTACTTGGGTAGATCTAACTCAAAGATCATGTAGTTAGCCCTAAGAACTATCCTAGGCATCTTTGATCGTAGTCCGTATTTCAGCATTTGCCAGACAGCAAATACTAAAATTTTAAAATAAATTATTCATCCTGCCCTGGTCTCTAATCAAGAACTTATGGCTATTACAAAAAACTCTTTTTCACCCCATCTCATAATACACAATAGCAAACATTATAAATAAGGAACGATAATCACAAGCTCATATCTTTAAAAAAAGGGTGCAACAAAGCCTCTTCAGCGGTTATTCTTGAAGCTGGATTTAGATCTAGAAGTTTATCAAGCAGGTCATAAGCTTCATCAGGTACCTCATTCCAGCCTGCTAAATTGGTAGTATCTGTATCCAAACCACCCCCACAGCCATTACTGTCTCCTTTATACAATGAATTTCCTGAATGCTGTGCTTCAGGTGTTTGTATAAGGTGAGAAACTTTATGGTCAGTCTTCTCTGAAAATGTTGGGTCACGAGAAGCAGGCCCTTGTACATCGCTTGTTAATTTCAGAGTGTTAGAATCTATACCTCTGAGCTTCTCACAAAGTTTTCTCAAGTCTTGTGCTGGGACTTCTTTGCTACACAATATCGACTTGCCTAAAAAAGAATAAATACATGTACATTATTTGAGTATACCAGAAGCCTCTCTAATGGGAAACATCCATGCCCAATTGTGTGCTTTGGGGATATATTTGCCCTGCATAAGAGCTAGAGTACCACATGCTAATATTTGTGTCTTGTACTACATAGTTGAAGGTCAAATCATAAAGTGGGCGGTGTAAGTAGAAAGCAGTGACTTACTAAGCTATGTAAGGGACTCACTTGACTGTCAACTCCTTCAGCTTCACCATATCCTTCTGTAATCTTTCCTCAGCTGCAGCTCCTGTTCCCTCTCCCCCTTCCTAGCTTTTACATTCCTCTGGCTATATGGTTCCTGTCTTTGCCTAGGATCCCCTGTGCTCCCCCATGTGCTCGGGATACTCCAACTTATATCCTCACTCAGCTTCAGGCCTCTGTAAGGCCTGACACTGACAGAATTGAACATTCTAAACTTGTGTCGCAAACTGAAAATTTCTATTACTTTTGTTAGCCTGTATTGTAACTGTAGAGCTGTCTCCCCTACTAGACTCTGAGCTCTTTGAAGACAGGGTCTATTTTATTTACTTTTGAATCCTCAAAGCCTAGACAATGTCTAGTACATACTAGGTCCTCAATTAATGGTGGCTGGACTGGATAAAAAAGCTTTATTCAGTCTCTCAGGTCATTGTTCAAGTATCACATCCTGACAGATACTTGGGTCCTTGACTGACCCATCTGAAACAGCTGAGCCCTCTTCTCTCCCTTTCTCCTTTTATCTTTCTCAATACTACTCACTTGTCTGACAGATTTGTCTCCCCGGCTAGAATTTAAGTTCTGTAAGAACAGATTCAACAATACTACCTGGGCCACATAAAGTCCCAATAAATGTTTCTGAATGAGTTAATAAGCCAGATCTTAGTTTTTAAAAATATAAATGTCTCTGAAACAATTTCCTGACAGAATTATTCACATATGGGCAAAAATAAGCTAAGCATACAAACAGGCAAAAGTGTATTGTATTTGCCTTATATATTTCCTTATTAAACAGAAATGTGGCTCTAAACAATGGAGTAGCACAGCATACAGATTTCTGGGGTACATGGGTTGTTAAAAAAACAATCTAGCTCTGGATGCTATAAAGTTACTTTTACATGTCCTGATCTAACTACTGGATTGGGTGTTCTAAGGCAGGGAAAGAAGGGAGGAGGAGGTGGCAGGCAGGGAAGAGACCAAGGAAAACAAATGACCAAAAACTAAGTCTGCTCAGGATACAACATGGCAATGCTTTTTTACTCTAAATCTATTTTATCATTCTTATTCTCTCTAGAAAATTATAGGCAGAGGAGAATAGTCATATAGTTTTATTCATTAATTTATAGGCTATGCTGAAGTTATGAAATAATTAACAGTATGTATTACAATATCTCCCTAAGTTATACAACATGCTTAAATTTTTTCACATGATCAAAGGAGGGCTCATTCAGGGAAAATAATACATTCAATCAAAATATTTTGTTACAGACCAAGTGTCAGGCATTTGTTTTAGCTCAAGGTTTTTCTTTTAAATTTTTTGTTAAAATTTTTTTTAATGTTTATTTATTTTTGAGAGACACAGAAGAGACAGAGAATGAGCAGGGGAGGAACAGAGAGAGAGGGAGACACAGAATCTGAAGCAGGTTCCAGGCTCTGAGCTGTCAGCACAGAGCCCAATGTGGGGCTCGACCCACGAACTGTGAGATAGTGACCTGAGCCAAAGTCAGTTGCTTAACTGACTGAGCCACCCAGGCGCCCTTCATTTGAATTTGATATAACGAGTCCTTGATGACAATCCACAGTGGGGCCAGGTCTAGGTGTGGAGGACAGTGAGGCACGTTATACACAAGAGAAGTACAAGTACTCTCACTGCTAATCCCAAGCAAGTCACTTCTTTGGGTCATAAAGGAGAACACAAAGGTGACTACTGAAGTTTTGAGTCCTTCTGTATTCAGCCCAAAGTTATAGTAGATTTGACTGAAACAGCTGCAGAAGTCATACTAATAAACCAAGACAAAAACTACGTGGCATTATTAGTTTCTGAGAACAAACATTATGATGATAAATCTTTAAAAGCCTAGGCCTGCTATCATGACACTTGCCCTTAAATGCTTTTGCATCGCTTGTTGTGCTTCCATTGTTAGTCCTCATTATAACTTTGACTACAGATAAGGGAGAGTTAAGCTCTTCAGCAAAATGTTTTGATGTCCATTCTCTGATAAACTTCCTAAACTTCTCATGAAGTATTTCAACACTAGACGAAAAGTTTTCTCAATCAGTTGAGAGTAAACATATGTAAGAATACAATTTCCAAGGTATCAATCCATCTTGCTTTCCATTTATGGTCATTTTCCCTTTGTGTATGTGTATTATTTCAACCTATTATCCTTTGATAACATGTTCTTATACTAGGTGCAAGAAAGTGAGAAGTTGTGGATTGACTTTGCTGAAGAAACACTTTTTGGTAAGCCTCCATCACGGAGCTTTCTTCATAACCACCACCAAGCTTTTCTGATGGATTAGACCATAGCAATGGTGTCTAAGTAAGGGGCAATCATTTTTGCAGTGGTTCTTAGAAGTAGTTCTTGGTTAAAATCACTTGTTTTTCCAAACTAACAAGCCTAGGCCCTTCCTATGTATCATATTTTCCTGAATCTTATTTCCCAGGAAGGAGTAGAGTGAGATAGGCATATGTATTTAAGTTCTTTAGATAATTCTGATATGGACCCGATTAAGACCTACTGATCCTGGAGCTGGGCACAAGGGCAGCCCAGCTACTTACGAAGTGGGTTGTTTGAAATTTTGTCCCACAGGGGTATTCTATATTGTGTGGTACAATCACAGCCACCCACTTTGGAAAATATTAACTATAACTGTGCATGGAGAATAAAAACAAGGTGAACATGTGAGTTAAAGTCATTGGCCAGAACAATGTTGAGAGAATTCACAGGTGCCCCATGAAGTCTTAAAAAGTATAAGAACTTGTGTAACTAAGGAGGTGACTTCCCACAACATATTATCTATATGCTTAAAATAATACTCCATCAGCAAAGGTGTTCTGCACATTTCTCTTCCTTGCTCCCCTAACCCTAAGGAACCTAACAACCCACATTTTATTATCTTCCCTACTGAGTCCTTATTATTCTGTCTCATAATTAACTGTTTACTTGTTAGTATAAACTGAGATCAATTAAGGCAAGCCCAAGAACACCTGATGCTTAATAAACATATAATAAACTAAAACATATACTATTAGAAATATTTATGTAATAAAGTCAAACCATAACTACAGGGAGTTAAGATTTTATTCCTTATCCTTTTAAGATTATAAAGTTGAACTTTAAAATATTTAAATAGCACTTTGTGCTTGCTGAGATTAAATGATTATATAGAAGAAAAATGGATAAATTATTTTCTTACACAATGCTATTAGTTTTCAAGCAACAGAGAAATTTTCTACATAACATCAGAGAATTTCTTAATAATTTGATTTATAGGAAATTTAAAAAGGCATTTCTTTTGTTCTATAATATAAAACTGCTTACCAAAAGTTTTAGCTGCTTGGATAGTTTCCCTGGATCCACGAATTGTCATAATTTGAGCCAAAGCAGTTAAATCATCACTTGCTTTATAAAATGGATACCGCCCACTAAGCAAAGAAAGGAATATGACACCTGCAGACCACATGTCAATTGCTGTAACAGAAAACAAACTTTAAAAAAAATTCCATATCTATAACTTTATCATCAGTAGTCAATTTACATCATTGTTACATCCATAGTTCTCAACCTTTGCTATGCAAATCTTGAGCCTTAAAAAACATTCTGATGTCCAGGCCCAATCCCTCAGAGATTCTGACTTAATTATGGAGTAGGGCTCAGGCATCAGAATTTTTTAAGTTCCTCAGATGCTTAGAGTGTAATACCATGATTGAGAAACCGTAGTCTAACATCCTTAATACAAAATACAATATTTTCTTTCTTGAGCAACATGTTGGTAAGTTTAAAAGGACATTTCATCATTATAAAACACTAAGTAGATATGTACTTTGTAAGATCAAAAGAAATCCAAAAATAGCTATGTGGAAAAATCTGGATGTTCCTCAAGAATTATGCACCATAGTGAAAGTGACTTATTTTAGTGAAAAGTATTGAATATTAGAAGCTTTTCTTCAGCCAGGTTCTTACCCTAACTTCTGCTATACAATCTTTAATCTCTAGAATTCTGACAGTTAACATTAAGACTAGCACAGGTTCATGTTAAACTAATTTTTCTTTTAGGGACATCTCTCCTAACTGCTGACCCCCCAGTATCACCAAGTTACTTGCTCTCCATTACCTTGGCCATTGTATCACCTGCCTTTCTTTGTTCCCTCTGTAGCTCTGCCTGCTCCTTCAACATTTTCCCCACCCCTTAAGGCTGAGGTTTCCCACAGTTCCAACCTCTTCCCTGGACTGACCCCATCTACTTCACAGCTTCAACCATCTTTTATATACTGATGACATTTAACTGTATTTCCAGCCTAAACTTCCCTAAGTTTGACTTTTACTCTGTTGGACATCTCTATCTTGGTGTCCCCACCAATATCTCAAGCCAATTATGCCTCAACCCACCTTATCTTTCCCTGTAAACCAGTTACTTCTTTATTCTCCCCCTTGGCTACTGATACCCATTCAAGTCCCCCAAGCTAGAAATCTGATAAACATCCTGGGTGCCTTTTCCTTCACCACCCCACACCCAAATCTCACATCCAGTTATCCAATAAGTTCTGCCTTTCCTTTACCTTTCTTTTCATTCCTATTACTAGTGCCCTCATTCAGGCTTTCATCATCTCTCACCTGGACCACAGCAGGCCCCAACTCTCCAAAACCTATGCTGTCTGCATACCTGCCAGAATAATGCAGTTAAAACATAATTATCAGGGCATCAGGGTGGCTCAGCTGGTTAAGCATCTGACTCTTGATATCAGCTCAGGTCATGATCTTGCAGTTTGTGGGATCAAGCCCTGTGTCAGGCTCTGAGCTGACAGCATGGAGCCTGCTTGGGATTCCTTCTCCCCCTCTATGCCCCTCCCTTGTTCTTGTGCACGTGTGCTCTCTCTCTCTCTCAAAAATAAGTAAATAAGGGACACCTGGGTGGCTGACACCGGCTCAAGTCATGATCTCACAGTTTGTGGGTTCAAGCCCAACAATGGGCTCTGTGCTGACAGCTCAGAGTCTAGAGCCTGCTTCCGATTCTGTGTCTCCCTCTCTCTATGCCCCTCCTCCCACTCATGCTCTGTCTCTCTCTCTCTCTCAAAAATAAATAAACATTAAAAAATAAATAAACTTAAAAAACATAATTATTACCATCTCTTTCCCTTGAATAACTTCCCAACACCTATAGGATACAGTCCAAGCTGTTTAACATGTGTGATCTGACTTGCCTACCTATTATCAGGTTTATTTCTCACCATTCCTTCACTTCCATCTTACATTCTAGCAACACTAAACTTGTTTCCTATTGACTAGACTAGACCATGCTGTTTCTTCAGATTCTCTGCTCATGCATCAATGCCAACCACCTACTCCAATTTAAGTTCTCTTCTCAGTGGTTTTCTCTTCAATGAACTTCCTTCCATATTCCCTTCAAAAAGGAATAAATATCCCTAAAATACCTCATATAAAGATTTACAATCATGCTCAACAGGTTACAATTATTTGAGAGTATAAGAAGATAATTTTTTTTTTTTTTGGTATCATTAGCAAGTACAGAATACACACAATGGACGAATGCATTTCTTTCAAGTCCATTATCTAGGGGAATGGCAGGATTCATTTACTCAATGAGATTTTTCCTGGGTTCTGGCTTCATGACAACTTTGGTAGATTCTAGATTTTTTTCCTTTTTCAAAACTCTTTAACTCTTTAATTCTACTGTATTATTTTCACAATAACAAAAAATAATTTCAATCAAATACACAATCTTATGTGCAGTGCAGCACAGAAGACTTTTGGGGGGTACTGGGCAAACAGATAAAACGCTGCAAGTCTTAAGTTAGCAAAGACTACTAAACACAATTTTTCCTCTACAAATATGACATTAACAAAATTCGTAGCAAAATCATCTTGTAAATAGATAAGCAAGATGCCTTGTACAGGAAAAAGTCTGTTACAAGAAAAAAACAAAAAAAAAGCAAAAACAAACCCAACACTAGGAGTAGAAATTTTCAATAGCATTATCTCAAAAATGGGACTGCCACACTGCTAGAACTACTTACATAACTTATTAAAAGCAGAAAAACTTAATATTAGTAAAACATAAAGGTCATAAAATAAAATATACCTGGGATAACCAATTCTTATTGGGTTCTGTATTTCTAGTGCAACATACCTGTGGTTTGATTGGGGCACTTTGTCAAAACCTCTGGTGCTCTGAATCCTGGTGTACCTGCCCTAGGGGCAACCTGTTGTCGCCTTATGATGACGAAATAAGAGTTTTCTAGTTATGTTAAAGTTTAATTATTTAAGACCAAAAAGTAACATTTATCTATTTATTTCACAATAAGTTCTGCCTTGATATCTATATAAATAAAAGTTATTTATAAAGCAAATCATAATCTAGTGTGATGAAAATCCTACATTCTGCTTCCTACTGGTCCCTCCCCCACTCCCCACCCCTCAAGTTACCAGGCCTTATTCCAGAAAAATTTTAAGGTAACTTCCAGGTGTAAAAGGAGGTAGCAGATTATAAGAACCGTAAGAGAAAAGTAAAATACACCAGAATTGAATGCAATAGAATTCAGAGGCATAAAAATCACTTCTGTCTGGAGTGATATTAGAAAATTCATTTGACATACTTATTGACTTATATACTTAAGTTAATCAGGAAAGGCTCAAGAAAGCTCATGCAAGTTTTGAAAGAAAGGGAGGAATTTATGAGACTAAGAGTAGGAGGTGGGAGTGAGAGAGACACCCTATTATTTGGTTCTGATTATTCTACACAGGCAGGAATGAGGTAACAAAAGATTAAATCAGCAAGTAAAATGTGCAAATCCAAGGTTCCAAAGAAACCATCCCTGCCCCCACCAAAATTACTTGCATACAAGAGCAAATGTGTTTTCCAATGAGCAATTCATGTCAAATGAACACTAGATGACAACAGTTATCATTTGCTCATCATCGTACCTCTCCACAATTAGTGTCTGCGTAGTTCACAGAACCGTGTTGTTCTCTTCCTTGCACTAAATCAATTGCCCACCAAATCAATGCAATTTCTAATCATGTCTGGCAGCATGCTGATGATTTGGTAGCAGCATTAAATCACATTACCTTGAAAGGCAAATGCTGCAAACTTTATCTGTTGCATAGCAGTCACAGGTCAGGCTAGCTGGGCAAGAACTGGCAGTTTTCCTCATCACACCACTAGTCATAACTTTTGTAGAAATAGGCTTCTTTTTTGTTGCTAACTTTCTAGATAGTACATCCACAGTCTTTGACTGCTTCATAAGCTGTAAAAGAAAAGTCGCATTTCCTATTTCTGTGATATTTAACCTAATGCCTTCAAATGCTAGCATGGTAAAACGTAACAGTAGAAACCTAACTTTTAAAAGTGCTGAATGTGCTGTTGGATTGTAAGTAAACAGTTGTCTATTAAAGTATTTAAAATCTTTTTAGTTTTCTTCTGTGGAATAAATGTATTAAAATTTACTAATCAGTCCTCAATTGGAAAATATGTGACTTACACTTTATTAGAATTTTTCCTGATAGGTTACACAAGTATAACAGTTACGTTCTAGTGTCTAACTCCATTTCAGAACTGTAAACTGCACAATTACATTGGCTAAAATCAGTTTTAATTTGTTGCTTATGCTATCTAGCTGTTATAGGATATCGTAAGTCAATTTAAAACCGTTTAATATTGATGACAATTTTGTAAACTTTATAAACATCTTTACACCATCAACTGTGTGTCAGAAATGTGTTAGTTATTAGGAGCTCACATCCTAGTAATGAGAGAAAAGGCCTTAATGTTCTAAATGTTCCTTTAGAAAACAGCAACAACAGTCAGCTAACCAAAAATGATGAAAAATTCCACCAGAAAAGTTCAGGAAAAAAACTGGAGAAAATAAAAGTGTTGACAAGATGCTCAAAGCAGTAATACCTTCTGCCACAGCAAAACTCTACTTTTAAAAACGGAGTAATAATAAATGCTAGTCTACCAATCCCTAAATTCTCTTCAGTGTACTGACTGATGATTTGCACTATTAAGCTACATTACTTACTTTCACTGCAGGGCTCTCATGTGAAATGGAGCTGTGTATATTGAAATTTCTTTCTCCAAAAACAGAGCGCTGGACAGAAAGGCCTACAGATCCCTCCTACAATACCAACAAAAACAAGGAAAATAAGGATTATATCTGTAACACTTTCTGCCAGCTGTACTCTGCCAGTTTTGAAAGAGTTAAGTGACATGAAACAAAAACAGCTGCATCCAAGTCATTCTCAGGCACCAAAACACTTCTGTGAAAGGAGAAAATAGTCTAGACAGAACTCTTAACACCCATATAACTGTTACCATAATCCACAAATATATATAACTAAAAAATTTAAAAACCACCTGCATGGATGTTACATTTTGCTGTGCAGCTAAAATGGAGATAGACACTTCAGAATTTTTCCCCTATAACTAATGTTTTCTTTAAAAAAGGATAATTAATCTGAACTTTATAACATGCAGGGAAAAATTATTTTCCATTTTTGTTACATAATGTAACATTATAGAGACATTATAAATCTACCAAGTAATTTGTTTTGAAACGACCTATTATAAATCTTAGTGGAATCTAATCAATTGAATATGTAACAAATGTAAAAACAAACTTTTTAATTGCAAGTATTATCCTGGTATTATATCTCCCTCTGTTGGATAAAGAAGTACATTTCTAAAACCGTATTAATACTTAAATAAAAGAGGTAGAACCTTTCCATCTTTTCCTTGTTTAATCTGACTTTGTGCATTTGTATAGGGCCTTTTCACGGTCTTCATGGTAGGCTGCTGATCGAGCTCCTTAGGTGCTGCTGGGCCACTCAAGGAAATCTTGTTTCCTGTGATTATATGGGATTTATTTTGTGAACAACTCTCCTGTTGAGCTTCAGAATGGACAAGTTTGAGAAGCTCTATTTTGGTATCATGGGTTCCTTGGGCCAAACCAAAGTCTACCAATGCATACCTAAGAAACAAAAGCAAGCATTTTTACTTCTTTGTAACAACTAAAGCATAGTAACATCATAAAATGCCCCAATCATATTTACACAAAAAGTATAATTCTTTAGGGGATTAAGAATTTATAACATTCTTGGGGCACCTGCTCAGTTGATTGAGTGTCCAACTCTTGATTTCAGCTCAGGTCATGATCTCCCCATTCATGAGTTTAAGCCCTGCATCAGGCTCAGTGCTGCCTGCAGGGAGCCTACTTGGGATTCTCTTTCCCGCTCTCTCTCTGCCCCTCCCCCCCACACTCTCTCTCTCTCCATAAATAAACGTTTAAAAAAAAACAATTTATAACACTCTTGAAAAAAGACAAGAAAAATGAGTTTATAGCCAAGGTAATGATATAAAAGCTAACTAGGCTTGAAAATTAAGGAATGATACATCCCATACACACACAAAAATCTTTCTCCCTTTTCTCCAATGGCCTGTGCTGACAAGACAGACAAGGACTGCAGGATATAAGCCCAATTCTTTGTTCTCTTATGATGGTTAAGATGGCATCACAGTAGATACTTTTTAATTAACAAGCTTAAAAGAAAAATTAACTAAAATCATGGGTTTAGGGGCGCCTGGATGGCTCAGGTTGGTTAAGCCCCTGCCTCTTGATTTTGCCTCAGGTCATAATCTCATGATCTGTGGGTCTGAGCTGCATATCGGGCTCCCTGCTGCTTGGGATTCTCTCTCTCTCCCTCTCCTCTCTGCCCCTCCACCATTCTTGCTCTCTCTCTCAAAAAATAAACTTAAGAGAAAAAAAATAAAATAAAACCACAGGCTTAAAACTTGATTCAATTAAAGAAAATTAAAGAGAAAAGTCAGAAGTGTAAAATCCAAGAAGTTATAGTTCTATACCTCCTACCACTCTCAGTAGGATCCATCATGTAATAAACAGTATTTAAGCCAGGTTTTCAGCTTTACAACACCTCTATCAGTATAAAAAACATATATGTATATAAACATATACAATACAAACTTACATAATAACAGAACTTCAGTGTTGAAACAGGAAATTGGCTATCATGTGCTCTAATTCCCTCATGAAGCCCAGAGATAAGAGAAATGTGAAAGTTAAAAAGGCCTATACCGTTTTTTGTTTTGTTTTGTTTTGTGTTGTTTTTCAATGTTTATTTATTTTTCGGACAGAGAGAGACAGAGCATGAACGGGGGAGGAGCAGAGAGAGAGGGAGACACAGAATCGGAAACAGGCTCCAGGCTCTGAGCCATCAGCCCAGAGCCTGACACGGGGCTCGAACTCACGGACCGCGAGATCGTGACCTGGCTGAAGTCGGACGCTTAACCGACTGCGCCACCCAGACACCCCAAAAGGCCTATACCGTTTTTAAGTTTATTTTAGCTAAGTGCTATTTCCACTGAACCATGGTGTATCTAATAATGGACACTGCTTTACTAATATAATTTTATCTTTTGTTTCACTGTATTTCCATTCTCCAACCACAATGAAAATTTAAAACAAAAAAATCTGTGCATGGCTGTTATAGTATGTTCTCTATCTCCCAGGTGAACCCCATAGCACGAATTCATTCAAGTGTAAATATCTTCTAGTAACTTTTCATACTTACTTCTTTAGGCGCCTATTATATAAAAAATTGCTGGGTTTAACATCACGGTGAACAATACCAAACTGATGAATGCGTTTCAAAGCTCTGAACAGATTAAACATATATTCCCGTACTTCTTGAAAAGAAAGAGAATTCAAAATGTCCTAAAATAAAGTTATGAATAAGATCATAAAATTGCTTTCAATTAAATATTTAGCCAATAAAAAGTCAGTAAGTATTAAAACCTACCAAAAAGGACTCATGCTCCAGATACGGCATAGCAATAACCACATGATCATTTTTCCTAAAGCAGTATTTAACTCCCATGACATTGTCTTGCCCCCTAGTGGAAAAATGCATAATGAACTTTAAGGGAAAGGTCAAATGAAATGAAACCTTATGCTAAGTTTCTTTAAAAATGCAACTTTAGCTATGCATAAAATGCTGGAAAACTACTTAAAACTACGCGCTTGTATGACAGTATACATGTTTAACTGACTTGTACAAAAATAGCACCATTTATGAGGTTAGTATAGTAATTCAAACATGAGATCATTAGTTTTAATTGGGGAAGTAACAGAATGAGAAGGACAAGATGAAAAACAATAATGAATTAATAAGCCTTTGTAGCAGATAAAATGGCAATAGTAATGAGTAAGTTCATTAAAAAATAATAGCTAACATTTATTGAGCATTCACTATATTTGCCAAGCTTTGATCTAAGTAAGCAGTTTACATCTATTAACTAATTCACTTAATCCTCACAACAGCCCTATGAGGAAAGTGCTATTATTTCCTCCCCCCTTTTTTTTACAATTAAGGAAATTAAGGCACAGAGAGGTTAAGGAACTTCCCCCCAAGTTAAGTTAAGGAACTTAACTAAACTAGTAAGTCATGGAGCCAGGATCTGAATCCACACAGCTTGCTCTAGGTCTTATGCTCTTAACTACTATGCTATACTGCATCATAAAAGATGAAGAAATTAACTTTACATGGTTTTGAGTCAGTAGAACAACATGGATACCACCTAAAAATGTAGAGAGATCAGGAAAAGAAGCATCAAAAACGAAGACCTCCCTCTTTTTGATAAAAAGTTCTAGATACAGAACTAAATCTTATGTGAGAAGTGAGAGGTCAGTGACAGTGCTTGTGGAGAAGTGATACCTAAAGCTGTGAAAATGATTAGAGAGAAGAGCAAATGAGCCTTGGAAAATTGCCAAGTTGGAGGGCAAAATAAGGAAAAAGGGGCAGAGAGCCCAGAAAGGGATGTCACCCAGATGAGGAGTTTTAAAAGAAGTAGTCATCAGTATGAAGGTCATAGAGAATAAGGACTGAGGGAAGGCTTTTAGTTTGGCAAAGAGGAATTAACTGGTAATTTTTCTGAGAATAATTTAAGTGGAAAGGAAGAGGCCAAACAGGACTTAAGAAGGGAAAATAAGATACACTGGAAGTAGAACACACAATTTGCCTAAAATATCTGGCAAAGAAAAGAAGAAAAACCAGTGTGGGAGCTAGAAAGGAAGCAAGATCAGATAAAGACTTTTTTTTAGCATGAACTTTTTTTGAAGTACATGGAATAGAAAAGTGGTAGAGAAAAATATTTAAAACAGGGAAAAAGGAACAATTTTATTCAAGGGAGTAGAATGTATGTAATTATGCCTTACAGAGGCCATCTCATTCTTTTGTCTTCTCTAATAAACATAGGGGCAAAACAAAGAAATAGGATTGTCCATTCACTCAATAAATATTTACTGGGCATGGTTATTTGGCAGACAGTATGTTAGATATTAGGGATGGGAAGGTGAATTAAACTTAACATGATTTCTGCCCTCATGGAGTTTACTATCTAATGAACAGTAACAGATAATCAACAAGACAACAAAGGACAGATTATGAGGGTTTTGAAAGAGATCAAAAGGTGCTGTGACAATAACAAACAGGTGAATCTAATTTAATTCAGATGACATCTTTGAAGCTTGCTCAGATCAGAAAGATCAGTCCGCAAAAACTGGGAGAGGACTTAGTGACCAGGGAACCGTAATGGGTAGTGACCCTGAGATGAGAAAGCTCGAGACAAATCTGAGGGAACTAAAGTGACTAGAGCACAGAGAGGGAGGTGGGAAGAGTGCATGATATAAGGTTGGATTTTTTTTTTTTCAAAGAATACTGGGAAACCACTGAAGGATTTTAAGAGGGGGAAATAACAGTATACAATTTATATTACATACATACAAATTTTTATATTTCAAAGATTACTCTAGCTGTTCTGTGACCATGGGATTCAGGGGGAAAGAGAAGAAGCAGGCTATTGTAGTAATCTAGGTTTGGTCTGAGGTAGTGGTTGAGAAAATAGATATGAATGGGTTTTTAGATATATTTTGGAGGCAAAAATAGCCAGGACTTGATGATGGAGGCTGAGATGAGCAGATGAAAACAGGCTGTTGTAGTAGGCGTTTTTGTGGGGGTTTTGGCAGGCAAAGGAGTATTAAAATTTAATTTTCAGCACATTAGGTTTGAGATAATTATTAGGTACTCAAGTAGAAATGTCACATCAGTAGGTGGGTATATACAAATCTGCAGGTAAGAGGTCTGAGGCAAGATATACACTTATGGGAATCACTATCATACACTTAAAGCCACATGGAAATTCATGATACTACCCAGGGAAGAGTACAGAGCAAGAGAGCCTAGGATAAGGCACCAAGAAACTCCAACATTTAGATGTCACGTAGAAGAGGAAGAACTGGCAAAAGATATTGACAATGAAAGGCCAAATAAAGCAGGAAGAAAACAAGAAGTATGTGACAGTATAGAAGTCAAAAGACATTGGTTCAAATCAATTATGTTAAACTCTGCCTAGGGTTCATGTGAACAGAAAAAGAAACTGGCAAGATGGAAGTCACAGTGGACTCTTATCTAAAGTGGTTTCAGTTTAGTATAGAGAAAAGTAGACACACGGTGAGAGTAGTGAAGGTAGGGTATGGAAGTGAAAATAGTACGTATAGATCATTTTTGAGAGGTCTGGCTGGGAAGAGCAGCAAAGAAATGATGAAACAGCTGGAAGAGGGATGGCAGTACAGGGGGATAAGAAATACTAGATCATGTATGTTTGGTGATAGGAATGACCTAGAAGAGAAAGACCAATGGGAAAGACATGCCAGATGATTCTGCTGTTCAAAATAAAATAGGAGATGGGGCTGTCAATAGCTGGGGAGATGTGAAATAGGAGTTCCCTACATTTTAAAAAAATATCTAGACCACCGTTTGACTTGGCAGGAAGATTAGAAAAAGAAGTGGTCAGAGAACAGGAAGTCAAGCTGAGCCTCAAGGATAATCCATTCTAAAAATATAAATTTAATTAACCATCCCAACATTAGAGGGGGAAAGTGCTACCAAACTGCAGACTCCTGACTGAAAAATATATTGAATTCACGGACAATCTAACCACCCCTGTTAGATATCCGCTTAAAAATCTTAAATACACAGGCAGTTCAGTTAAAGATAATGCATACCCAGCCACTGTTAGGCACTGAAGTTCAGCTGCAATTCTTATAGGATGACTTGTTGGAATTAAATGTTTCAGAGCTATTTTCTCTTCAGGTCCTACTTGTAACTGTGCTGTGGCCAAATAAACAGAGCTAAAAGTGCCTGTAAAACAATGTATTCAATTTTTCAATATTTGGTTTTTAAAAATGTTAATGAAACAATGCTAAAATAGATCCTAAAACTGGAGCCCATGAAATTATCCTAATCTATCATTAATATGTTTAAAGATATTATACATGAAGAGCAAAAACATCTAAAAATAGGACTTTCAATTTTTAATAAATTCTTAACTGTCTTCAATTCTTTAGGGGATATATTAATTTACGAAAGCTCTACAGTAAATCTGCCTGGGTTAGCATAAAATATTTCCATGGTCATGATCCATTCTAGCAAGTATTTTTCTATAGTATTGTCATTTGAAATTACTTCCTTTAGAGTTGGATACAGGTCTGTTAGAAGTAGACTTGTTAATAGTCTTGGGGGGAAAAAAACTACAAAACCACCTGGGCTTTTAAATTTAGCATTAAACTAAATAGAAAAAATAAAAGAGCTGGTGGTCAGTTAGATTTGAGAAAAGTGAGTTAAAACAAATTGATAAATTTCTTTACTACAAAAATTTCCAAAGCTAGAGCTTTGTGTGCTTTGTGTGTTTAAGTACCTCACAAATAACCAAAAGGGAGCCACACATACTACATTTTCCAAACTTACTTAGCCTTAGAACACCCTTCTCCCCTCCCCCTCTCCGGGAATAGCTATTAATGTTAGGAGGACAGCAGTGTTTTCCAGAGCAAAATTTTTGAACACTAAGTCAGTGTTCAAAAAAGGTAAAGATGTAAAGATCTGCTTCTTACATCCCAAAACATCTCACCTTCTAATTTTTTTGCCCAATGACCTAGGCTTCTTTGTGTTTGACACTTCTCATTGTGAAAAGCAAACAATGAAGTAAATATGGAAGCTTTTTTGTTTTTAACTACTTAGGCATTTCCTAACATAGCCACCAAAACCTTTTATTATCTTTTACCTTCTCATTCACTTCACATCTGATAAATTCACCCTTCATTTAATCAACAAGACTGCCAGTCTCTCAATGACATTTATGTCGATACTGACCATCTTATAAATATTGTTACCACTTGATTTCCATCATTTTGTCACCTTAGATTTCTCTGTTTCAACATACAGTTCTACCTAACTACAACAGAGAAAGAAAAAGGAGGACTTTCCTTGATCAAATTCCCCCACATGAATCTTAAATTTTTCATTTTCAATAATTATCCTTAACAATACATTAGTGTATCAACACTTTTAACGGTATAACAGCATAAAGATTAAAATAGGACTATTCATTTTACTGTAAATATTTATTCTTTCATTCTTTCCAGGGGAAAAAGAAAACCTGATGTCATAATTAGTAATATGACCATGATCTTATTATTTTAAAAAGTATATACTTTTCAAAAGGAAATAGTAATGAAAATCAAGATTATACAAAGCAAAACATAAGGGAAAAAAACTTATAAATAAAGTAGATCTCTAAATTACCTTCTCCAATTTTGTCCTTAATCTTAAACAGATTACCAAGCTGTGGTACAGCTTCATAAAGCTTCTCAATATCTTTTTTAACACCTATCAAGGAAAAAGAATTTATAGTTATAATTAATGAAAGTATATTTTATACTTCAAGTTAAAAAACCTCAATGAAATAAATTCTAAAATGTAATTAAAAAGTTAAAAAGTAGCTATAATAAACTTTAAAATCATGATAAAAATATTTAAAACCCTGTTAAATTGCTGTAACACACTTCTTGAAAAAACATAAAACTGTTAAGTCCCAGAATCACACACATCAAATTTCTATTACTCAGAATTATATTAACAGATACACTGTCACTGCATAGAGTACAACACAACAAAGAAGCTTAATTTAAAAAATAACTAAACAATTTGTGCTGTGATCACTAGATGGCATGACAAGGACACAATGTAATCTTCTTGAAAACTATTTCTCTTCCCAAAAGATACAAAATCTTACAAGCTTGGGAAAGTTTTAGATATTGAGTATTCACAGTGTACCCTCAGAGAGAAATTCTACCAAAGCTCTCAAGAATGTTAAAAATATTTTTTAAAAAACAACTATCCCAATTATCAATAGTATCCTTTATCCTTGAGACGAGATAAGATAAACTGCTACTTTTAAATACATATAAACTCTTTACAAAAATATACATGGTTAAAATAAGAAAGGCAGTATTACCAAATGTGATAAACTACTGGATATAAAAGAAAACTACATACTTAAGAGTAATTGGATTTTATTACAGTATCTAAGACAAACATCAGCTACTTTTTAAGTTATAATAGTAATAATGTAAATAATGTATATAACGGTTTAAGACATTTTCAAACCACTTTCACATGTATTATCTTTTCAGATCTTCACAACAGCACTGGGATACTGGCAAAACAGGAATTATCCTGATTTTCAGATAAGAAAACCCTATTTAGGAAAGTGAAATTATGTGTCCTTTTAACAAACACTGTGTTTTAAAAAGTGCTCAGGGTCCTCTGGGTGGTCCAGTTGGTAGGGTGTCTGACTCTCAATTTCGGCTCGGGTCATGGTCTTGCAGTTCATGGGATTGAGCCCCGAATTGGGCTCCATGCTGACACTGGGGAGCCTGCTTGGGACTCTCTCTGTCTCCCTCTCTTTCTGCCCCTCCCCCACTCTTTCTTTCAAAATAAATAAATTTTTTAAAAATGCTCAGCGATGGGAATGTTAAAAAAAAATTAACAAATTTGGTGCAACTCCTGTTCTCTAAGAGTTTAGTCTAGTGGAAAAGTCAGGTGTTAAAAGCTCTGAATACAAGACAGTAACTATAATAATACAAGAATGCATATGTTACTAGATATAAGGAAGGGGAGGGGAATGAACACAGCAAGCTCCAGGTGACAATTAAGCTGTGTTTTGAAGCACTCACCAAGTAGAAAAAGTGGATGAAGGCATTTTACGAAGAAGGAACTATGTACACAAAGGCATGGAAAAAGAAAAAGGCATGGATTATTTTATCCAAGGGGAGAGGTCGGTGAGGGAGGTAATGAAATTCAATGTGGCTGAAGAAGGGAGAGGGAAAGAATGCAATTGAAAGCCATGGAAAACTTTTAAGCAGGAAGATGACAAGTAGAGGATGAATTTGAGGGGGAAGAAGAACATTAAGAGCTGGAAACTAACAAGCCAAGATCTAGTCCAAGAAGATCTAGTATTCTTTCCACTGTATCAATCCATCTAAGGAAATGGGAAGAACTTACTTTCCCATCTACTTCATGGGGCACTGGAGAAGCTTCATGGGTTTCAATACACGAGGCAATACTAGAACGGTAATTATGAGTAACAGTTTTGGAGATGAGAGGACTAAATTAAAATCCTGGCTATTATTTACCAGACTAGGTACGACTTTCCTTGAGCACACAGCTTATTACATTGAGCCTTAGTCTCCCCAACCACAGAAAAGGGGTAATAACTGTACCCATGCCACTGAGATACTGTGAGGATTAAATGAAATAATATACATTAAGAAGTTTTTAACACAATGCCTGACACATAGCAAATATTAAATAAAAGTGGTAATTCTTACTGTTGTAGTTATTAACATTATTTCTTTAGCACTTTTGCTTTACCCTTTACTTGAAATCTTTTTCCCTTATTATTTCATGTGGCTGGCTCAAAGGTCAGTTCTTCTCTGATATCCTATTTAAAACAGCATTCCTCTCATTACCCTGTTTATTGTCTTTGGAGTGCTTGTCCACTATAAAATCATCCTGTTTATTTGTTTGCTCTCTGCCTCTTCCCACTAGAACATAAGCTCCACCAGTACAGTTCCCTGTGTGCATAATTCACCACAGTACACTCAGCTCCTAGTTAGAACAGTGCCTGGTATGCTTGTTCAGTGAATGAATTATTACTATCATTATGGGCATTCAGAGATAGCTGAAGGGGAAAAAAGCAAAAGTTTAGACGTTACAAAAGAGTGAAGAAGTCAAGACAGTAGCAGCTACCTCACTATACGCTACCACACTACTTCACTCTAGAAACCAAAACCAAAGCCAGGGGGAAAAAGCCAGCCTCTAGCAGTCACTCTTGCCATAGTCGATTATAATCTTTCTTAATGGGTGTCAATTCCAACCAGCTTCAAATTCCAGTGTCACAGGAAAGGCACCATGAAAGGGTAATAAAAATGATATATTCAATTTTATATTACATGTCCCTGATTCTGAAACACAATTTTAAAAACTCTGAAATTGGGATGCAACTTACAATTATTGTCAGCCAGTATCAATACTTACAGAACAGGTATCAGTGACTTGACGAAAATCTAAGAAATCATAAAAGAGCATTCACATTTAACCCTTTAAGAGCAAACGGTTGTAGGTAAAAGTGGTAAAGGTGATGAAGCAGAATCAAATGTAGGCCAGCTCCACATAATTGGGCTCTTATGAGTGCATTAACAAATGGTAATTAAAAAATGAACTCTTCGGGGCGCCTGGGTGGCGCAGTCGGTTAAGCGTCCGACTTCAGCCAGGTCACGATCTCGCGGTCCGGGAGTTCGAGCCCCGCATTGGGCTCTGGGCTGATGGCTCAGAGCCTGGAGCCTGCTTCCGATTCTGTGTCTCCCTCTCTCTCTGCCCCTCCCCCATTCATGCTCTGTCTCTCTCTGTCCCAAAAATAAATAAAAAACGTTGGAAAAAAAATTAAAAAAAAAAAATGAACTCTTCAAAGAAATTCTGCATCATTAACGTATAGAGAACATTATGAGGGGGAAAATGGGGTGTCAATGTGACTATACTCAAAGTGACTCAGAAAAGAAAGATGTTAAATATTTAATTTCCTTTTTAATTATGTACCTGAGATATACAATTATTTGTCTAATTACATCCAAAAGAACTCTTTCAAAAAGTATAAAATAAAAAATTCTAGGTGATAAGAAAGCACTGTGTCATAGTATAACTGGCAGCATTTCTGAGCAGCAGATAAAATGGGGTTATCTAACAATCAATGGTATTTAGGGGCACCTGGGTGGCTCAGTCAGTTAAGCATCTGACTCTTGATTTCAGTTCAGGTCATGATCTCACGATTCATGAGTTCAAGCCCTGCATCTTGGGCTTGGGATTCTCTCCCTCCCTCTGTTTCTCCCCTATTTGTGCCCTCTCTCTCTCAAAATAAATAAACTAACTTAAAAAAAAAAATTTTTTTTTAATCAATGGTATTTATATACAATGAAATGTGAAGAACCCTATTTGTAGTCTCTTTACTACAAAATGTATTGAAGTGTTTGTGTGGATGTTTTGTTGTGTGTGTGTATATATGAGAATACTAAAAGCTCTGTAGTCATATGATACAGAGTTGTGCTGTCTTCTAGTTTCATGTAACTAAATTTATTTTTTAAGGATTTTATTATTATTATTATAGTAAATGTTTATTTTTGAGAGAGTGCACATGCGCAAGCAGGGAGGGACAGAAAGAGAGGGAGGAAGGATCTGAAGCAGGCTCTGCACTGAGAATGGAGAGTCCAATGCAGGGCTCAAACTCAGGAACTGTGAGATCATGACCTGAGCAGAAGCTGGACGCTTATCCGACTGAGCCACCCAGGTGCCCCTTAAATTTATAAATTAAAATTTAAAAAAATTAAAAATTTCCTGTCGTATTAGCTATAGGTGACAACATAGAAACATTTCCATTATTACAGAAGGTACTATTGGGTGCTGAAATAGAAGAAAGCCCAGATTCAACTCCTATCATTAAACCACATTAATACTCATTTTCTTAACCTGAAAATCAAAGGGGTTATATTAGATGAATTTTCCTTTGAGTTCTATGTTTTGGAACTTCCCTTTGTATTAGCATGAGCTGGCAGTCAGTAATAGAGACACTGGTTAACTATTAGAAATCACCAGAGAGGAAATACATGTAATAAGGAACTACTGTAATACACAAGCCACGTGAAGGACTATGTAAGCTCAAGGTGTTTTCATGCCACTACTAACTTGCTAGGCACTTACGTATTTTTACAAAACTCAAAATATGTTTATATTAGTTTCCTGTCACTACAGAACAACTCTGACATTTTCAAACAACAGTAAAACTTTCTGACAACCAAACTGAATGCAAAATCCTCATTTCTGAAGGAGATGAGAGTAAATAGCAAAAGAGAACATTAATGTTAAATGACAGAAAACACTACTAAAGGCAGAGACGAGAATGAATATATACTTTGAGCATCAGGGGGAAGATCCTGAAAAGTCTACAAGCCAAAAACATTTACATGCCTATACTTTATTTCTTCTTTAAAGTTTATTTATTTTGAGAGAGTATGTGCCAGTGGGAGAGGGGCAGAGAGGGAGTGAGAGGGAATCCCAAGCAGGTCTCTGTGCTGCCAGAGCCAAAATAGAGTCAGATGCTTAACCAGCTGAACCACCCAGGCACCCCTAAATGCCTATACTTTAGACATGAAGGTCTAAGCTTCCATTTTGAAATTTTAAGGAAAAATATTTTTCCTGCTACATAACATATCCAAGTGGCTTTAATACTATGCTCTCAACTTTCATCATTGCTGGCCTGTACCATCTATTCGTAACATAGTACCCGGAGTGATCCTGAGAAAGCTAAGTCACCATGTCACTATTGCTCAAACCTAGTAAGAGTTTCACAGCTTGCTTCATATAAAGGTGAAGCAACTACCTCCTCTCCTCATACCTCTCTTTGCCATCACTCCCATCACTCTCCAGCCTCCAGTGACAAGGACCTGGACAAGGCCTTGCTATTCCTAAATGCTAGGCACACTCCCATCTCAGGGCCTTCTCCCTTGCTGTTTCCTCTGCCTGGCATGCTCTCCCCCATATATCTATGTAGCTCATCACTTTACCACCTTCAAGTCTTAGTTCAAATGTTACCACACTGAAGTCTTCTCTGGCCAATTACACTTCTTTTTTTTTTTTTTTTTTAATTTTTTTTTTTCCAACGTTTATTTATTTTTGGGACAGAGAGAGACAGAGCATGAACGGGCAAGGGGCAGAGAGAGAGGGAGACACAGAATCGGAAACGGGCTCCAGGCTCTGAGCCATCAGCCCAGAGCCCGACGCGGGGTTCGAACTCACGGACCGCGAGATCGTGACCTGGCTGAAGTCGGACGCTTAACCGACTGCGCCACCCAGGCGCCCCCAATTACACTTCTTAAAAATCACAATCTCCTACTCCAACACTTCCTATCTCCACTTCCCTTCTATATTTTCTTCACAATACTAACCACCTTTGAACATATTATTTCTTTTATCATCTATCTTTCCAGTAGATTGAGGGCATTGATTTTTGTCTATTTTATGCACTGATTTATTCCAGCACCTAGAAAAGTAATTGCACATAATATTTAATATTCATCATATAAACAAAATGTTTTCAATTACTTACAATGGAGTAAAACTGCCACTCTAGGAATATATGTGACGCTTATTCTGAAGCTTTGTGTACTGACTTACATCTCTTAAGCTAGGAAGATCATATAATTTAGCCCAAACTTAGGCACTCTTGAGTGAAAGGGGACACTAATAACAATTACAATGTGACAACAGGCATAAACTGGATCTGTCCCACACAAATCATACTATAACCCATTTTAGTAGCAAGAACTAAGAGCATCCATATAACACATCACAAGCGCAACTTATAGTATAGTTCAACAATACAGAGGAAAGTAAACATGAGATACAATATTATGCCCAGTATTTTGTTCACTGTGGCATTTTTCTTAATAGGAAAAAATGGAAAACAATCTAAAGGTTTACTAAAAAGGGTAATTAAATAAATTGTAGCATACTATGCAATGAAACATTAGCCAGTCAACTTAAACCAAGCTGTAGATAATTTACATAAGAAATGTTCAAGTTACATATTGCTAAGTAAAAAATAAAGACTAGAAATAAGTTGGTTACGATCCTAATTTAGTTTTGTTTGTTTGAAATGTATCTCGTTATGCACAGGATGACTAAAGGACTGTAACAGAAGGTCAACGGGGCAATATTTGTATAATAATGTATAAAATTTGGACGTTATTTCCTTATTTGAGTTTTCTACACTTTTTAAATTTTCATCAATAATCACATACACTTTTTATCAAAAAAAAAGAGCTACAAAAGCTGACATATCCTAAAACAAAGGGCCATGTTATTCGTCCATTACACTAAGTATTTTACTTTATATCCTTGCCTTAAACCATTCATTCATGTATTTTTAAGCACCTACTCTGTGCTGGATACTATTAGGTTCTGGGAATACAAAGATATACAAAAAGGTCCTACCATTCAAAAGTTATTCCATCAAGAGAAAGTGAATCATATTAGCTCATGAGACAGTTATGGGCCTGGATATCATTAGCTTTACTCCTTACTGAAGTTATTGTTTATATAACCTTAGCTTTTACTAAGCATCATATTAAAAATAAGTATGAATAAGATTTCAGCATGTTTTATGAGTTATTAAAGGTACTGCTTATAAGGTTCAATGTTCTGTTACAAAAAAGTCACAAAACTTTAGAAATTTAGACTACAATTCACTTTACTCTTTATTTCCCAGATTTTCAGAATATTAGAATAGTAGCTTTCACCTGAACATAATGCTAAAGCCATGTCGGATTCATCTGTTCATACACTCTGCCTAAAGCACAAGATACACCAGGAGCTATAGGAGATACTGCCTTCAAGGAGCTTACAGTATAAATGAAAAGACAAAATACACAGAGTGCTAAAAGATACAAGAAGGATAACACAATGACTGTTGTTATTGTATTATGGGTCCAATGACACAGGAGAAAGCTGAATTGTGAAGAACAGGACAAATGGAAGAGGGACAGCAACCATGAAACTGGATGAAGTGGCATTTTAAGATTATTCTAGTAGCAGTGTACCAAATGAACTGGAGGATGGAAAAGAAGTGAAAGCAGGCAGTTTAGGTAAGAAACTTCATTGTAATTCAGGAGCATGGTGTAAGAGAAGAGATTACTGTGGTGGAAGTAGGAATAAGAAGCAATGCCATACATATTAAAAAAGAAGTAAGATAAAGTTGGATAATTTCTTATGAGAAGCAAATATAAATCATTAAGTCGAAGACAACTCTAGAGTTTTTAAGCACAGGCAACTGGAACAACTGGGACATTAGAAAGGGTACTCATTTTGACACCAAAGAAGAGTTTAAGTTTTAGTCAGAAAGCAAAAGCATGTGATATCATTTTTCTAGAGTGTTGTTAAGGTCTGTTTTGTAGTGGATAAATAGATCTCGTGGATAGAAGGTCAAAATTAGTATCTTCTGGACAAGCAAAACATGCTTAAAACAAAGATGGAAAAGAAGATTTAGCTATCTTTTAGGAAAAAGGAAATGGTCACCTGGAACTCCTCTATTTAACAAATATTTATTAAATGCCTATTATGTCCCAGGCACTGCTAGAGCAGGAATGAAGGTGCACACATTTTAGTGTATAAGATCAGGTACTGTTTGACCCTCTCCTCACTTCAGGGTCTGGGTTAAGGTCAAACAACACTGAGATGTACACTGAGATACAGTGCTTTTGTACAGCTACATATATTTCATTATTTATTTGTCAGTGAATTCTGCTTTTCAATACTTCAAGTGAAAATTCCTCCATCGTCGACTTCTAAATCCAAGTTTAATGCAATATGAAGACAGATAAGAACAGAGATCTGGGAGAAGAAATTCTAGTTTGGGTATCAACAAACTGTTCTTGGATAACCACCAATGTTTAGACTCTAGCAACTTCTGTAAAATGACATGGATGGATTACAATCCTTCTAAAATGCAATCCAATCCTAAATCTAGACCTCAGGAAGCTTTACTGATATGTAAAACACTCCCATGTAAACATACAACTCACTTTACCATTCGGGAAGTTCCTTTTAAAAAAAATAACCGAAATCACAGAATTGTTGCCTGCACATCCTTGGAATTAAACACATACCTGGTAGTTTAAAATTCTGCTCATGTTTTTTTAACGAGCCATCCGCCTGAACCTGGTCACGCTGGGGAGAAAAAGCCATTGGTTCATCCATCTGAATCCCCAAAGATGCCTCCATCACAAAACAACTGGGATGCAAAATGCCAGCTAAGGGGTCATGTCCACCGGGGGAGCAAAGCAGCTGTGAAAATTAGAAAACTGGAGAAGATGAGAAGTTTAAATCACTCACTGAACCAAGCAGTAAAAAAACGCCAGTCCCCACAGGGGCAGATATTTAAAAGCGCACCGTATGTCTAAATCCCCAAAGGGGGTAAAACTGTGGGCCATTTCTAAGGATTACAATTACTTCCCTTTTACCTTACAGCAACACAGGCAGGGTGGGGCGAGGGGAAAATGTTCTAGTCAGGGGAGCCGCCTCCGGCGGCCGGCGGCCGGCGGCCGGCGGTGGAGCGAAGGGTGGTGGCGGTAACTGGGGCGGCAGCGCGACGGGACACAAGCCAGCTGGAGAATAGGGGAGCAGGGGCGGGTACGGTAGGCCTTATGGGGAGAGCGGTTTGACCTGAGGGAAATTAAGGAGGAATGAGTACTGAAAAGGAGGGACAGGAGGTTCGCTCAAGGCCCCATGCAAGTTGATGGAGAACTGATCCGATACTAGCCATCAGCGGAGGGGAGAGAAAGAGGGAATGAATGGGATCCTTCTGGGAGCACCGGCCGCGAGCTCAGCGGGGAAGGACCTTCCTCCTTCAGACCCGAGACCCAACGGGATGCTTAGTGCGCAGGCGCATGACTTTCCCGCCGTGGGTCAGCGGGATCCGAACAAGGGGTGGGAGGATGGGTTACTGCGCTGAGACAAGACCGAGGTCACGATCCAGAATTCGTTTCTAGTCCCTCAGAATCCCGCGCCATGGAACAAACCGTCGGAAACTCACAGTTTAAGGGAATACGACTTCTGTGGCTCCCCAGCTGCCTGGGTCGCCGCTGCCAAGAGATCCCCACCTAGCGACTCTGCCAAAAGCGCCTGCGCAACACTTCCCGCCTAGCTGCTTCTAGTTGCTCATGCGCACTGTAAAGGCCTCGGTGCCGCGGCATCAGCCATTGAGCGCTTGCGCGATAGGGTTGGGTTTTCTCCCCTAGGCGATGGTTGGTTAAAAGAGCGGTTACAGAAATAAAGCCCGGGAATGATTCTTTGCTAAAGAATAGTGAACCGTGAGGTTAAGGATCCAGCCCAATTATCAGGAAAGATAATTCAGAAATAGAAAAGTCTCAGGTTCTAGGAGTACTGACACATCCTGACATACCGTGGCCACCCAAGAAACCCGGCACACTCTGAGTAAAAGGTGGTTACTTTCCCGACCCCCTGCTTTTCACTTCCTTTTGTTGACCCCCTGCTTTTCACTTCCTTTTGTTGAGTGCCCTACTTCAGTAAAACAAACAAAACCTGCAACTGTTGGTTGTTTATGACTTTATTCGCAGAAATGAGCCCAGAGACATTCAAACACTGATTCAGTCAGTGTATTTATTGAGCCTGTGGCTGCGAGGCAGGTTTCTGGAAGCTGAGGTTCCACAGGTGAACACCACAGAGAACCACCATCTCTTTGTGAAGTAAAATTCCAGTAAGGAGGAACAAATTCCAGTAAGGAACAAATGAACAAATGAACAACATTCTTTCAGATATTCATCTGTGCTCTGAAAGAAAGTAGAAGGATGTGTTAGTGACTAGGAAGGAGGCACCATGATGGGAGCCAACAAAGAGAGATTGCCAGGCAAAGGATAGAGCAAGTGCAAAGGTAGAAATGAACTTGGTGTATTGGCGGGGTGTGTGACTGTAAATTCACAGAACATCAACATCAGACAAAGTCACTCTGACCACGATAAATCAAGACAAAAATAAAAATTATTTTTGTAATTATATCTGTAATCATATCTGAACATAGGCAAAACAAGAACATTGTCCAAACCACAAAAATGAGCGAATGTTTTCCTATCCTGGCTAATATGAGTGACTGCTGCTTCTTTACCTATTACAGTTATAGTCTCAGCCCAGTAAATAATACTCCTTATTAAAATACCCAACTATAAAATTACTCCTGCCTCCCTACAACTTCCAATCCAGAATAAAGTTCCTCTTCCTTGAACCCTCCCCTAAATTACCTAACAACTCCAAACGTCTAACACTCTTACTGAGATACCCACGGTTCTCCACGGTGGGTATTCTCACTTACTGAAACAATAAACCCAACTTGTTCAACTACAGTTTTATTCCTAGTGGTGTTTGGTTGGTAGGCATTGACAATAATCAAGTCTGAGATGCCTGTTAGGTACCCAAGTAATAATGTCAAGTAAACAGATGGATATATTGGTCTGCAATGGAGTCTCAGTTGGAGACATAAAACTGGCAATTATGAGTTTATATATGAACCTTAAAACCTTGGGGCTAGATGAGATTATCTAAGCAGATTTCAGAGAGAGAACTGGTCTATGAGAACCTCCAACATTTCAAAGTTAGGCGGAGGAGGAAGAAAGAAGAGCCAGCAAGAGACCAAGAAGGAGCAGCCTGTGAGGTAAGAAGGTGATGTCATAGAATTCAAGAGAAGGAAGTTTTACAATTGAAAGGAAGTGATCAACTATGGTAAGTACTGCACAGAAGTGAAGTAGTGAGGACACAGAAATGACCAGTGGATTTGGCAACATGGCAATCATTAGAATCTCTGGCAAGAATAATTTCAAGGTGTAGTGAGACAGAAAGACAAGTGTGTTGAAGAACAAAAGATGAACAATCAGCGACAAGTCTTAAGGTTTTGTTTCTTTGGTTGTTTTTTTTTTGGTGGGAAGGAGGATGACGATTAGAGAAATAAGATGGTGGCTGGTGGGTTAAGTAGAGCAAAGGAAATTTTTTTTACTGTTGTGCTGGCAGATAAATGCTTTATATTATGGTGGGAATGATGTAGTACAGAAAGAAATTGTTGATGTTGGAGAAAAGGGGAATACCTACAGGAATGAAATTATAGGGGAGAATGAAGGAATGGATCCAAAGCATAAGTGGGCCTTTGAGAACAACCCAGATTCCCATCCTTTTAACACAAGGGAAAAACATAAGATGAATTCAGATGCAGGTGAAAGGCCTGAGAAAATTGAAACTTAAAAGCTTAAGTTACGGCAAACTGAAACCTAACCAAGCTTAACCAGCTTGTTCCGCTTCTGTACAATTGCTTGGCGCGCCCATGTATTCCTGATCAATCATTATTGCCTGGCACATCTGTATATTCTTGATCAACCATTGTTACATTGTTACACATCCGTGTACTCCTGATCAATCATTGTTGCTTGGCACATCCGTGTATTCCTGATCAATCATTGTGATACCCGTACCCCCGGTTGTGGTCTGACCTAAAGGCAGGAACCAATCGAATACTGTTAAGTGTCCAACTTTAAACACCAACCAATCGCAGCTCTGTAACTGTGGAAAATTCCTGATTTCCCCATGACTTGTTTGTACCTGTCTATAAAAGGGGTGTAAAAACCTCTCTCAGGGCCTCTTGGCATCACCGGCAACAGGGGCGCAGAGGTCCAGGTTCGAACCTGCAATAAATGACCCTTGCTGCTTAGCTTTGACTCTGGACTCTGGTGGTTCGTTTTTGGGGGTCTCTTAGACTCTGGGCGTTTCACAGGTGGTTTGTGTGTGGGTGGGGGGATAAAGTAGTTCCAACCAGATCACATACATTTTCTTAATAAAATGAGATGAGGTCTTCAGCTGAGAATGAGGCAAGAGGGGGTATAAGAGGTTGGAGGAGTGAGAAGACTTGAGAGATATTCTGAGAGTAAGAAGGTGAACTGTGGAAAGATTGTACTATTGCCAGCACGGTTGAGTGCCCATTTTCAATTTAAAGTAGTCTGGGGGCACCTGGGTAGCTCGCTCAGTCAGTTATGTGTCTGACTCTTGGTTTCGGTTCAGGTCGTGATCTCACGGTTTGTGGACTTGAGCCCTGAGTTTGGCTTTGCGCTGACAGTGCCAGGGAGCCTGCCTGGGATTCTCTCTGTCATCTGCTCTCTCTCTCTCTCTCTCTCAAAATAAATAAACTTTAAAAATATATACAGTCCAGATGGCATACTGGTATGATTTTTCTCAACCTCAGTCAAGAGTATGCAGACATGGAAAAGAATGGTTGGATTTAACTAAGGATAAATATCACAGGGGCAAGTGAGGGTGTTTACAACGAAGTGTTTGGAATAATGCACCATGGAATCTTTGGGAGGCAAGAAGGAAAAGTTATATAGGAAGGTGATAGATACTGGTATATAGATAGACAGGTCGATACATAGACAAAATACAAAGTGCTGGGAACTATGGATTGGAACTCTCTCTGTAGTGTAAGAATTGATATAATTGAAGTATATGGTTGAGTTAGAAGGATAGAGCTAGCAGATGGGGCATGGGGTGATGAAAATTGGGTTTTCTTAGATAAGAGCATTCGAGAGGGTAGTTAACTTTGCGGCAGGGGTGGGGGGGAGAGGTGGGGGGAGGGGAGATCTGTTTTGGTGTGAACAGATTGTATTATCCTAAGTCCAAAACCCATGCTCAGGCCAGGGAGGTATCAGTTATTTTGCTTAATCCATTTTCTCCCCAGGCAGTAATACCCCTCCTTTGGGTCCCATTAGCATTTTATGCATGCTGCCATTTTAGGACACAGGTATAAGAAAGAAATGAAGAATCTGGGCCCCACCACAGACCTACTGAATCAGAATCTTCAGTATAATAGGGTCTCCCAGTTATTTGTATGATTTCTGGAGCCCCAGAAGCACTGTTCTAGAACACTGATTCTCAACCTTGCCTGCACGTTAGAATCACCTGAGAAACTGTTAAAAATTCTGAAGCCCAAACTACACCTCAGATCAATTACATCAGAATTTCTAGGGGTGGAGGGGCACCTGGGTGGCTCAGTCGGTTAGGCATCCGACTTCATCTCGGGTCATGATCTGTGAGTCTGTGAGTTCGAGCCCCACATCGGGCTCTGTGCTGACAGCTCAGAGCCTGGAGCCTGCTTCAGATTCTGTGTCTCCCTCTCTCTCTGCCCCTCCCCTGCTCATCCTCTGTCTTTCTCTGTCTCAAAAATAAATAAACACATTTTTAAAAAAAATTTTTTAAAAAGAATTTCTGGGGGTGGAATCCAAACATCAAAAATCCAAACTCCTATTTTATTTTATTTTATTTTATTTTATTTTACCCTGCTTTACTTTATACTTTACTATTTTATTTTATTTTATTTTTTAGAGAGAGAACACACAAGGAGGGGAGAGGGGCAGAGAGAATCTTTAGCAGTCTCCACACTCAGTGAGGAGCCTGACACGTGGCCCTGGGATCATGACCTGATCCGAAATCAAGAGTTGGACATTCAGCTAACTGAGCCATCCAGGTGCCCCCAAACATCAGATTCTTTTAAAGCTCCCCCATTTGACTACAATGTGCAACAGAGTGAAAACCACTAATTTAGATTTGGTCACATTAATCTGTAAAGCCTGTTATAATCCTTGCCAAAGTTATTTCTCCTCAATTATATACTTGTACAATCTTTAACTTCTTCTTTGTATCTTTTATACTAAGTGTGCAGTAACTACTTCTTTGAATGACTGTATCTTGTGTCTCAAATTATTTATAAACTTTATACTAGCTGTGTAGCCTGCATGAATTACTCAGTATCTCTGACACTCAGTCTCTATTTCAAAAATGTGAAATGGACACAGTTCTTGCTTGGTTTGGCGTGAGGGATTGAGTTAGATAAAGTGAGATAAAACATGTAAGGTGCCTAGCGTAGTGGGCCTGACTATGTTAGCTCATTTAATTTACAGTAGGTTTTTTTCCCCCTTTCCCTATGTCCTATCCTCAGTGCTGTCCACATAGTAGAGACACAATAAATAGCTGTGGAATTAATGAACAGTTAGAGTTTAGGTTTTATATGGTTACATTTATATCTCCAAGAGCAAATTGAAGATGGGTTGATTGTTGAATTTTGATTATAAAATTCAGTTTAATAATATAAATGGGCATATACTTGACATTTAATTATTAAATAAAAATTTAGTAATTTTTGACTTGTGGGTTGAATTAATAGTTGTTACTTAGGGATGTTGGTAACTATGTAACACAAAGTTTTCTTTAGGGTCAGACCAGTGCCTTCACTATTTTTCCTTCACAGCATGTTTATTCAGACTCCACAGGCCTGTGTGTGTGTGTGTGCGTGTGTGTGTGTCTTCTTTTTATCTTTTGTTTGTACCTATGCATCCTCCAAAGTTAGTGAAGGTTCCATTTCTTCAGATATCCCAGCTGAGGATTTGTCCCTTTCCTCATGGTTAACTCTTTATGGACCATCTACAAGTAAACTTATCACATGCTGTTTTGTTTTCTAATTAACTGCATTGGACACTTTAGTTCCTTATTAAACATACTTTCATGTTCTCTGAGGTACACTGCTCTTCTGTGCGTTTCATGTTCCAACTTGACTGCAATCTTGTGAAGGACCTTGTCTTCCAAGGATTTCTTTAATTCTTCATAGCACTTAATTCCATGCTAGCCACAGAGTAGTTGTTTTACCAATGCTTTTTGCAGTCAGCATCAACATGTACTGAGTTTTTAAAGTTTTTATTATTTATTTTTATTTTTTTCTATAATAATTATTCCTAATTTTTATTTATTATTTTTTAAAATATGATTTATTGTCAAGTTGGCTAACACACAGTGTTAGTAAAGTGTGCTCTTGGTTTTGGGGGTAGATTCCTGTGGTTCATCGCTTACACAGAACACCCAATGCTCGTCCAACAAGTGCCCTCCTCCTCAATGCCCTTTAGCCATTTTCCCTTCTCCCCTACCCCCCCACTTAAACTTTTACTTTAATTCCAGTTAGTTAATATACAGTGTTATATTAGTTTCAAGTGTACAATATATGTACTGAGTCTTTTTATCCTATTTAGATGAATTCATATTCTGAGGAAGGGAGTTTGTTTATCCAGTAGGTTGTTTTCTCTTTCCTCCACTTCCACAGGAGACAGTTAAGGATCTAGGAGGTAGTCTTATTTCAAAGGCATGAGAAAGCTCTGCAATGATTTTCGGCAATTGATATCAGAACAGGGCTTATTATTACATAGGTCCTTCTGTGGTTCTAAACTGGGTCAGAGAAAAGACAATGACTATGTAAAATAACTGTTTTGACTTCTTCATCTTCAAAAGTAAGAGATAGGGAATGGGAAAGAGAAGTAAGAAAGAGAAAGTGGAAGTAGAAAAGGGAATTAACATATGAAAATACAGGTCACTGTGCTGGCTTTAATCTTATTATTCTAGATGTTCTGCATGGAAGGGAAAAGGTAAATAGGGGATTGGGTGGCTCAGTCGGTTGAGCGTCCGACTTCAGCTCAGGTCATGATCTCGGGGTCTGTGAGTTCGAGCCCCACATAGGGCTCTGTGCTGACAGCTCAGAGCCTGGAGCCTGCTTTGGATTCTGTGTCTCCCTCTCTCTCTGCCCCTCCCCTGCTCATGCTCTGTCTCTCTCTGTCTCAGAAATAAATAAAACATTTAAAAATTGAAAAGAAAAAAGTAAATAGGGGAGGAGATAAGCATCCTTCAGAGGGGTGTGACCAGGTTGGTAGGTCCTGTCCACTGGAGGGGGAGGTGGAAATCTTGAATGGAGAAATGACTCAGCAGTTAGAGGAAGACTGCTTCCCAGGCCTGGCAAGATGCTCATCCCTGTTGACAGGAGCAGGGAAGGACCAAGCGGGCTGGACAGTGGGTACCTTATCACTAACAGGTGGTTTCCCCAGTGCTTTGGTGCTGCATGAGACTCCCCACTCCCACCACCAAATCTTTGCATAATTCCTGCCAGGATTAGAGGGGAATGCAGATATTGAATTTCCTACCATCTCAGCAGAATGATGTCTCGGAGGTAAATGAAAGCGGATTCAGATAAATAATTGCAGCAGTTTTTTGAACAGCCGAGTTGGAAATTGAACCTGATCAATAAGTTCATGCAACAGTAAATGAGTCAGGCTTTATGATTCTCCTCTTTATGTCCCCAAACCTGCTCATTTTCCATTAGAGGAGTGAGCAAGTTAGGGGGACAATTAGCTATTGTCTACCTGGGCTGGGGCCTGGGTACCATATGGCCCCAATTCCTCTTATGTTTATCCTATTGTGTTAGAAATCTCTCCCCTGTCAGCGCACCTCCTCTCACCCTCTACCCTTTAACACAGCTCCCTCTCAAAACCTTTTGCTCCTGAGTGCTAAGTAAAGCAGAAATTTTTATTTGACAAATAAGGAATCATTTAGGGCTGCCCTCCAAGGTGGCTAAGAATGAATTCTATAGTATCGGAGGCACACAGTTTAGGTAAAGGAATAAACTTTACTGGGAAAAGTTATTAGCTAACAGTGAGCAAGAGAAGTCATGGACCTCTTGTTGCCAGTGAGACTGGGAGTCTGTTCTGCGGCAAAGATTGTCCTACCCTCCTACTCTTCTTCTTTCTTTATAGGGAACTCACGGGGACAATCTGATTAGTGGGATTGAAAGTACTTGGGCATCAGGCAATCTGTGTTTAGACGCCAAGTAATTATAGACAACTTATCTGCAAAAAGCAGGTACCCAGCAGGTGGAGACCTTGGGTCTTGAGGAATTTGAATCAGTTACAGTCTATCACTCGAGGAAAAGCAGGGAGTTCCTGTCAGTTGTATAGTCAACTCAGAATAAGTTCCCAGCGTAACATTCAAAGAATTCTGTTCATCTTTCTTTCTCTCCACGCAGTCAACTAGTAACAGGAAAAGTTATTGGAAGTCTTATCCCCTCCCCCACTTTTTGTTTGTTTGTTTTTTACCTCCATTATTAAGCTGAGGCACTCTCTCAGGAAATCCTCAAAGATAGATAACCTAGGATAAAGATAAAGCAAATATGTAGCTTTTGGATGCGAACAGAAATTTTCTCTTAGGGCAATCAATAGCTATAGATTCAATGTTTTTGTGCCCCCTCCATTCACATGTTGATTTTGAAACCTAGTCCCTACTGTGATAGGTGTAAAGAGGTGGTGCCTTTGCAAGGTAATTATGTCCTAAGAGCAGACTGACTACTCGATTGGGATTGGTGTCCTTATAAAGACACCCCAAGGAGCTCCCTGATCCCTTCCACCCGGTAAGGACATTACAGAAGGGCTGCTATCTGTGGACCTGGAATATGTTCTCATCTGTCTGGGTCTTGATCTTGGGCTTGCCAGCCTCCAGAAATGTGAGAAATAAATGTTTGTTTTTTAAGCCCCCAAATCTGCAGTATTTTATTATAGCAGCCTGAATGGACTACAACAAAAATAAGTAAATGAAATAAACCCCTACCTTATAAAATAAAATTCTACACATTCATCGTAAAATATACATGAAACATAGCATTTCATGGGAAGAAGCCTTTTCAAAAATAAGAGCATAAATTATTTTATGTGTGTGTATATATTTATTTATTTATATATATAGAGAGAGAGCATGGGAGAGTTCAGGAGAGAGGGGCAGAGGGAGAGAGGGAGGGAGGGGGAGAGAGAGAGAGAGGGAGGGGGGAGAGAGAGAGAGAGAGAGAGAGAGAGAGAGAGAGAGAGAGAGAGAATCTTAAGCAGGCTCCATGCTCAGCACAGAGCCCAACATGGGGCTCAATCCCATGACCCTCGGATCATGACCTGAGCAGAAATCAAGAGTCAGATGCTCAACTGATTGAGCCACCCAGGTGCCCCCAAAGTATAAATTATTTAAAAGTTAAAGAGCTATGACTCAATTCTGAAACTGCAGTGGAATAGCAAGGATTTTTGAAATATACAAATGAATGAACAGAAGTTCAGTTTCTCAACTAGTAATGCAGGAGGTAAAAAATAACTGCCTTGCAGAAATGTTACACAGATTAAGAAAACATTTAAGGTTTCTGGTAGAGCTTATAGATTTTAATTAATCATACATTGATTAATCATACATTACATTAAACTGTAGTCATACAGGGGCACCTGGGTGGCTCAGTCAGTTAAGCGGCCGACTTCAGCTCAGGTCATGATCTCGTGGTCTGTGAGTTTGAGCCCCACATCGGGCTCTGTGCTGACAGCTCAGAGCCTGGAGCCTGCTTCCAATTCTGTATCTCCCTCTCTCTCTCTGCCCCTTCCCTGCTTGCTCTCTCTCTCTCAAAAATAATAAACATTAAAAAAAATTTTTTAATGTAGTCATACATTTTAATTCATTCATTCATTCAACAAACACTTTCTCATACTCATGCCTAGCAATAGAATAGATCCTGTCATATGGAGATGAGTAAGACGAGAACTCCTCTCTCAAGTGGCATGAAGTCTATCTGGGGGTTGAAAGAGACAGTTTTCATATTCATCCTTTATGATATGACTTTAAGCACCTCTTTCTCAAGAAAGCCTCACCAACTGAACAGGTTAGGTCTCTAGGTGTATTCTTCGATAACATCTTGTACTCTTTCTTTTGTCACATTTTGTTATAATTACTTATTAATGTAGATCTTTGTCATTACACTTGCTATCTCTTATGATGGGGACGAGACTGGTCTGGAACATGCATTCTGAAGCTGGACTGCCAGGGTGACCATGGGCAACTTACTTAACCTCTTGGGGATTCAGTTGCTTCATTTATACAATGGTGATGGTATCCACTTCACAAGGTTGTGCTTAGGTGAATAAATTAATAAATGTGTATTGTTTAGAACAGTGCCTGGCACATGGTGAACTCTATGAGAGTATTAGCCAGGAGGATAACAGTGGTGATGAGATTCCCTAGCACAATATTTGACATATATTAAGTAAGTCAGGAAATACTTGTCAAATGTTACTGAATCTTGTCCAATGAATGAATGAGTAAAATGGAATAAATGCATAGAAGAGGGAGTTATTAACTTGAATCAGAGAACTTTTTCTGGGGAAATTGAAGTCCAAGCTGAGGTTTGAAAAATTAATATGAGTTTACCACTACACCTAGTAGTAGGGGAAGAAAGAGGCATTCTCTTAGCCATTGAAGAAGAACTGAAACAGACAAATGTGTTCACAGAACTATAAGTTATTTAGTATTATTTCAACACAAATAGAAAAAGATTGGAGAGAGATGAGCCAGAGAGTAGACACAGACCTCATCATGAGCATTCTTGTATGCTATTCTCAAAATGGGCAATAATTAGCCCTCAAAATGGGCTAATAAAGGTGTTAAACCAGGGTAAGAGAAACATAAACTTGAGTTATATTAACATCACTTTGAGGAGAGTACAGAAAATAAACTATAAGAGAAAGAGGTTACAAGCTGCATGACCTATTCAATAAATGTTTAGAGTCAGCAAGAGTGAGAACTTGAAATAGATGACCTGAAATCGTCTCCTTTTGGAAAAGCTTCAATTTTTTGAGTCTACTTCTTCATAAGGCTTTATGCTGTGTACAAGTCATTTCTATATTGTGTTTATATCTCCTTGAGGGATGTTGAAAGGAGAGCAAGAGTATAGATTGTTTATGAATTAAAAGGTGTACAAGAATGAAAAGTAGCAACCGTGTTCTCGTTATTGCTGACTTGACTGAAAGAATGTTGTTTCTAGAATTGCCAGTGTGGTTTCCTTTGCAAGAGAAAGCGGTTGAAGCAATATTAATTAGGTCAGTGATTCTAATGTATGGATGTAGGAACAAATTAGCCAATGAAAACTATTTACCTTATTTTTATGTAGCTATTTTTACAGGAGGTAGATTAGTGAGCAGTGGGTCCTCTTGGAAGGAGGGGTTAGGGAGGGGACAACGTGAGCCCTGGACACAGAAGGTGCTTCCTATGTGTGTCTTGCTTTATCTGGGTGATGGATTGAGCCTTGATTCTACCTTTTGGGCTTCCCCCTGAAGAGGAGAGCTACTGGGGCGCCTGGGTGGCTCAGTCGGCTAAGCGTCCGACTTCGGCTCAGGTCATGATCTCACGGTTGGTGAGTTCAAGCCCCGCGTTGGGCTCTGTGCTGATGGCTCAGAGCCTGGAGCCTATTACGGATTCTGTGTCTCCCTCTCTCTCTGACCCTCCCCCGTTCATGCTCTGTCTCTCTCTGTCTCAAAAATAAATAAAGGTTAAAAAAATAATAAAAAAACTAAAAATAAAAAAATATATAAAAAGAGGAGAGCTAGTAGCAGTCAAAGTCATTGGTCCAAGAAGTCACTAACATGGCACTTGCCTCCAGACATATCTCTTCTTTGAGAAAACACCCAAAACAGGAGAATATGCTACTCTAGAGTCAATGGTGAGAGAATATGAACATTCAGGATAGATACGCCCTGTATATAAGGTGTGGGGTCACATGAGTCTGGCAGCTGGCGGCACTGCTTTCTTTATTGGCTGCTTCTCCTCTAAGAAAGAGGCCTCCTTATTTTTAAGAACCTGGTGGATGGTTGAGAGAGAATTGGGATAAATGATTCCAACTGTTCCCCTTTCCTCAGGGTTTGGTTGTAGTTGAGGTAGGTAGATAATATTCAAGCTTAGTCCTGCATTAAAATAGTGTGGGGAGGGGCGCCTGGGTGGCGCAGTCGGTTAAGCGTCCGACTTCAGCCAGGTCACGATCTCGTGGTCCGTGAGTTCGAGCCCCGCGTCGGGCTCTGGGCTGATGGCTCGGAGCCTGGAGCCTGTTTCCGATTCTGTGTCTCCCTCTCTCTCTGCCCCTCCCCCGTTCATGCTCTGTCTCTCTCTGTCCCAAAAATAAATAAAAAACGTTGAAAAAAAAATTAAAAAAAAAAGTAGTGTGGGGAAATGGGCATTTCCTGACATTGGGGGACATAATTATAGTGACCAAACTATAGGACTTTCCTCCCATTCAGGCATCCTGAACAGAAATTAGGAAAGCTCAATAGCAGTGTTTTATGGGAAAACCTCCAAGAACTTCCTCTCAATCCCATTTGATGTATGCTCGAATTATTGGTATAATGAGAGAAAGAGAAGAAACATTAATGAGCACTGTCATAGGCAATGAGTTGGGCACTGAATTTTCTTTTTTAAATAGAAGCTTCCTAATGAGTGTGAGGTTGTATCTCACTGTGGTTTTGGTTTACATTTCTCTAATGATTAGTGAAGTTGAGCGTCTTTTCAAGTGTATATCAATTGTATGATCAAGTATGATCAATTGTATATCCTCTTTAAAGAAATGTCTATTCATGTCCTTTGCCCATTTTTAAACTAGATTTTGCTGTTGTTGAATTTTAGGTGTTCTGTATATATTCTGGATATTAGTCCCTTATCAGCTATATGATTTCCAAATATTTTCTCCTATTCTGTGGGTTGCCTTTTTACTCTGTTGATAGTGTCTTTTAATGCACAAAATTTTTTCATTTTCACAAAATCCAGTTTGTCTATTTTTTCTCTTGTTGACTGTGCCCTTTGGTGTCAGAGCCAAGAAATCATTGCCAAATCTAATATTGTAAAGTTTTGCCCTTTGTTTTCTTCTAAGAGATATATAGTTTTAGCTCTTCTGTTTAGGACTTTGGTCCATTTGAATTAAGTTTTGTATATAGTTTTAGGTACAAGTTCAACTTCATTCTTTTGCATGTGGATACCCAGTTTTTCCAGTAGATATCAACTATATTTTTAAAAACATTTCATTCAACATAGCTAGCAAATAAATGGCTCAGGTTAAGTTAAATTTTAAATTCAATTTGAAAGTACAAGTAATTGCATGCTCTATTATTAAAAAGAAGATACTGATTTTTGTCTTATTATTTTGTGACATAGTTTAAAGAGATTTAATTATCTTAGAATTAGGTTAAAAAAAAAAAAAAGAAAAAAGAAAGCCAAGCTGTTCAGTATAAAAATCTATCTTGTTGTCTTCTCTGTCTGTTCATCTGTCCATCTTTGTGGTACCTGTAGGTAGTTGTAACCCAGTTTAAAAATTAAAAATAGGAAGAATAGGAAGCTTTGTAAGAAATATCTGGAAATCTGACAAAGAAGAAAAAATATTTATAGGATAAAATAACATCATGTTATACTTGAAGGTAACTGCAGCATACAAAGAAAACAACGTATTTTTTTCCCCTAAAACATATAGATTTCAAACACTCTGGAATAAATCTTGCCATTGTCACTAAAATTCAGAGAACCATAGGAACAAATTCATATTTTTAAAATTTAAACGTAAACTTATGAAAGTTGAGTTTCATTTTTATTTTGTCTTATTTATTTATTTCATTATATTTTTTCCCATTTACTGGGCTCCAATGTTAAGTAAAATACTACTATGGCTGGGGGGTCAAGGAGCAGATCTTGGGATGTGTCAAGTTTCATCTCCAGGCACTGAAGCACTGTAGCATCTGGTACCAATCTGAAGCGTCTGACAATTTCAGTTTAGCCATTAATGGGAAGAATATTCACCCCAGTGAAGTCGTAAAGGTTTGACTTCCCATTCCTTGTTATCTTTAAAGAAGATGATTTAAGGTTTTGAAAAATCCCTAGAAATTCCAAGTTCAGGGCCTTTGTCTTGATGCCCTTTTGCTGGAAAAGAAATACACTAGAGAGTAAATTCTTAAAATGATATATCAGTATTGTATAGAACTTTTAATATCCTTGTGTGTCTTTAAATTCCAGGATAAGATTTTAATTAGTCAACTTTTATTTTAAAAAATTCAAAGGAGTAAATGTGCATTATTTTCAAGATGGTTTATCAAGATATAATTTAATACAGTAATGTTAATTGGGGTTCAATGCTAGTGATTTTTCAGATGTAGAATAATTTTTTGTTGTAAGTACCAAACTTTAGGGTTGCCTGGGTGGCTCAGCTGGTTAAGCCTCTGACTTCGGCTCAGGTCATTATTTCACGGTTGGTGGGTTCGAGCCCCATGTTGGACTCTGTGCTGACAGCTCAGAGTCTGGAGCCTGCTTCGGATTCTGTGTCTCCCTTTCTTTCTGACCCTCCCCTGCTCGTTCTCTGTCTCTCTCTGTCTCTCAAAAGTAAACAAATAAATATTTTTAAATATTTTAACAGACCAAACTTTATCCCAAAGAAGAATTTTACAGTTAGGTTGTAAATCTCTCTTCCTCCCCCAAATATTAAAATGTAATTTAAACTGGAGTCACAGGCACAATTTACTGTAGATGGACGGCGACTTGGATGTTTAATTTTGACACCAGGGAAGAGACACAAGCAAACACTCAGTGCCTCCTTGAAGTGAAGTGAGTCTTTTCTTTCTGTCTTTGCAAAGCTGGGAATTGTGGTAAAGCCAATAAAATCACTTCAACGTCCTTCAATAGCAGTGCTTGTAATCCTTCTTAACAGTTTAAGTCCAGCTTACATTGTTACATGTACGTTCTAATACATTGTCTCCCCTAGCCACATGAAGTGGTACACATGCCATAAAATTTGGAGCCAATTAAAATAAGTTACATCACACACTTTTATTTTTCTATTTTTTTAAATATGAAGTTTATTGTCAAATTGGTTTCCATACAACACCCAGTGCTCCTTCCAACAGGTGCCCTCCTCAATGCCCATCACCCACTTTCCCCTCCCTCCCACCCCCCATCAACCCTCAGTTTATTCTCAGTTTTTAAGACACTTTTTAAAATGAATTTTATGGTACCTTTTGGGAAACCTGGAAGTTCTTCAGAAGGATAGCAGGGATCTCAGAACATGCTACCGGGAGCTGAAGAGGATCCCTTGCCTATTAGCCATCGCCGAAGATAGTGAGCTGTGTACTGAGAAAGTGAGTGAGGGTGGCAACCAAAAAATAAAAGGAAAAACAGAGGCGCTGGAATTAAAATGGTAGATGCCTTCTTACATGTGACGTATAAATGATAATATCCTAAATAGTCTTACCAAGAAAGATTACAACAAAAACCCCATATATTCTATGTTTAGATCCTGGAAGGAGACCACAACTGCTTATATAAACACTCATCTTCTATATAGCAAGAAATCACATCTCCATGATCTATGCTTGACTCCAGTATGTCAGAAATTCTGGTAAGATGCAGCACATCTGGAACTTGTCAAAGCAAGTTAACTTTACAAGATAGTTCCTTGTAGCAAGACCCCTGGCCAATGCGTTCTTTCCACCACATTTCCACTGCAGTTTACCCATGGATAGTCACTATGAATGTTAAAAATAAAGGATAAGTTCCCTTAAACTTTACATTTTGCTTGAACAAAGTGAGCACTTTATTGTAAAATTGGTCTAACAACCAGCATTCTAATTTTCCTGCCTTTTTTTTTTTTTTTTGTTAAGTAAAACTTAAGTAGGCAGTTATAAAGACTAATGTGTTTATGGAATATGCCCACTTCCCTCTTCCATGCCATTATGTGGTTATCATTTTACATTTGCTCTTTTTCAATATGAGATTAGGAAGTAAGTCCTGTAATAGAAGTTAACAGGACTAAATGTTCTTAACACACCTGAAAAACATTGGTATTCTGTTAGAACCCAGGATCCCAGACTCTTTACACTAAACAGATCAGTCCTAACACCGATGCAACAATAACTCTTCAAATATTCTGGATATTAACTTATGGGAAAATAACAATTGCTAAAGCCAGGACATATAAGATGGTATCTTTGTCTGGGTTCTCCTTAAGGCCAGTAACGTTTATTAAACATGACTCTAGGGAGCCAGGCATACAAGGCAGGAAAGAAGAGAAGGCAACGAGGATGTGTTAAGGGGTTGGCTACCCCATGGGTGATTGACATATCGTCCTCCGAGGGGGCTTTTATTGTAGAAATGTATGTAGAACTTTTCATCTGGGTTTAAAAGAGGAAGCAAGTTTGTATCCATTGGTTTCTGTTTCCCATTGGTCAACTTCCTCTTCTTTTGCAGGTTGCACATGCCAGAACATGGAGGGGGATCTTCTGGGTGTTCTACACAGGGGTGTCAGAGGTTCCCCACAGCAGACAGGTAGAAGGACATATCACAAGTTGAAGCAAAGGTACTATCAAATTGCTTCTGCCCCAAATTAGGAACAAGTTGCTGCAGGAGTGGCTGAAGTGAGAGTTGTGGTCAACAGGGTTTGAAGAAGTTCACGTCAAGAACTGGAAAGAGCCCAACTTTTACCCTACCGGTGAGTTATCAAGTTAGGCTGTCACAGTTTCATGGATGCAGGCAGAAGACATGAGATTTCTGAGTCAGAGACAAAGGAAAGGGTGGGCTAAATGGGTGATGGGCATTAAGGAGGGCACTTGTGATGAGCACTGGGATATATGTAAGTGACAAATCACTAAATTCTACTTCTAAAACCAATACCACCCTGTATGTTAACTAACCTGAATTTAAATAAAATCTTGGGGGGAGGGGCACCTGGGTGGTTCAGTCAGTTAAGCGTCCAGCTTCAGCTCAGGTCATGATCTCATGGTTCGTGAGTTAGAGCCCCACATCAGGGTCTGTACTGACAGCTCAGAGCCTGGAGCCTGCTTCAGATTCTGTATCTCCCTCTTTCTCTGCTCTCCCCTGCTCATGCTCTGTTTTTCTAGAAAATAAATAAATATTTAAAAAATTAAATAAAATCTTGGAAGAAAAAAATAAAAATAAAAAAGCAAGCTCAATAAAGAATTGTTGAAGTGAATAAAGCAAAGGAAAAAATGTAAGTAATTATATTACCTTCATGGCAGGAAGAATTATTTATATCCACATAGCATTTTTTTGCAAAACTTGAATGCTAACATATTGCTAAGAGTGCTATGTTCAGAAATGAACACCATACGGGGACAAAATAATCTTAAAGAAAGAAACACGGAAAATAAAGAGACTCTGTTATGCCCATGGGTCAATTTTCTATAATTCAGTTAAGTAAATCGAGTCTATTGAGTATAGTCTTGGAGTAAAGATTTTAAAAAAGACAGAAATGCCCTTTGTTCTTTCTTTACCCTGAGTAAAAGATTGTACACAGGAAAACTCAACATAGGAGGTTTTTGGGTTTTTTGAGAAAGAATATGTAAGCATAAGCAGTACACGTTAGTAATACTTTATACAAAATTCTTCAAACTGGGATAGTTTTGAGGGTGAAAGGGGGAATCATTAATAATTATGATGGAACAACAGGTATAAACTGGTGTTATTCCTGGAAAACTGGAGCCTATGATCACTCTAGATATAGCTTATTTAAATGATCACTTCAGGATCACCTTGCTGGCTCAGTTGGTAAAGAGTGTGACTCTTTATCTTGGGGTTGTGAGGCCATGTTGGGTGTAGAAATTACTTAAAAAAATAAAATCTTCAAAAAAAAAAAACAACAAAACTACCACTTCAACAGCCTCAAAGTAGGTAGGAAGTTTTATCCAAAACATTTAAAAGCTACACAGTACTTTGTTTCAGTTTTTTTTTAAAGTTCATTTATTTGGAGAGAGGGAGAGAGGGTGTGCATGTACAAGAGTGGGGGAGGGGCAGAGAGAGGGAAAGAGAGAGAGAGAGAGAGAGAGGAATCCCAAGCAGCCTCCTTGCTGCCAGCACAGAACCCGACACAGGGCTCGATCCCACCAACTGGGAGATCATAACCTGAGGCAAACCAAGAATTGGATGCTTAACTGACTGAGCCACCCATGTGTCCCTGTTTCAGGTTTTTAAATCTTCAAATAACCTCTAACTTAAATACATAGCACCAATAGTAAGACAAAATTCTGTTAATTTCATTAAGTCCCATTAACTAAAGCTGTTAACATTTAGCGTCACGGCTGGTCAAGATGAGACCACAATATTTTTTCTCCACTAAAGCAATTGGAGTTCAGAGAGATGAGTAAATATATTATCTGGAATGTATTTTTATTACAATAGATTAGTGATCATATAAATTATACTGTAATACATTTTAGAATAAGCTTTAGGATACAAATACATGATGTTTAATGTTTGGTGGAACTCATCCTATAGGATAAGAGTATGCATGTGAAATGAGTTCTTAAACTATAAAACAAGGTGAAGGATAGTCTAATCCTTTGCTGCCCATTTATGGTTATTGAACACTCAAAATGTGGCTAGTCTGAGTTGAAGATGTGCTCTGAGAATAAAACACACACTTATTTTGAAGATTTAGTAGAAAAAAAGATGAAAAATCTCAATTGTTAAATGTTGAATTCATGTTGAAATGATATTTTTTGATATATTGGGTTAAAATATATTATTAAAATCAATTGCACTTTTTTACTTTTGAAAATGTAGCTTCTGGCAACATTTAAAATTACATGTGACCCACATTGTATCTCTATTGAATTGTGCTGGTGTAGCCTGTTTCAAAAGATGGAAATGAAGATGGAATATAAAACAACAGAGTTACAAATGATCACATGAGACAAATGGAACGATTTCTAGTGATTTTTATTTTTTTTTTAATTTTTTTTCAACGTTTATTTATTTTTGGGACAGAGAGAGACAGAGCTTGAATGGGGGAGGGGCAGAGAGAGAGGGAGACACAGAATCGGAAACAGGCTCCAGGCTCTGAGCCATCAGCTCAGAGCCCGACGCGGGGCTCGAACTCACGGACCGTGAGATCATGACCTGGCTGAAATCGGACGCTTAACCGACTGTGCCACCCAGGCGCCCCTCTAGTGATTTTTAAAAAAATATTTATTAATTCTTGAGAGAGAGAGAGAGAGAGAGAGACATACAAGAGCATGAGCAGGGGGAGGGGTAGAGAGAGAGGGAGACACAGAACCTGAAGCAGAGCTTGAACCCACAGACTGTGAGATCATGACCCAAGCCAAAGTCAGATGCTTAACTGACTGAGCCACTAGGTGCCCCTCTAGTGATCTTAATGTAACCTGTGTTTGGCTGAGTCTTGCTCCACCTACCAATGTAGGTTCCTAGCTCTTGGAGACCCCCATCTCATCCCATCCTGTTACTTCTGGGTATTCCCAAGGGGTCTCATGAGCAAATGTTAGTTCCTATGTGGTTTTTTTCCCTCTTGCTCCAGCCCTTTTCTTGTAGGCCTCACCTTGCCTTGGCACCATGGCTGCTGCTTCCACTGGGAACCATTGCATCTACTTGGAACTGCCACCTGTGTGACTTTAGAGGAAACTTCAAAGGTGCCAAAATAACACCTAACTGCAGTTAGGGGAGAATGTTGCTCTGATCCTTTTGTGTTTTACTATCAGAGAGAGAGAGAGAGAGAGAGAAAGAGCGAGCAGAGGCATACTACCTGTGCCCAAATATCTTTTAGAAGGTTTTATGTGCAACAGCTCAATACAATGTTAAAGTCTCTGTTCTCCATAACATAGACATGAGTCCATGGTGGGGCTAAACAGAAAATTCTGAGCAAGCAAGAATTAGGCCTCTTGTTTATTATTCAGGTTTTGCTGCTAGGTCACACATGCCTGCCTGCCTCTTCCCTTGTGCAGCGGCTGAACACTGGTGGGGTGGAATTCAACCACAGACTTGCTTTCTTTGGGAGAGTGCAGTATTGCTGTTTGAATGCTTGAAGGCAGAGAATGCATGCCCCAGTTCACCACACTTCCCGCTGGTCCCCAGCATGTTATGTTGTATCCTCCTCCATCGGCTGCAGGCTTGGACTTTGAGTTTGCAGCCCTGTTTTATAGCCTTGCTATTCAGTGTGTGCTCCTCAACCAGCAGCAGCAGCATTCATTGCTGGCAACTCAGGAGAAGGCAGAGGGTCTCAAGCCCCACCCCAGGCCTACTGAAGTGGAATCTGCATTTTTAAATGATCCTACATGATTCCCCTGCACATCAAAGTTTGAGAAATCCTGCCATATATAGGATTTACATAACTTATACATATAAATATATATATGACTTTACATATTTAATATATGTATTTATATAGGATTTATACATTTTTATATAGATGCCATAGCCCACACTTGATAGGATTTGGCCTAAGTGATTTGCAGATACAACCAGACAAATCTGGTATGGAGAAAGTCACTGCTTAGACTGTGCTCCCTGGTACTGCAATAAAAACCATTAACAACATAACTTTATATTAGACACCAAGCCTTGGAAATCAAAGAATTCCTCTCTGTTTTACATGGAAGTCACTATCTTTTTTCAGTTGCTTTCTTCTTTCTTAATATGGTTTATTCTCAGGTAGAATGTCCCATCTCTTTTTATTCTGTGGCACCTCCCCTATGTTTATACCTTTAATGATAAATTGAGGGGACTGATATTTTATTTGTATATATGTTTTTTAAGGTTTTTTTTTTTTCTTGTAATCTCTACACCCAACATGCGGCTTGAACTCACAACCCCAGGATTAAGCGTTTCATGCTCTTCTGACTGAGCCAGCCAGGCACCGTGATATTTTATATTTTTATGCAACTAAAACTGTTCAGCTTATGAATTTGGGGAGAGTGAAGAGCCTAGAGAAAGAGAACATCTGGATTTTCTTTTGATTTAAGATGGTTTGAGCCACTGGAATGGCAAAACTCTCCTTTAAAAAGTCATTCCTGTGGGCATCTGGGTGGCTCAGTTGGTTGAGTGTCTGACTTGGATTTTGACTCAATAGCACGGAGCCTGCTTGGGATTCTCTCTTTCCCTCCCTCTCTGCCCCTCTCATGCCGGCACTCTCTCTCAAAATAAATAAATAAACATTAAAACACACACACACACACACACAGCCATTCCCTGTTTGCAGGATGCTCTGCTGTCCTGCCTTTCAGAGAACTTCAGTTGTTGTAGGACAATATCAAACATATTTGGCAAACAATTTGGGGGCAAGGGTAGGACAGGAGGCTCTTTCTTAGCAGGGCATGGAAGCCCCTCATTAATCACCTCCAAACAGTATTTTTAAAGAGGCAAATACCAATTTTTATCTATTTTTTAATTTTTATTGAATTTTTTAAAGAATTTTTTCTTTTTAATGTTTATTTTTGAGAGCCAGAGAGACAGAGTGGAGGACGGGCAGAGAGAGAGGGAGACACAGAATCTGAAGCAGGCTCCAGGCTCTGAGCCTGTCAGCACAGAGCCAGGCATGGGGCTTGAACCCAGGAAGCGAAGCGTGGGATCATGACCTGGGCCGACGTCAGACGCTCAACCGACTGAGCCACCCAGGTTCCCCTTCATTGATTTTTTTTTTGGTGTTTATTTATTTTTGAGAGAGACAGAGCATGAGGGGGGGAGGGGCAGAGAGAGGGAGACACAATCTGAACCAAGCTCTGAGTTGTCAGCACAGAACCCGACTGGGGGCTGGAACCGTGAGATCGTGACCCGAGCTGAACTCTTGACAACTTAACTGACTGAGCCACCCAGGCGCCCCGTAAATACCAATTTATAAACAGTAGCTTTGTGGAAGGCAATTTAGCAAGAAGTATTGTATTGAATATTGTCTCTATATCCACTGTCTACTCCCTCCACTCTGCTCTGTGCCCTGGGAGGCTGATCTCTACTGACTGGGTCACATCACGAACTGGTGTCTGGGTGAGGCTGGGTAACTGGTAAGCAAGAGGTGAGGAGCAGGAGAGAGATTGTGGATTTATTTCCTCAGCTCCCTCCCTACTAGGCCCCAGATTGGCTGAACTGTGTTCCCTACCTAAGGCCATACCCACCTATCCCAAAAGCTCCTCTCCTTCAGTCTTCATCCTCATCAGATTCCAAGAACAGCTCTCCATTCACCCTTCAGGTCTAGAAAATGCAAAGGCTTCCCCACCCTTCACTGCCCCCACCCCTCCCTGTTGTCAGTGCCCAGAAGTTTCACCAGCCCTTAATTCTCACTCCTTTGTAAGTAGTCCTTCAATAATCTCTCCTTAATTACCCTTTTGGGTGTGCCTTGCTTTCTTTTTCTTTTCCCCCAAGGTATTAAACTTCAAAATTTTGGGTACCTTTTGGGGCATCTGGGTGGCTCAGTTGGTTAAACATCTGACTTTGGCTCAGGTCATGATCTCACCGTTTGTGAGTTTGAGCCCTACATCGGGCTCTGTGTTGACAGCTCAGAGCCTGGAGCCTGCTTCAGATTCTGTGTCTCCCTGTCTCTCTGCCTATCTCTCTCTCTCTCTCTCTCTCTCTCTCTCTCTCAAAAATAATAAATAAACATTAAAAAAAATTGGGGGTACCTTTTTTCCCCCCGCAGTAATTCTACTTGTAAAATTCTTAAGAAAATCCTGAGAGCTACAAAGATTTATGACATGGCAGCCAGCAGTAGGCCCTGTTCACTACATTGTTTCCTGGCTATGGTGATTGTTTGGTAACCACATGATCCATGCATACCCAATCTGGGTGATTTTCAGGTCCCAGTCTTTTTGTGGAAATTCCCTGCCAATCAGGGGGGAGCTTTGTTTTCCAAGAAGTACAAGTGGAGAAAGGGAAAGAAATTAGATCGCTGATGACAATAACTGGTTTCACTGACCCATCTTTACTTGCCACCTGCTTTTTTTTTTTTTTTTTTTAATTTGAGAGAGAGCATGGACGGGGTGGAGGGGGGCAGGCAGTAGGGGCGGAGGTGGGGATAGAGAGAGAACCCCAAGCAGGCTCCAGGACCAGCTTGGAGCCCAAAGAAGGGCTCGATCTCACAACCCTGGTATGACCTGAGCCGAAATCAAGAGTGGATGTTCAACCAACTGAGCCACCCAGGTGACCTGCCCCTCCACCCACCCACCCCCACCCCACCCCCTCCCTGCTTTTTGAGGTATAATGACACACGATAAATTGCACGTATTTAAAGTGTAGAATTTGATGAGTTTTCACATATACATATCCTGTAAAGCCGGCACCACAAACAAGATAGTGAACCTATCCATTACCTGCAGAAGTTTCTTCAGCCCCTTTGCAATCACTCCCACTCCTCCCCATTCCCCACCAACAGCTGATGTGCTTTCTTTCACTACAGATTAGTTGTATTTTTCTTTTTTTTTTAGTTGCATTTTCCGAGTTTTATATAAATAGAATCATACAGATGTATTGGGGGAGGGGAGTCTGGCTTCTTTCATTTAGCATAATTATTTTGAAATTTATGTTGTAGACATCAAAAGTTCATTCCTTTTTATTACTGAGTATGATTCCTTATTATTAGCAGTATACCACTGTATGGATGTACTATAATTTGCATGTCTACTTACCTGTTGATGGACCTTTGGTGGTTTCTAGTTTTTGGCTAGTACAAATAAAATTGCTGTGATCATTTGTATACAAGTCTTTGTAGGGACATATATTTCCATTTCTCTTGGGTAAATACCTAGGAGCAAAATGGCCGGATTACACAATAGGTATATGTTTTAGCTTTGAAAGAAATTGCCCCACTGTTCTCCAAAGTAGCTGTACTACCTTACAGCCCACCAGCAGCAGCTGAGAGTTCCAGTTCTGCTACGTTCTTGTCAACACTTGTATGCTTAGTCTTTTCATTTTAGCCATCCTGGTAAATGTATAGTAGCATCTCATTGTGCATTTACCTATTAAGTAGTGATGCTGAGCATATTTTCATGTCTTGTGCCAAATGTCTATCTTCTTTTGAAAGTGCTGTTCCTTTCATCTTTAAAAATTAGGCTGTTTGCTTTCTTGAGTTTTGAGAGTTCTTTATTGTATCTTGCGCACACAAGGGCTTTATTTTATTTGCACATATTTTCTCCCAGTCTGTGGCTGGTCTTTTCATTTTCTTGACATAAGTCACAAGCGCCAAACTCTTTTATTGTTTAAGGCAATTGGAGGTCTAAATTTACAGTTTTACTGAAAATCTGGAAACAACTGTAGAATGAAGAATGAAACATTGAATGGGTGATTATACAAACTATATGAAAAATGAGAAAGAAAGAAGTGGCCCCTGATCTGACAGCTAGCCTGGTGCTATTGGCCAGGCATTACCGTTTCCCTGTTGAACATAAACAATTTAATAAAACAACAACATCAGTCAAGCCTACTCTGCAACTGGGATGGATCAAGGCAAAAACGGGACCCCTCCATACTTAGGTCAGGACAAAATACGAACCTTGTCCAAATCAGAAAAATAATCAAACATTCCCTGATCCTGGCTTATATGAGTGATTGCCTGAACTCCCCTCCACCCTCTTCTCCCCTACCCCTCTGCTTCCACCATCACATCCTTGACTATGACTTTTCTGCCTTCCTCTTATAAGGACCCGTGTGATTACATAGGACCCACCTGGATAATCCAGGCTAATTTCCCCATCTCAAAATCCTTAACTAAATTTTACCTGTATTATATTCACAGGTTTCAGGGCTTAGGGCAAGGAGATCTTTGAGGGGTTTATTCTGTCTATCCTGCATAATAGGATTATTGTGGGCATTAATTAAGAGAAGACATGTAAAATGCTTTATAATTAAATATTATTATTAAACCTCAGCTTAGGCTTTTGAAATTCATAAGCCAAGAATTATTATCTGGGGCCTGCTGTGTCATCTTTAAAAAAAATTTTTTTAATGTTTATTTATTTTTGAGAGAGAGAGACAGAGAGGAGAGTGTGAACAGGGGAAGGGCAGAAAGAGAGGGAGAATCCAAAGCAGGCTCCAGGCTCTGAGCTGTCAGCACAGAGCCCCACATGGGGCTTGAACTCATGGACTGCGAGACGTGAGATCATGACCTGAGCCGGAAGTCTGAGGCTTAACTGACTGAGCCACCCAGGCGCCCCTCTATCATCTTTTTTTTGATCTCATATTCTATCTGCTACCTGAGTAAAGACAGGGTCGTGAGGCATGAGGAAACTTGGGGTAAAAAATGTGAGTTAATTTGCAAAGATCCATTCCTGCCACACCTGTAAATGTTTTCATTTTTCCTGAATTGGCCCACATGCAAAGAAGTTTAATGGCCAGTGAACTAGTTGGCTTTGAGGTCCATTCCTCTAACACTAGGATCTTCACATTTAGATCCTCCTTTCTGAGTGAGTATGCGTTGGGATGGGACCCCTTGTGGTTTTTCTTTGCATTCTTTTCTCTCCCCACCTCCCTTCTGACCACATCCCCGGGGAGTGCCAGAGGGGGCGGGTGTAGTCACGGTTGGGGCATGGTTAGAACTGGCATCTGAGAAGGGACAGGGACAGCTCATTTGTGGTGGTAAGAGCCAACCTCACCCCACAGTGGGAAGTAAATACTGCATGGTGCTCCATTAGCATTACAGAGCATGAGCATTTCCAGGTGCCACTGAGAGGGGCTGAAAAGTGAAACCAAGGTTTGAGTGAGTCTTGCATGGTTCATCTGAGAAGAGCCAGCTGGTTCTCTCCCCGTGCTCCTTAGCTGTGCTAGCTTCACTGTGCTTAGGCAAGGCTGCAACTCATCAACTCTCAAAATGACAAGAAGCGGGCAGCATTCAGTTTTTTAAAGCCAGGACGGAAATTGTTTTAAAATGCTGGGAAAAATGTAAGAATGTATTCCCCAAAGCAAGGTCAAGAAGTCTCTAGAGGGGAACTGTGTCTCATTTTGTGAAATGATCTCTGGAAACCAGACATGTGGACCTTGTGGGAACTAAGGATAGCACCAAGGATTAGAATGAATGCTGAGGAAAGAAAGTGATAGCAAATAGCCTTAGGAAAGGAAGATGAGCCATTAATTTTAAGTTATTAGCAGCTGTGGAGATCTACAGCCGCACTGACACATAATTAGGAGGCACTAATAAATCCTGGCACTTAACACTGATAAAAAATTCTAAAGATTACCAGTCATTGAGTTACTCCTATGTTCAGAATCTAATACTTGGTGCTTATTCATGTTATCGTCAATTCTCAGAAAATCCTGCAAGTAATATTATCACATTATATTCTCTCTTTTTAGAATAATCTCTATGCCCCATGTGGGACTTGAACTCACAACTCCAAGACCAAGAGTCTCATGCTCTACCGACTGAGCCAGCCAGGTGCCTCTTGCATCCTATTGTATATTCACTTCTTAGCTATAGTTTTCTTTTATCTTTGAAGCTGGAATGATAACATCTATCTTACACTGTTGCTGAGAAACCGAATTTAAAAGTATATGTCAAAGTGCCTAGCATTTAGCAGGTGTGAAATTTATATTTGTGAAATTGTTGTTGAAATAGGCAGAAAACATGAGGAAAATAAAGACATTTTCATCAGTTATTTCATTTGGTAATTGTATTGCGTACCTGATATGTTCTGGCCCAATCCAAACAATGAAAATAGAGACTTGACTTTAGGAGGCTCACAGTATAGTGAGCAAAAAAACCCGAACAGAATCACTGATCAGACAAAAAAGTTAGTGATTAGAATTTAATACTAATATTTAGGATAGGATGCTAAAAAGCTGCCTCTAAAACCAGGAAGCACATACGTGGATTCCTAAAAGGAACAAATGGGAATTGAGGAGTGTGTGTGTGTGTGTGTGTGGGGGGGTGTCTTGTCCGTTTATTTGGGGCAGGGGATAACCGTCCCTAGTTTCATACTGGCAAGGAAATATGTCTAGGAGATGGAGTGGACAGGCAGGCAGGAGGTGAATCATGTCCACCTCCGTATCTTTTTCTAAGAAGTTTAAAGTTTACAGTAAAGGGTTAGGTAGCCATTGAAAGATTTTATCGAAGATGTACTCTGAAAGATTATGTGGGTAACAATGTGGAGGGGAGACACACAATACTAGATGCAGGGAGAGTGAGGAAACTAAAGGAAGGCAGGGTGGTGCAGTGGTTAAGCTGGGCCCACATGTTTTTGGCTTTACTGTTTTCTAGTTGTATGGTCGTGGATCATTGACTTCTTTGTGCCTCAGTTTTCTCATCTGTGAAATGGGGATAAAGATGGTACCTAATTGGGGCACCTGGGTGGCTCAGTCGGTTAAGCATCCGACTTCGGCTCAGGTCATCATCTCGCGGTTCTTGAGTTCAAGCCCTGCTTCAGGCTCTGTGCCAACAGCTCAGAGCCTGGAGCCTGCTTTGGATTCTCTGTCCCCTTTCTCTCTGCTCCTCCCCCATTTGTCCACCCCCCCCTCAAAAATAAATAAACATTAAAAAAAAAAGATGGTACCTACTTCATAAGATTGATGTGACAGTTCAAAAAAAGTAATAGAGATACAGCAAAGAGTACAATGCCTGCCACATAATGAGGCCCAAGTACATGCTACCTGGTTGTTGTTAGTATATTAGTGCAAAAGGGAAATGATGAGTGGATTGCATGTCCTTATCTATATAGGTAGTGGGTTCAAACCTCATCCACAAATACAGATATACAAGAAATATAAATGTCTTTTTCTCCAGCTCAACTTTAGATCTGTTTTTAGTCTTCCCCATGGACAGCAAAAACATAACTTCATTTAAATTGGGGTTTTTCCTCCCTTTTCCTAAGGTTATACTTATGTCCTAGGAGTTCCAGGATATGGGACGGGGTTCACCATTAGCTCCTTGGTGTCACCTGGCCAAACTGATACCCATCACCCCACTGGGTCTTCAGTCTGTGATCCATGCGGGCTGTATTTTGACTCACCTCTCAAGTTCATTCCTAAAGCCTGTTGGGTTCAGGCCCCTCCTCCTGGGCAGTAGCATGTATATTGCTTCTCAGTCAGGTGGTCCCATGATATGCTGAGCAGTGGAAAACTCTATAAGGTGTTGGGTCATTCATCACTTCTGTGACCTCTTTGGCAGGTAGAGGCATTCCATCATTTCTGCACCACACTGAGGCATGCGGGTGAGGCTGTCTAAGGTGCTAGTTCTTCTCCAGGCTCTTGCCACCTGCAGGACTTATTTCTGTTCTTGACTCTCCGAAACCCCTCCAGAATTTCTGTAGACTCCCCCAGGTCTCAATTCAACCTGAGGGATGGAGTGAGGAAGTGCAGATGCCCTTTCCTCAAGGATCCCAAGCTTTTAAGCTCTTATTGCTTCCCTCTCCAGACTCTCCTCTCCTTCTACCTTCCAGGCCTGAAGCCAGGTTCTTATCTTTGTTTTCTTTCTTCTTTTTCTTTTTTTTTTTTGTCTAAAAACTGGCAGAGTCTGTTCAGTTCCCCTCAGGGCCTAGGTTTTGAAACTCAAAAGCAAGGAAGAGTCTCTTTTAAAATCTGCTTTCTTCTGTAACACCCCTTCCCTGAGGCAATGAAGGAGGGGAAGTGCTAAAAGATGGGAAAATGTCAAAGAAAAAGATTCTATTAATACTTCATAGATATTATGCCACCACATTTTAAACAGAGTCATCAGGCGATAACCTACAATCTCTTTTGTCTTTAGCCTTTGAAAGTCTTTTATCTTTTCTCTAGTTGACAGATATGTTGTGTGTAATTTTGATATTCTTTTGATTTATTGATGCTGGATGTGCAGGCAGTGCTGAACGTTACTGATGCAGAAATCTCTCAAAGAGAAGATGAAGCCAGCCTCTTTGAGTTGGGGGGAAATTAGGGTAGGGATGAAAGATGGGTTTCTCCCTCAATACCACCCTAGTGCCATGGTGTGGGACAGAAAGACATTGAGAAATGTGTATAGAAAGCTAGGATGAGAGAAAGAATTTGTCTCTAGCTAGACTAGGCACACTGCTGTGCCTGGGACAGTCCTATTCTATACTTCATTTCCTTATATGCCATCTGATAAGTGCCCCTTTCTTTTTCAAAATTGTCATGGCTTAGACAATAAATTATATGGCCACCTTTTTCTACCTTCTATAAGCCTGTTAAAATGTTCCCATATGCAGCTAAGCTAGAGACACCAAAAGCCTTAGTTACCCAGACTTTTCTTGACATAATGAAATCAACAAAATCACCCATGAGTGTGAGATTGAAAAGGGTCTTTGTTTTTAATTATAGGACTATCTAAGTCAACAGTTACCTTGATATAAAAAATCATAATTTTAATATAAATAAATAAGGGTATACTATTTATCCACTTCTCCTTTGTTTCACTATTCACATATACCATTGTGGTTGCTTAAATCTTTTTGCCCATTCAATTTGTGGTGGCAAAGAGAATCTCAAATCATCTGGTGTTCTGTGTTTCATACCAACATTTTTAGAGTTCTTAATTATTCATGAGTAAAATAAAAACATATGCTGCCTATAAAATGTTCTCCTTTTCAGTTATTGATGTGATCTTCCACTAGGATAGTTTCTAGGAAAATTGCCAAAATTGTGTATGTTATCTGTAGGTGGCATATGCGTATATGTATGTCCTGTGAAGCTGATCTGATTCTGAAGACCAGAAATAAGAGATCCGAAGTCATGACGATTTTCAGTAAACACAAATTTTCTGCTGCAGGCCACATCCCTGATCCCCTGTAGTGCCTCTTGGCTTCTTAGGAGATCAGTTGTCAAGAGTGGTCAGACAGTCAGCATGTCAACAGGCATCCTAGAACCTGATGAACTAACTCTAGTGTTTAAAACAACTCTCTTCTTTCGTTTTTGTGTACATGGCATTATAGTTCCTCTTTCAAATGTCTCACTCTACATTTACAGTATACTTAAAGATCATTTTTTTATTTTTTATTTTTATTTTTATTTTTTTAGAGAGAGAATGAGCAGGGGAGAGGGTAAGAGAAAGAGAGAGAGAAAATCTGAAGCAGGCTCCATGCTCAGCGGAGCCAACGCAGGGTTCGATCCTATGACCACCAGAATCATGACTCAAGCCGAAATCAAGAATCAGATGCTCAATCAACTGAGCCACCCAGGCACCCCTAAAGATCAGCCTTGATGGAAAACTATATTGGCTCTATTTCTGTCAAGTTTATGTAGGCCTAATATCCAGACAATTTTAAGAGATTCTGTAAGCATTATGAAATGATTTATTATTTTTTTAAATTTACATTTCAGAAATGAAATTGGGGCGCCTGGGTGGCTCAGTTGGTTAAGTGGCCGACTTTGGCTCAGGTCATGATCTTGCGGTTTGTGAGTTTGAGCCCCATGTCTGGCTCTGTGCTGACAGCTCAGAGCCTGGAGCCTGCTTTGGATTCTGTGTCTCCCTCTCTCTCTGCCCCCCACCCTGCTCGCGCTCTGTCTCTCTCTCTCTCTTTCTCTCTTTCTCAAAAATAAATAAACATTTAAAAATGAAATTTAATTGTTCTTTGCTCTGAGGAACTTCTAGAACATGGCAATGCTGATAAATTTTTTAAAATTGTGAACAATATTTATAGTGAAACTGGGTAATGTAACTTGTACTCAAACAGTTATCAGGACAAGCATATAAAAATAATATGAGTGTGTTTTTTTTTTCTCAATGAAGCATACTCTGGCATATTTTCCATTGCTAAAAAGACTGGAATAAATGTTTTATAGGCTAAATGAAGTAAAGTTCTGTCAGATTCCTCTGATGCTTTGCAACATTGGAATCTGAGACAGGAGAAGGAATAAAGTAGGGAGCACATGGGGTAAACAGATGGGCAGGTATGGAAAAGAAGCCTGGCCTTTTGGTTGAATTATTTATCATGAGGTAAACATTGGCAAAGAAAAGGTAAAGCACAGTGTCTGTAAAAAGCAAGTGGAAGGGAGATGTTGTGACAAGGTCTTTGTGATGATTGGCTCTAATCATAATGACAACATAATGGTAACAGCAATAAAAGTCATCTTTTCTCAGTCCCTATAAAGTGCCTATGAAGTACCTACAAAGTGCCAGGCACTCTGTAAGGTGTTTTTCCATGTGTTATCTTGTCCACAATAATATAACCTGAGTTCTTCTTAGAACCTTACCTACTGGTGTTCTTCAGAGCTCTCTCCTTACCCCAAAATATTTCTGGGTGTTCTCACATGGGGCCTCACACACATTCACAGACAAGTTCAGCCAGTGACCATCTTTGCTGAGTTCTTCTGTGTCCGCCATCCACAGGCTGCTGTGGACTGTTGGTCACTCCTCTTGCTTCCTCTGGGCTTTGGTGAGAGCCTTGTCATTGTCCTCCACTGCTGCTTCTAGTACGTACCATTGACTGTGCCAGGTTTCACTATCAATTCCACTGACTACCACTGTCAACTGCCTGAGTCTTGAGGGTTTCAAAGTTACATGGTGTTCTATGTGAAAGTGATAGAGAATGCATTTGCCACATACTGATAAAGAGGTTCCAATGTATCCTAATCTTTTATACAAGAGTAGTTCTCTGTTTCTGACTTCCTGTCTCTGCTCCCTTCCTGCCTCAGTAGGTTCCATTTGACAAGTTAGGAAACTGAGTGTCAAAGAGCTAAGGAAGTTGAGTAATTTATTTGCTAGAATCACAGATTGGTAGTTGTGACTTGCTGGTGGAACAGAGGTTTGGACTTCAATTTGCTTAAAGCCTGGGCTTTCTCAACACACTATGCTGCTCTGCTATCCCTGATTTTTCTAGGGCATCTGATGGTTCTTTTTTTTTTTTTTTAATTTTTTTTCAATGTTTTTTATATATTTTTGGGACAGAGAGAGACAGAGCATGAATGTGGGAGGGGCAGAGAGAGAGGGAGACACAGAATCGGAAACAGGCTCCAGGCTCCGAGCCATCAGCCCAGAGCCGGACGCGGGGCTCGAACTCACGGACCGCGAGATCGTGACCTGGCTGAAGTCGGACGCTTAACCGACTGCGCCACCCAGGCGCCCCGGGCATCTGATGGTTCTGAGTGTCCCTTTTTTGGAATTTGAAAGAATCAAAGTCAGATTTTAAAAGTTAAAAATTACAGAGAAGGGTCAAATTAATGAACCTGGAAACTGAGGGAAAGTTTGAGATGGAGTCCTTCTACTCAATCTTGAAGGAAAAGTTGGTAAGGTAGGTAAAGGATGGGTTGGGGTAAAATCAGAATGATCTAAATAGAAGAAGCAATAGTTACAAGATCACACAGTCTGGAAGCTACAATACCTATTGCAGAAACTTCAAGAGGCTCAGTAAATTAGGCATGTGTGGAAAGAAGTAATAGGGAATGATAGGAGGGTATCCACAGGTCACAAACAAAAATGGTTGCAAAGTCTAAGCAAATGAGGCCAACGAGTGAAGCAGGCTGGGTGAAATACAATAGGGACCATGGAGACTGTGACAAACCAGAGAGCACAGACAGCATCCAAATGGGCAACTATTCCTTACGGTAGCCTGATGTTGCCACTGTAAATACAGATCCATATGTTGTCAGATATTTTTTCATTTTTTGAGAGAAGCCTAATATATAGATTTTTATGTGAATTTTCCCAAATTGATTAAAATACTATGTGGCCAAACAAAATACATGTGCCTGCAACATCTGGGCCAAATCGTGATAAACTTTGTATGACTGAACTTCTTCCTAAACACATTCAGTGGGAAATTACTGAATGTTTTTAAGTGGAAACTGACATAATCAGATTTGTGTTTTACAAAGACTATCAGTTCATTGATAGAAGTATGGTGGATGGATTGAAAAGGGGTAAGACTGGAAAATGGACGACTTTCTGGATGTCTCTGGTAGGAACCCAAATGTAGTGATGAGAACAGAAGCAGTGGAGATGAACTGTAGGGGAAGATACAAGGAAAGCTTGGTGACTGATTAAATATGAAAGACAAAGAGAGAGGAAGAGCTAGGATAATTTCCTTGTCCTATAGGCCAACAATCTTTTAGAAGTCCAGAAATCTTTCTTCTTTTGCAAAAAGTTCCGCAGCTCGGGTAAGGAACAACCAAGTGTTCCAGAATCAAGTCTTGTGTGATGAAATGAAACAAAGAAGGGTGTTTATGAATGTGTTTTATGGACATCACCAAGAGATTCATGGTGCTGGGCCTGCACTATCTCTTCTACATGACAGCTGGTTATAGCTGTGGATTGGGTTATTTTCCACTACATCACTTTCCTTTCATAATGCTTCTCTTTCTTTCTTATAGCAATCAATTTGGTTCACATCTTCAGACCCTGGTTAATATAATAGTCACCTGGTTGGTCTTCTTGATTCTCCGTCTCTCTCCAACTACGTCAAGGTTAAACTATTCTTCCTGGCTCTCAAGGCCCTCCACAATCCAGCACCAACCCTCAGTTTGAATTGTACTGCTAGCTAGGGCCTGATTTGCACACTCTGCCCTCTGCAGGCTGGTCTCTTTAAAGCTCATATGTGCTTTCAAAACTTGTCTGTGTGGAATGCCCTACCTTCTCAACCCTTGCAATTAGGGAATGCTGCCAAGTCCTCTATTTTGGCCTCATTGCTTCTCATCTTTCTTTCTTTCTTTTTTTTCTTCTTAATTTTTTTTAATGTTTATTTATTGTTGAGAGACAGAGCACTAGACAGAGCACTACCGGGAAAAAGAGCAGAGAGAGAGGGAGACACAGAATCCAAAGCAGGCTCCAGGCTTGGAGTTGTCAGCATAGAGCCCGACTCAGGGCTCAAATCCACAAACCATGAGACCATGACCTGAGCCAAAGTCAGCACTTAACTGACAGAGTCACCCAGGCACCCCTTTATCTTTCTAAGTTGCAAAAGCAGTTTGTATTCTCTGCTGGATGAGCCAGTGGAGGACTCCTTGAAGCCTTAAAATACCTGCTGTACACAGAGAATGGCTAATTCTTTCCTGAGTAAGCCACAATGATTCTAGCAGGATGCTTTCAGTAAGCCCAATTGGCGTCCTAGCTGTGGTAGCCTGGACTGGATAGGTACTGCATGTGCCAGAGATAGCTGTATTTGGGGTGGGTCCATCTCTGAGGTGACTTGTCACAAACCTGACCCCAAAGTCATCTTTCATGGGGTGGTTATTCCTTTTTGGGGGGTGGGGAGGGAGAAGGACAAGATTTTAGATGAACAAAGTCAACTATGTTCAAGTTACTATTATGAGAAACACCACATTCTTAATTCTCTGTGTAGCCACTATGTTTAACAGTGTAGGAGGAACATCACATCCAGGTGCTCTAAATGGCTGGTGAAGCAGCCCAGATTTCATCATATTTTTGTAAATAATCCCCGTCACTAAAGGAAGTCTGTGCATTTCTTACACTAAGTCAAGAAGTTTTGTATTTTTTTCAACTAATGTTTCATGGGCTTTAGGCATCTTCCCAAGAAGACCTCAGAGACATTTCAAATGGAAAGCACATGGGTATCTCCAGGCAAGATCAATTGGCTACCTTTCAAGAGGCCCCACAGGATGGATTATCTTGGTGAGTTTACCACAGCCTATGATCTGGCTCTCAGCCCTGTAGATTTAGAAACTGGATTTTATCAACACTTCCAACATAGATCTATTTGTCATTAGTGACTCACATTAATCAGCCCACAAAGACTGATGGAAAAAGCCAGAGCATCTATAAATTAGTAACTCTCCCAAAGACTGGAATACTTGCTTAGAATATGAAGTCTGAGTAAGGATTAGAGTAAGGAGAGTTTCATGTGTCATACATCTGTGAGAAGGAAATGGATAGAGTTGGTGTTAGTGCCAGGAACTCCACACAACCTGTAGCTGATATTATCCTGGGCCAGCTGGCAGTAAACTATTATCCCTGGAGGTGGGGAGAGGAGGTTTTTGCCACAGATGTGGTCTTTCTTCAGCTCAGTGTTTGGTAATAGACGATCCATAGGGGAGAGATACCCACCCCAAGGATTAGGATGCTTGCATCTGTAGTCAGAGGTACTCCCTCCATTGGATAATAATGGTAAATCATATCTAAAAAGTTGATTGATTGGATGTGAGGTATGGGGGAAAATTAGGAGTCAAAAATGACCCCGAGGTTTATGACTCGAGTAACTGGATGAATAATGGAGCCACAAACTGAGGTAAAGAACACGAGATCATGAGTTCAGCTTGGACATACTGGATGATTTGGGAATGCCTCTGAGACATTCAATTTGAAATGTCCTGTAGGCAGTGACCTATTCATATCTGTAACTCAGAAGTGTGATCTGTGCCAGAGATATAAATTTGGATTTGTCAGTGTATAGAAAACTGAAGTCATGGGAATTGATATTTTCTTGAAAAAGCATAGAGAACAAAGAGTGGAGGGCCTAGGACAGAGTTCTGAGGAACACCAACATTTCATTGTTGGGTAGAGGATGAGAAGCTGACATAAGAGACTAAGAGAGAATAGCCAAAAAAAAAAAAAAAAAAAAGCTGAAAGAAAATCAGGAGTGTGCTTGCATGGAAACCAAACCCAGAAACTATTTAAAGAAAACATGTAGGTGCTTTGAATGGTGACGTAAATTCTAAGTATAAAATGGCTTGGCATTGCACAGTTAAGTGTCTGAGATTTAGCAAGATTCCACCTGGTGCAGATATGGTCACTGGCTGCAGCATGTCCTATTAGGGACTTTGAAGAGTGCTGGAAAAATCCTCTGCATCATGCTGCATCTATCCTGCCATGGGTGGGTGGGAGGAAACACTTCATTTGAACTGAATTTCTGTATCTTTTGCTATATAAATAAGGGGATGAGGAACTTAATTGAATTAACAACAATAACAGAACTGAAAAGAGATATTGGAATTTAGCAATATAAAGTTTTCTGGTGACCTTAACAAAGCAGTTTTAGTATAGTGATAGGGTGGGGATGAGAGGAGGCTGAGGAACAAAGGCCCACTCCCAGAAAAAAGGAGGTTGAGAGAGAGCGTGTGTGTATGTGTGAGAAATGCAAATATATGTTACTTAACCTGAGGGGAAAAACCAGATCAGATTATTGCTAAATACCTTTTAAAAAGCTATTGTGTTCTCAGACTCTTAACTATAGAGAACAAACTGATGGTTTGGGGAGGTGGATGGGGGGATGGATGGAATAGGTGATGGAGACTGAGGAGTGCGCTTGTCATGATGAGCACGCAAGTGTTGAATCACTATATTGTACACCTGAAACTATATTACACCGTATAAGTAACTGGAATTTAAATAAAAACTAAAAAAAAAAAAAAAAAGCTATTGTACTTTCAGCTTTAGAGATTGTACTTTAGCATGCTAGCTTGGTCTTTCTTTCCAAGAGGCATCAGTGATGTCTTTTAAAAAATGTTTGGCAATGGTAGACTGTTTCTGGGAATGTTTGATGCCCAAGGACTATGACCTGAAACACTGACACAAGAGGAATGCTGGTGTCTGAGCTCAAAAGTGAGTAGCTACATATGGCCTGTCTGGATTAAATTAAGGTCAAAATTCACAAGTGAGAAATATTAAACACGCACTTAGGATGACATCTAACAACCTCAGTCTGTGGGTTGGAACTCTAATAAAGTTAAGGGACCACGTGCTGCATTCAGTCACATACCCGACTCCCACTGCTATCTAGAAGCATCATTCTTGGCTTAAACCAGCAAACAGAAAAATAAAAGCATGCTGTTCCTTTGCATTCCATTTGGGAACAAGTTAACTTTGAAAAATCCCCAGAGATGTCAGATTCATGCAGGACCAGGTAAAGAGGAAAATCCAGATGTTTCCATGAGCACGAGGGTAGTAGGTATTTTCTCCTCTTAGGGTGGAGGGGGTCCCTTTATTTCTCCTCAACAGTCATCCCCTCACCCTCCCACTCACACAGTTTAAAATAGCTCTCCAGATTTCACATTCTCCTTCGTATTTTGTTGTCATGATTAAGCATAGCTGTTTTTAACCCATTTTCCAAAGGACAAGGGTCTGGTATACCAGGATGTAGCAGCTACTGCAGTACAATAATGCTAGGAATGTGATAGCTACTAACTACCCTGTTTTCCTGTCGTACAATTTCCATGTGTCTCTGGCAAGCAGGCAAATGCTAATCTGTACTGAAGATCTGGAAGGAATACCAAAGGAAAAGATCTGCTTCAGTGCTTTGCTTTTCTGAAATGCCCCCCAAGTGGGACTACATTACTAGTAGGAAGACCCCACTGTAATATTGCAGATTTAAAGACCAGATGCTTTGATATTAGACAGACCTGGTTTCAAATCTTGATCCTGTCATTTGTCAGCTGTGTGATCTTGAGAACTTTGCTTTGCTTCTCACTTCCTGTTTTTTTAATCTGCATAATGGGCACACATAGGGTTATTGTGAGAATTCAGTGAGGTAATTTATGTAAAAGCCCTGACATAGTATCTGACATAGAGTGAGGAGCCTGAATAAATGTTAGCTATTAGTGTTAGTAGATATCTTAAAAGAGCTCGAAAATATATCATAAATTTAAAATAATTGGCAATATGATTTCCAATATTATAAGGGAAAAGTTATTGGAATTATAGCTTCATGAATGAGCTTCATATATAATAAAAATCTTCTAGAACTTAAAAATCTTTAAAGAGACATTGATTATGATTTTCAAAAGAGCAAGGGTTGAATAGCCCTTTAATAAGACAGGATTTTACCACTATAAAACTAACCCAAGAAACCTTCATTCAAAAATTATCACAGCATTAATTTTAGGAACTCAGGTTGAGACACCATGTCTACCCTGCCCCAATGCCTCTTTGCAAACATGGTGGTTATCAAATTGAATAAATATGCCATGATAAAAGACATTTTAAAAATCCAGTACAGAAGCAATAAATTGCATTTAATTGTATATGGTAATGTAAATGCTGAAAATTCTTTTTTGTTGTTGTTAATTTTTTTTAACGTTTATTCATTTTTAAGAGACAGAGAGACAGAGCATGAGCGGGGAAGGGGCAGAGATAGAGGGAGAAACAGAATCTGAAGCAGGCTCCAGGCTCTGAGCTGTCAGCACGGAGCCCAACGCGGGGCTTGAACTCACAGACCGCGAGATCATGACCTGAGCTGAAGTCAGAGGCTCAACTGAGCCCCTCAGGCGCCCCGCTGAGAATTCTTAAGATCAAAATTTTAAAAATACAATTTTTATTTTTAAAGAAGAGAAAAGAGGAGAAAGATAGCTATGGAATGAAGAAAATAGGATGAACCTAGTTAACTCTGTTAGATATTTTATTTTCTGTAATTACTTCTAAAATTAGTTGACCTGTATCTAACTCCATTTAATATAGCTGCCATTAACTAGAAAGGCACAGCTCTCTTACTTTCCACTTCCATTTATTTATTTATTCTTTTGACAAATATTTATTGATATCCACACTAAAGCTTGGTTTATGTGGTGGGCTAGAACAGTCTACTTAATAGTAAAACATTTCTTTGACCATAGAGTATCTTCATACATTAGCAAAAAATGTCAATACTTAAATCATTTTTTTAGTATTTGTGATTCATTATGACTTCCAAAAGGCAGATGTTAGAGAATGAAGGTCAAGGTATTTTATATCAATGACACAAAACAATGTGAGAACAGACTCTAAAGAATTTAACTTGAAGTGGTTGCTCTTATAGCATACAAAACAGGCTCTGTCTCATTTTACTTGGCTAAGGGTGATAGAAAGGATAAGCAACAGTATTTTCCAGCATTGTCCAGAGGCCAAAAGATCCTAGGGGCAAAAAATTACAGATGGCTTCACAATACAACTCAAGTTCCTGGCATTTAGTAAAGGATGGATTTAGGAATACAGTAAATTTTTGTTTATCTTGGAATTCAAACAACCAGCATATGCAAATAGCTAGGATATTTTCCCTTCCTATTCTACACTCAATTTTTATGAAAAAAAGATAAAGAGGAAAAATGGTTGCCAGAATTTTGGTTTAAAAATCAAAAACAAAAAGGGGCGCCTGGGTGGCGCAGTCGGTTGAGCGTCCGACTTCAGCCAGGTCACGATCTCGCGGTCCGTGAGTTCGAGCCCCGCGTCAGGCTCTGGGCTGATGGCTCGGAGCCTGGAGCCTGCTTCCGATTCTGTGTCTCCCTCTCTCTCTGCCCCTCCCCCGTTCATGCTCTGTCTCTCTCTGTCCCAAAAATAAATAAAAAAACGTTAAAAAAAATTTAAAAAAAAAAATCAAAAACAAAAAACAAAAAAGCAACCCCCAAACCAATCAAAACCAGTATATACCATAGGTTCAGTACAGATTCAGTGTAATTTCTCACATCTCCCATATAGCTAGCTCTACAGTGAAAACTGTTCAGGGTCAAATAAATCTAATTACACCAGATCAACATTTACTGTGCACTTATTCATACAGGCAGTAAGTATATATTGAGTCCCATGTGCCAGATATACAATAGACTCACAATACAATTCTGTGCAAAGCACTTAGAGAATATACATCAATTAGAACCTTCATGTAAAGAAATAATGAGATAAAAGTTTGGGAAAGTAGTTTGGAACCTACCTGTGAAAGACTTTTGACTATCAGGCTGAATAATCATGAGAGGATTTTTGAGGCAAGGAATGATATGAATGTTCTGGGAATATTGTACTCATTGGGAAGCATCGACAGCCTTGTGTTCTCCTTCTCCCCTTACATGAGACCATTGCTTAAATGGGCAAAGAACCAGGGAATGGTGTTCTGGGGGCTTAGGGATTATAACAGGATCCTACATCTGAGGTGGTCAATGGATTTGCTGGGTCAATAGAAGTAAGCCAACTCACAAATCATAGCAGAAAGTTGAAGTTCAACATGCCAGATAAGTGGTCAAGGGGTATGAAATCAGAAAGAGACAGGGAACAGAAATAGAAGCTGAGGTATGAACCAAGAAGTTAGAACCAGAGAGGTGAAAGTGAATGAAAGAAGTCAGAGGTGGAAAAGAAAGGAAAGGAAAGTGTTGGGAAACAGTGAACGGGTAGGTCTACTTGTCTTGAAGGGCCAGGAATGGTGGAAGTGGTAATAGAAAATAAGGGAAAAATGGGAAAGATACCATGTAGAAGACATCATTCAGGGTGTCTGATCACACAGCTCTTTTCTAAGAACATGAGAGTAGATTGCTATATTTGCATTACACAAGTCTATTTCTTGTCCATAGCTGATTGCATCAGGTGGACATGACCTAAACTGGGCCAATCATATTCTTTCCTGAGAATTTGCAATTTGGATTGATACACTGGATAAGTTTGAAATCTTCCCATGAACAAAGATGGTATTAATTAGAAAGTTATGTTGTCTACATAAAAATAAAAATGTTGAGGGCAGCTTTGGAAGAAAGAGATCGATTTGGGTGATGCCTACTTTCCTGATGGCTTTCTGGTCCCTTGTCCCTTTTTTCCCGTGAGACTCTGTATCAGTTCTTGCCCTTTGAATCTGTAAAGCAATTATAATTTCTAACTGTGATATTGTGATTTATAATAAGAAATATGCATTTGGTCTTCATCCCCATTTCTGGTACAGAGCTCCTAAAAATCTTGGAATTTCCTAAGTGATGAGAGCCATAAAGGTGTCTTTTGTTATGTTAATGTAGTGACTTTTGGACCCCACCTAAGGATGGGGGCTGATTGCCAGGAGAACTAACCATGCAATTAGAGGGGTAGGGGCTAGAGATTAAATCAATCCCCAGTGGCCACTGATTTAGTCAGTCATGTCTATGAAATGAAGCCACCATAAAACCCCAAAAGAATAGGGTTCAGAGAGCTTCCAGGTTGGTGAATATGTGGGGAATATGTGGAGATTCAGGGAGAGTGGTGCTCTCAGAGAGGTCAAGATCCATGTCCTCCCTTATACCTTGTCCTATATCTATCTGCCATCTGACCATTCCTAAGTTATTTCCTGAGGTCCTTTTATAATGTTGAACTTAGAGATAAAACAGTTAGCTATTTTACCAGCGAAATGGGTTTATTCAGGAATAGCAGAGGAATTTCAATTCAGACATGTAAGCTATGGTAAAGCATTGTCAAGTCTAGTAATCAAAGGGGAGGAATGTTACTTTATAGGGAAAAGGAGGAAATTAGGAGAAGCTGCTTTGGAATTTGTTGTAGGAAAGTGGGAGTTCAGGGTGGTGAGGGTTTCTCATTGGCTAAGTTGTACCATTGTCTTATTGCCTGAGCTTGATGACAGAACAAGGAGAATTTTTTCCTTCTTCCTGCTGGAAGCAGTAAAGTAGGCTTTTTCCCGGTTGGGAATCCAAAGTACTATTCCTCTTTGGGTCTGCAATTGATCACAAGTGGTCACGTGTGAGAGCTCCCCCTCCTGGCCTCCGAACTTCATTTTTATTTATTTATTTATTATTTTTTTAATATGAAATTTATTGGTTTCCATACAATACCAAGTGCTCATCCCAACAGGTGCCCTCCTCAATGCCCATCACCCCCCTCTCTCGCCCCCCCCCCTCAGTTTATTCTCAGTTTTTAAGAGTCTCTTACAGTTTGGTTCTCTCCCTCTCTAACTTTTTTTTTTTCCTTCCCTCCCATGGTCTTATGTTAAGTTTCTCAGGATCCACATATCAGTGAAAACATATGGTATCTGTCTTTCTCTGTATGACTTATTTCACTTAGCATAACACTCTCCAGTTCCATCCATGTTGCTACGAAAGGCCATATTTCATTCTTTCTCATTGCCAAGTAGTATTCCATTGTGTATATAAAACAATTTCTTTATCCATTCATCAGTTGATAGACATTTAGGTTCTTTCCATAATTTGGCTATTGTTGAAAGTGCTGCTATAAACATTGGGGTACAAGTGCCCCTATGCATCAGCACTCCTTTATCCCTTGGGTAAATTCCTAGCAGTGCTATTGCTGGGTCATAGAATTTTTTGAGGAACCTCCACACTTTTTTCCAGAGTGGCTGCGCCAGTTTGCATTCCCACCAACAATGCAAGAGGGTTCCCGTTTCTCCACATCACCTAGACCACTTTCCTACACCATTCACAAAAATAAACTCAAAATGGATAAAGGACCTGAATGTGAGACAGGAAACCATCAAAACCCTAGAGGAGAAAGCAGGAAAAGACCTCTCTGACCTCAGCTGCAGCAAGTTCTTGACACATCTCCAAAGGCAAGGGAATTAAAAGCAAAAATGAACTATTGGGGCCTCTTGAAGATAAAAAGCTTCTGCACTGCAAAGGAAACAATCAACAAAACTAAAAGGCAACCAACAGAATGGGAAAAGATATTTGCAAATGACATATCAGACAAAGGGCTAGTATCCAAAATCTATAAAGAACTCACCAAACTCCACACCTGAAAAACAAATAATCCAGTGAAGAAATGGGCAGAAAACATGAATAGACACTTCTCTAAAGAAGACATCCAGATGGCCAACAGGCACGTGAAAGGATGCTCAACGTCGCTCCTCATCAGGGAAATACAAATCAAAACCACACTCAGATATCACCTCACACCAGTCAGAGTGGCCAAAATGAACAAATCAGGAGACTATAAATGCTGGAGAGGATGCAAACTTCATTTTAAATGAAGTCTCTTGTATTCAGTTTCATAATAAACAGATGATCCAGTAAGTCCAGTCAAATATTTCTCTGAGTTCTGTGAGCCATTCCAACAAATTAATCGAACCAAAGGGAGTGGGACATTAGACCCTCCAATCTACAACCAGTTGTTCAGAAGCACAGGTGATAACTGGGGCTTGTGACCGGCCTCTGAAGGGTGGTGGAGGCAGACAGGTCTGTGGAACTGAACCCTTCACCTGTGGGATCTGATGCTATCTTCAGGTAAATAGTGTCAGAATTGAATTGAATTGTGGGACACCCAGCTGGTATAAGAGAATTGCTTGGTGGTTCTCCAACTTCCACTTTGGAACTGGAGTCAGAATCATTACCAATAAATTCTTTTGCAGAAGCTAATTTGAAATATGTCTGCTACTTTCATCAGAATCAGTAAAGTCTAATTGCCTGAATTTCCTCCACCATCAGACAAGCCTCCCACAATGGTGAAAGTGACAGATTTCATACGTCTTATCTTTGCTGAGATTCAGAAATTGTGCCCTGAAGGGATGCCAAGGTTAGAGCTAGGGCAAATCACCAAAATCAGGGTTACTAATCCATGGGGAAGGTGGAAGGTGTGGAATCAAGATACAGAAGGTACATAAAAAGATGCAGAAGGCAGAGAGAGGTTAGATCAAGTTTGGTAGACATTCCAAGGGGCTTTGGATGAGGCCATTCATGCTAGCTTATATAGGCCGCCTGGGTGCACTCAGAGCTGTAGTGGCTAATGGTGACTGACTGGAAATGGGGGCCAAGGACCTTGAGATGCTGCCAGATTCTGAGATACCTTTTAAATCGTTGAATAATAATATAAATTTGTTAGTAGGTACTGTAAATAATTAAATAATTAAGATTTTTGTCATTACCGAATACGTTTTATTATAGTTCAATTTAGCAACAATGATCATTTTTTAAGCATTATGAATGTACTAGGTATTGTGTTAAGTACATTATTCACATCTGTAATCCTTAATAATAATAGTATCCTCTAATAACTCTGGAAGGCAATTGCTGTTATCTTACGTATTTGTAGTCCATAGATTAACTGGAAATATTTCAGTAAGTCTGAACTTTATATTTCGAATGCAGCCAGGGTAGCCGTAACTTACCATGTCTTCTTTATGAAAGAAAAGCAAGCACATGAACATATAATAAAGTGGAGGTTTCATAGAAACGTGTATATTGTCTGTGTACAGGTGGTGCCACATTTCTGGGCTCACAAAATGGCCTGATCACAGAAAGCACCAAAGGTCAGACAGCTTTAATCATGCTCACAAATATGAATGGAGGAAAATTCCAAGAACCTGGACAAGAGATCTTATGTTCCTGCTTTTTAAAAGCTGGACTTGTCTCAGCCTTGCTATGCCTGTGGGGCTTGGTACAGAAAGCTGTGCCTGACACATCTCATCTTTAATTCTTTTCTATCTATTTCCTTTCTAAATAAAGGACATGAGTTATTGCAGTGCCAGTCATTTATATTCCAGGAGTGCATTTCGAAAAGAGAAGAGCTTTTGTTTTCCTTGTCCATCCTGTGGTCGAGGTACTAATGAGCAGAGAAATAACCTAAAGGCAAGTTGCACCTAAGAGGGTAACAGGGATTTGAGGTCTCCAAATTAGCTACAGAATTAATGCTCAGGCCCCAAATAATTGCAAGTTCTATGCATGTAAAAGGAAAGAAAATTATATTGAAAGTATTTATTTATTAAAGAACTTTAATGCTTTATCAACTCCAAAGGATTTTTATGAAAGAGACACTGACTTTTTTTTTAACCATGAAGCCTCTTTTCATTTTTTTTTTTTTTTCCTAATGAAACGCTTCAAAGACAATGAGCATCTTTCTGATGATTAAGCTGTAACAATGTGGTTTGGAAAAATGTGTGATAATTAGACAGCTTATTCCTAATGATTACCATAGCAAGATATTCTGAGAATTTTAAAAGGCAGTGGGAAAAAAATAGCATACCAAGTTGGAAAAAGATAAAATGGAGAGGAATTAATTAAAATATATTAGTAGTAGTGGGAATAATTTTTTTAAAGAATCAAGTAAAGTCAGAGCATATTTATTACAATAAAAATATATCAATCTCATACAATTACTTGAATTTAGTCCTCTTTCTTTGTAAGGCAATTAGTGCCAGAATCTCCAATATTAAATTGCTCTTATTCATTTTTTGAGAGGATCAGGCCATCTAGTGGTAAGGGGATTACCACATGGGACAGTGTAAATTCACTGGAGTTAACATTTTTGCTAAATGAGGGTGGGGGTTATTTTGAGTCAGTCACTTATCTTTTTATAGCAGAGAACAATGACACAAATATCACCTTAGCCCCAGACAAGATTTTGTAAAAGCATATCATTTTTCCTAGTGTAAAGAAAGGGAGAAATTCATCACAAATATTGAAAACAACACATAAGTGATATCTGATTTGATAGTAGAAAGAAATTACTTTTATAATGAAGAATTAGTTTCCTGTGATTGAGTTTCTTTGATCAAATTAAATGTTGGAGCATCCAGGTTGCTGCCCAGTGGCTAAGATTTAGTCCTGACATATTTTTATTTGCATTAATTATTCATATCATCTATAATTATAATTCCAAATAATCAAGGTTTATTAATCGACTAATTTAGCAAATAGTTCTTACGTGCTGGAAGGTAAAAATGTAACCAATTTATCTAGCAGTTTGAACTCACTGGGAAATAAACATGAAGTGATTTTATTTTTCTCTAATCATTGCTCTCTCAACAGACTCTTAGGCAAATGCATAACTTTGCAGTCAACTTCAGTTAAAAATCCTAATCTCACCTTCTCCCTCCAATTACCTCTGACTTGACTGTGGCTCAAAGGACAAGGATAGAGGATACTGCTCTCCCCTTCCCCTCCCTTGTCAAGCTCTCTTGGGCTTGAGGGCAGGGAGGAGAGGCAAAGGACATCAATCTTTTTGTTTAGTTCAACCCTTTGCTAAAATTGTGGTAAATCACTGCTTCCCTGGTTAATGTTGACTGGGCATTTGTGTCCTCTGTCTGACAGATGTCCATCTGCTGGTTTCGGTGGGGGCACTTACGGTATCCTTCAGAGGAACCCCTTCCTTGACACCCTCAAAAACAGTGTACACCATTGTCTTTTGCTGCTGGGGTCACTTCAACCAGCAGAATTCTCATCCAGCTGGAGTATAAATGAGATGTCTTAAAGTCCTCCTGCTCTCCTGATATTTGACCCATATGGAACTCAGGCACTGTTGCTAAGCCTACTCTCCCAAGACCCTTTCTCTCTATTCCTCTACAATTGTTTTTTTCCTGCTCATGTAAGATCATGTACAATCAAAAAGACCACTGCCTGGGGTGCCTGGGTGGCTCAGTTGGTTGAGCATCTGACTGTCAATTTTGGCTCAGGTCATTATCCCAGGGTCATGGGATTGAGCTCTATGTGGGGCTCTGCGCTGACAATGGAACCTGCTTGAGATTCTCTGTCTCACTCTGCCCCTCTCCTTTGCTTGCACTCTCGCTCTCTCTAAAATAAAAACAAAAAAAGACCACTGTCTAGGAAGATGCCCACTTAAAGAATGTGATTCCAGTCTCTCTGTGTATCATGAGTACCCTGGTCTCTATAAATTGCAGAGTTTGTAAGTTACTAACTCCAAAAGTTGTTGTTGTTAGTGATCCATTCATGATTTGGGGGTAGGGTATGCTTGGAGAATTTCCAGGTCACAACACAGGAAGGGGGAACTCAGGTGGAATCTGGAAGAATCCCTGAGTTGAGAAGGTAGATAGAACTGAGAGTCCAGGGAAACCAAGGCAGCTAGAGTTCACAAGAAAGAGTATTAGAGAGAAGTGACATACACAGAGAGAACTTCAGACGCCTGCAAAGGATCCTCTCAAATATTCAGCTGTGTATGCATAAACACAACCATGAAAGGAGAAAACTTTACCTGTGGCCAAGAAGTATGTGCCTTTGGCTGGGAAAGAATCACCCAAATGGATTCAAAGTAACAGGGCTAGGAATAATGCCCATGCCCCATCAGCCAGACAGGAAAATCTCAAGGTTTAAGGGGGACTAGACAGTGGAGTATATAAAAGCTACTTGCCTCAATAGTGGGGCATAATTAGCTCTAAACTCAATGCTACTCTGCTTCTGTCTACCAATCTTGTAAGCAGGACACAAAACGATTAAATTGTTTCCAAGTAATTTAGCCTGTATCCTAGAACACAGCCCCAAAATATTATAGAAATACGAAAGTAACTAGTATCCAAAAGTTAAAATTCACAATACATCTAATCCAACATAACCAGCTATATGGAGAAGCAGGAAGATATAAATTATAAGGACAAACTTAATCAATCGAAACTGGCCCCAGAGCTGACAAAATTAGAATTAGCAGACAAAGGCATCAGAATGATTGTTATAATTGCATTTCACACCTTCAAAAAGTGAAATAGAGACATTGAAGATGCAAAAAGACCTGACTCTAATTTCTAGAGATGAAACAGTATGCAAAACAATAACATACTGGATGAAATTACAGCAGATTAGGCACTGGGAAGAAAAGATTAGTGAACTCAAAATTACTAGAAACAATCTGAAATAAAAAAAGAGAAAAGAATTAAAAAAAAAAAACAGAGACAATCAAGAAGTCTAATATACATGTAAATGGAGTCCCTGAAGGAGGAGTGAGGAACAGAAAAAAATATTTGAAGACATAGTAGACAAAACTTTTTCAAATTTGCTGAAAAGTATAAACCAACGGAGCCAAGGAGCTCAATGAAGCCAAAGTGCAAGAAACAAAGAAAATTACACAGAGGAACATCATGCTCAAACTGCTCAATCCCGATGAATAATAATAATAATATAAAATAATAAAAATATAAAATGTATTATGTTGATTATAAAATAAGTAGAAGTAAAGGGCACCTGGGTGGCTCAGTCGGTTAAGTGTCTGACTCTTGATTTTGGCTCAGGTCCGTCTCACAATTCGAGAGATTGAGCCCCACATTGGGCTCTGCACTGACAGCGTGGAGGCTGCTTGGGATTTTCTCTCTCTCCCTCTCTCTCTGCCTCTTTTTCTCTGTCAAAATAAATAAATAAACTTTGAAAATAAATTAAGTAGAAGTAACATGATGGCAATAAAGACACAAAGGCTGCGTGGGGGGGGAGGTAGAAATACATTATTGTAAATTTCTTACACTACATGTGAAATGCCAAATATTGCTGGAAGGTAGACTGTGACATGTTAAAGATGTATACTATCAACCCTAAAACAGCCCTAAAATAACAATACAAAAAAACATAGCTAATAAGCTTAAAAAAGGGGGGGGGTAAATTATATTAATATAAAATGTTCAATTAGTACAGAAGAAGGTAGAAGAGGAGAATAAAGGGAAAAAAACATAAATGGAAAAATAGAAAACAAATGGCAAGATGGCACATTTAAACCTTATTATATCTATAATTGCATTGTAATTTCTTAGTTGTTAGGAGAAAATCTTAATACAGTTATTTTCTGTTGTATATTCTGTGAGGAAAAAATAAAGAAGGATTGAATTAAGCCAGCCTATCCAAGTGAGGAAGAAAATTGGGGGAGATTTTAAACAATGATGTGCTGGGTTGATGTTAAATAAGGAACTCCAGGGAAAACAGGGCAGAAGTTAAAAGCAAGGCAGCAGCAGAATGGTATAAGAAAAAGGGAAAGGGGTAAGGATTAACTTTTTCTAAAAAAGATACTTTGGGATAGGGTAATTTTTTGGTCAAAAATTTTTAATATTTATTTATTTTTGAGAGAGAGAGTGTACATGTGAACGGGAGAGGGACAGAGAGAGAGGGAGACATAGAATCTGAAGCAGGCTTCAGGCTCAGCTGTCAGCACAGAGCCCAACGTGGGGCTCAAACTCACGAACTGTGAGATCAAGACCTGAGCAGAAGTCAGATGCTCAGTCGACTGAGCTACCTAGGCACCCCAGGGATGGGGTAAGTTTAATTACATGTAAGAAAGAAAGTCAGGAGTCCGTATATTAAAATTTCTAGATAATATTATAAGGGTAAGCTGGGATAGTGCTTATCATGGATGCAGGTCTTAGGAAGATTTTTTTTTTTTTTCTAACTTGTCCTTTGCTTTACTCTGGTTTTATAGCCTTGTTAGGCTGAGTCATTTCATTTAATTATCAAATTTATAGAATATCACTAAAGAAAATATTAAAAAGTATAATGTGACCTTCATTTGGCTCTTTCCAATGGATAACTTATTACCTCTGGTGACAGCGAAATGTATTATAGGGTAAAATTTAAAAGCCAGAGGAAAAATTAAACTATTGTTATTTAACCCATAACCTTAGAAGGATTGAGTGGATATTACATAAGCCTCTGGATTGTTTTTGGTTTTGCATTTCCCCTGTCAGTGCTAGTCCTGATTCCATACACAGGTGAATATACAATACATTATTTTTGATAATGTTTAAATCTGATACTTCAGCATATTCTGTAGAAAATGACAGGTTTCTCATGGTCTTCATACCACATGTAGGAAATGCTAACTTAGTATGGATACAGATGGCACACCTTTATAAATATATTAACACTTAAGTTCTTTTTCTCCTCTGACACTTCAGTCATTTGATAATAATGGCAATGATAGTAACAATATTCAGTTACAATGTTCACATTGGAAGTTACTGGGCCAAGTTTATTTATTTTTGTATTTATTTTTGAGACAGAGAGAGACAGAGCATGAACAGGGGAGGGTCAGAGAGAGAGGGAGACACAGAATCCGAAACAGGCTCCAGGCTCTGAGCTGTCAGCACAGATCCCAACACGGGGCTCGAACTCACGAACCGTGAGATCATGACCTGAGCGAAGTTGGACGTTTAACTGACAGAGCCACCCAGGCGCCCCTTCACTGACACTTTTAGAGGTAGGTATTATTGCTTCCCTTTTATGGGTGAGGAGATAAAGGCCCAGAGAAGTCCAGTGACTCATCCAGGTGCTGTCAGCTCTAACACAGGTCTGGATAATGCCAAAGCCCACACTCCTAGCCTCACCCTGTGCTCCTCTCTGCCCCCTCCCTATAATAAATGCAATGATGAGTTTGAAAGTCCAATTTTAGAGTATAGTAAGTAATCAGATGCTTATAAAGCATAATTATTTCAGGCCTATGAGAGTTTCAAGGATTACTTTGGCATAATACTGATTCTAGAGGAAGAAGGAAGAACCTCCCGATGGCCTCAAAAGAAAGTAATTAATGTGAATCTGTTAAGCACCTACTAGGTTCAAACCTTGGAAAACACTATTTCAAGTTATAGTTTTTCCACAACATAGTTGAGTCTATTTAACTTGCATTTTTAAGAAACCAAAATCTATGAACTTTTCAGTCACAAAGATTATGGATTTTCAAAGCTTTTCCATTGTACTGCTTAGGCCAAAACTAAGCTATAATAGGGTTTCTGCTTATTTTTCATTCACTTTCAATAAGAAAAAAAGGTAGAGGATTTATAAGAAAATTATTTTAAACCCCAAGATAGAACAAAGAAGCACATTCAGAGAAAATCTGCCTTACCCCTAAATCCAACAGCTTGTCAGAAGTATATAGAAATCTCAGCAGGCAAATGTGAAATGTTTTTGCCATACCCAGCAGACCATGTGCTGAAACCCTGAGACATAAAGTAACTCATCAAAGCAGGAATCATCTAGAGAGAGGAAAATAACCAGTACATCACTTAAGGCATTGGGTTTAAAATATTAAAGATGAGGCAATACTTTAGAAAGGACTCTGTGGCTATTGTTAAAATGGAATTTGCTTGGGGACTATGGTTTAGTGTTCCAAAGTAGCTAGTTCCCTGAAGCTGTTCCAGTCTATCCCCACTCTTCTACTTCTATTCTAGGAGCACTATGATTAAAGGGCTACAGAATCACACAGAAAACTTTGCACCCTGTTTACTTCTCTTAACCCTTGAAGTTCTGTATCCAGTGAGCATCATAGTATACTATGGCCAGGCCACAAAAACAAAAAAACAAAAAACAACCAGACAACTAAAAAACCTTTTTCAGCATTAATGATAACAATTTTAGTGGCTTTTAATTTTGAATAAACTAGACAAGTGTTATATAGAATTCTTAGTTTTACTAAATAATGATAGTAACTTACCAACACATTGTTATGAAACATTTAGTTGGTTGGTATGATGTGGCATGTTTTTCTTTTCTATTATTTGGTGTTGGGATTATGTTTACTCTTTTTTCTCAATGATGATAAGATTTCGTATTAATTTCAGATTACAAAAATTACAAAAAAGATATACATACTTTTCATATTTAAAGAAGTTATTGTCTTCTACTAGGAATTAATGAACACAGTTTTTAGAAAGGCGGTATATTCTTCCCTCCATCACTAATAAGTCTTGCAGTATAATATACGCTGTGGCTCTGGGTCTGGCCAGAAGTAGCAGGCAGTTCAGAACTCAGTGTTCAGTTTCATCTTCAAAATGGTCCTCAGAGCACAGAACTCATGACATTGGCGATGGCTCCTAATGAATGGTTGACTATATATTGTGGCTCAGAACTTAACTTCCTACAGATAGTCAATCACTCTTTAAAAGTGGGTGATAAAAAGACATCTTTGTAAAAAGTGCTGAAAGTTAGTAAGATGCCCAGAATTTTTTGTTCTCTCTTAAAAACCAGTACCAAAAAGTTTTAAACAGCTTCTTATTCAGAACCTGACCAAATATTTGTCACTATTGAGCAGTGTTTCTCAAGTAGTGGGCAGAGATTCTATATCCTCATTCAGGAAAGGGTAATAAACCATGTCCAGTGGTTCACTTACCTACCATGGGAAAAAAAGGACCTAATTTAACTTGGTATATTTAACAAAATGAAGGGTACTAAATATTGGTTAAAAGGGATTACCACTTCCTTCCAGTAGGAGACTAATATTCGCTATCCAGGCAAATAGATGTGAATGGTATCACTGATCAGAGCAGCAAACTGGAAGAATATAAATATGGCATTTAAATGAGTCTTCATGGAACGGCTAAGACTGCAAGGAATCCCTACCTCAATAATTCTCTGGAGCACGAGAAGAGAGACACGGGAAAGCCAAACAATCTGGGTGGCTGGAGTCCTGGGCCCTGGCAATTATTTCTGCTGTACCCTTAGGCAGAGCCACTCTGTTTACTGCTTGCTGAGTATTTTGGGCTTTTACACAAGATTATCTTTGAAAACAGATTAGTACCATTTTTTTTTTTTTTTTTTTACACAAAAAGCTTGGGAACTATTGGTGTAGAAAACCTTCCCCTACGTGCTGAACAGGAATAAAATGTAAGAAATCTGGTCAATGTTGCCCTCATTCCCAGTCAAGGGCAAAGTTCATTTGAAGTTGAAATTATAATTCACATCATTGATATCAGGGCCCCCTATTCTTATCCATATCTGTACCCCATGTTCACGCCCTTACTCCCACATCAGTAGTAAGAATTTTAAAAATCAGTATATACTAATTTCTTTTCAATTTTTTTCAATGACGTTTCTATTTTACCAATAGGATTCTCTCACCAATTTTTCAAACAGAATTTTTTAACTTGGTTTATTTCTAGAAATCAGTACTTAGACTTAAAATTTGTTATGTGTTTGATCCTGTCACTTCTCCCTTTATCCATCTTTTAGCATTTTAAGTTTGTTGAATCAATTTGTTTGATCCTTCCCAAATACTTATACTATGTTATTGGTGAAAGAAAGTATGAATATTATTAGAGATATTAAACATATAGTTCATATTAATAATCTTTTCCAGACATCATCATTTCCTTTCCACTGGCTTGAGTAGAAGGGATGTCAAATCTTTCTGCAAACTGTTATCAATTCAAAATACTTATTGTTCTTTGTTTAAAACTAAAATGTAGCCTTTCATCTGTGATAAGATTCTTTTGATTTCTTCTGACATGTTTGTTAAACTTTTGAATGTTCTTTGCTATTTGTCAAACTTTTACCAATTTCAGTATTCCGTCATCCATCCTCAAATAACACATCAGGCTTGTAAAAAATATTTAAATTTAAATTTCAGCATTTCACTTGTGATGTGATTGTTTTGACTACACTTGAGTTCCACTGCATTTTTTTGAACACGATTTTTACTTTTCTAGCCTTATGATATTTTGGTTATTCTGTCTAATCCATTTACATGCTGGTCTGTGTTAGATGATAGGTTCAGCACCTAGATTGAGACCCAAATCAACAATTGCTTAACCAAGGCAGACACTCATTTCTTCATTTCTTCTTATGAAACAGTCTATTGGTGTTCTAGTGCTAGAAGGGTAGCTTTGCTCTATGAGGTTGTCCAGGAATCCAGACTTCTATCCTGTTGCCACAAGGTACTTCCCATGTACATACTGCCCCAAATTATTCAGTATCACTTCTGTATTCCAGTTGGCACAAAAGGGTATGGAGGGCATATCCTTCCCTTTTAAGACTAGACCAAGAGGTATGTTTATTACTTCTCCAATTCCATGGGCCAAAAGTCAGTAGTGTGACGATGCTAGCTGCTTGGCTGACTGGGAAATGTAGCTTTTATTGTGAGCAGCTAAAATTCAAAGGTTGCATTACAAAGTGAAGAAGGGGAGAATGGATACTGGATAACAAGCCTCTACCATACAGCCTTAATTGCATGTTTCTAAAAATTGGTAACCAAAATATTTCCTCTTCCTACTGATGAGGTTGTTCTGGATAATTTCTAAGCAATTTCATGTTTAGGGTGAATGTAAATCAGATTTGGGGCTCTCAGTTGTGTTTAGGGAAAAAAGACAAAAGGATTTGGCTGTTGTTCATGTTTCAGCCAAGCCCAGTTTCTAAGGTGCACAAAATCTGGGCATGTTGGTGGCACTAAGGAACCTTAAGTGGCTGTTGGAGCGTACCCTCACATCTGCTCAAATCCTGATGAGATTGGAAATGTTTTAATAAAAACGGTCATTGTCACATGAAAAGATGCTCAACATTGCTTATCATCAGGGAAATAGAAGTCAAAAACCACAATGAGATACCACCTCACACCGGTCAGAATGGCTAAAGTTAACAACTCAGGGAACAACAGATGTTGGCAAGGATGTGGTGAAAGGGGAACACGATTGCACTTTCGGTGGGAATGCAAACTGGTGCAACCACTCTGGAAAACAGTGTGGAGGTTCCTCAAAAAATTAAAAATAGAACTAGCCTACAACCCAGCAATTGCACTAGTAGGAATTTATCCAAAAGATACAAAAATGCTGATCAAAGGGGCACATGCACCCCAATGTTTATAGCAGCACTAGCAACAATAGCCAAAATATGGAAAGAACCCAAATGTCCATCAACTGATGAATGGATTAAGACGATGTGATACACACACACAATGGAATACCTCTCAGTAATGAAAAAGACTGAAATCTTGCCATTTGCAACAATGTGGATGGAACTGGAGGGTATTATGCTAAGTGAAATAAGTCAGAGAAAGACAGATATCATATGATTTCACTCATATGTAGACTTTGAGAAACTTAACAGATTAACACAGGGGAAGGGAAGGAAACATAAGATAAAAACAGAGAGAGGCAATAAGAGACTCTTAAATACAGAAAACAAACTGAGGGTTGACGAGCGTGGGGGGTAGCAGTGGGGAGTGCGTTAAATGGGTGACTGGCATTAAGGAGGGCACTTGTTAGGATGAGCACTGGGTGTCATATGTAAGAGATGAATCACTGGGTTCTACTCTTGAAGCCAAGACTACACTATATGTTGACTAACTTGAGAATTAAAAAAAGGCAGGGGGGAGGTGGAATAACAAAACAAAAATAAATAAAAAATCCTAAATAAATAAATTAATTAAAAGGGTCATTGTTTTCAAGGCTCCTTTAAGTATTTCCCTCTCCTCCTCTCCTCCTCTTTTTCCTCCTCTTTCTCCTTCTTCTTCCCGTACTAACAGTTACCACTGGAGATGTGAATTATCCTGCTCTGAAAATCTTTAATAGAAGATCAACAGTGGCCACATCATTCCAATCTCTGTCTCTATCCTCATATCACCTTCTCTGTGTGGGTCTTCTCTGTGTATCTCTAATAAAGACATTTATCAGTTGCTAAGAAATATCATTTAAATAAAGTATATTTTGAACATTAGAAATATGAAACAGAAAATGCAAATGTTAGAGCACTACTCATTGCTGTCCAGATAGTTTTTAAGGAACTCCTGGGTGGAAGTCCCAAGCTGTCCTCACAGAGGGTCAATATTGGCCTCTATCCACACACCACACAGGCATAGTAATGGTGATGTCTCTTGTCTTGACACCAGTGATACACTTCTGCCTCTGGAGAACACCACTTGCATCTTAATGTGCAAACACAGCTGTTTTTCCAAATAGTGAATCTACAGGGAAGGAAAGTTGTCCACCCACTCAATTTTTGGCAAAAGAAAATACAGATTTGCTCTGATATAAACATCCATAGTGAATGAAAGGGAAGGAAAAAGTAACCTGATAGACATTTTAATAAGTTTGCAGATTTGTGATGGTCATGTTTTTCCATATGATGGTCTGCTATGGTCTGCATGTTTGTGTCCCCTCAAAACCCACAAGTTGTAATCCTAAGGCCCGATATGATGACTTTAGAAGGTGGAGCTTTGGAGAGGTGGTTGGGTCATGAGCGTGGAGCCCCCATTTAATGGGATTAGTGCTCTTATGAAAAAGATCCCACAGAGTTCCATAGCCCCTTTTGCCCAAGAAATCTACATTCAAAAGAGGGCACTTATCCAACCATAGTGGGACTCTGATCTCAGATTTCAAGACTCTGGAACTGTGAGAAGTAAATTTCTGTTGTTTATGTGAAAAAAAAAAAAAAGACACTTATCATTGAATTTAGGGCCCAACTGTGTAAGCCAGGATGATCTCATCTCAAGATCCCTCATTTAATTATACCGGCAAAGATACCTTTCCCAAAAAAGGTAACATTCACAGGTTCCAGGGTTTTGGAGGTGGGCATATCTTTTACGGGACCATCATTCAACCCACTGCACAGGCTCTATCGTCTTTTTCAAAACTACTCAATTATGCAGTTGTAGCACCAAAATGGTTGTAGAAAATATGTAAATGATGGGTGCGGCTATGTTCCCATAAAATTGTAGGGGCTGGCTTTGGTTCACAGTTTTGGTTTGCTGACCCCTGATAGCATGAAGGAAGAATTGGAAGGCAACAGTTAAGGTAATTAATCAAGTCAGGAGGGATTTATAATGCTTAACAATAAGGTTGAGAAAGAATGAATAAGACAAAGGCAGTAGAGATGGAGGGAAGAGGATGGAATAGAGAGCTAGTAAATAGTATCAACAGGATTGGGCACCTGGTGGCTCAGGCAGTTGAGTGGCCAACTCTTGATTTCGGCTCAGGTCATGATTTCATGGTCCTGGGATCCAGCCTGGAGACCAGCTCTGCACTGAGCATGCAGCGGCTTGAGATTCTCTCCCACCCTCTCCCTCTGTCCTTCCCCATCTTGTGCATGCATGCACGTGCATAAGTGAGCGCACTCTCACTCTCTCTCAAAAAATAAAAATTAAAAAAATTAAATTAAAAAAGAATCCATAGGATTGGGTTGTAGACCTCAGGAGAAGGATCGTTGAGGTTCATTACAGAGATGGAAATCATTATTTCACCCTATAGGTTAATACTTTTCAGGTTTCCAAAAGAACATCTTTATAGTTTTCAACTTTCATTGCTTGAAAAGTGTTAGTTTTACCAAGGCAAAGTTGTGTAACCCAGACAGATGAGTGGTAAATACAGAAAAGCTCAAAAGTGTTGAAAGGTTTTACCGTGCAGCAGAAGAATAGTGTATGCAATGTTTTGAAGTCAGAGAAGACAATAGTTAGCCGGTTGGTTTACTTCTTAGAAGGAACAAAACAGCAACAGGAAGGATGTCCTTTCCCATTAAACACTGCAGGGTGTAAATAGTCCCTCCCATCTTGCCAAGAGTGGGGTGATTGTGGGGTGCCTTGTTGGCTCAGTTGGTGGAGCGTGGGATTCCTAATCTGGGGTTGTGAGTTCAAGCCCAACATTGGGTGTAGAGATTACTTAAAAATAAAATCTTTTTTTTTTTAATGTTTATTTATTTTTGAGACAGAGAGAGACAGAGCATGAATGGGAGAGGGTCAGAGAGAGAGGGAGACACAGAATCCCAAGCAGGCTCCAGGCTCTGAGCTGTCAGCACAGAGCCTGACATGGGGCTCAAACTCACAGACCGTGAGATCATGACCCAAGCCGAAGTCGGACGCTTAACCGACTGAACCACCCAGGCACCCCAAAAAGAAAATCTTTAAAAAAAAAAAGAGTTGGATGATTGAGATTATCTATTATAGTGACTGTGTATGCATTTATATGGATGCATATATATACATATATATATGTATATATATGCATATATATATAGTGACTGCTTATAAAATTCTGAAATGATACATCATGTCATTTGATTCTCACAACATTTATGAGGTAGGGAGGGCAGGTATTATTATTATACCTGAAGTGAGAAGTTAAATGATATTTCCAATGTCACACAGACAGCAGATTTTGGTTTCCCAGTTCAAAATTCCCTAAATCTTGGGCTATTTCCTTTTTTCCTTTTCAACTGTCTCTGAAGTTGGATCAGAGAACTGAGACAGTGTGTGGCCCCTGTGGCTGGGGTGGTCAGCATGACCAGAAAGATAAAGATGAGATTAATGAGATTCTTGATTAAGCAGCCAGGGTGGCCTTCTTGTGGTCTTCGGAGAGCAGATGGCCAAAGAGAAAATGTGGCCTTGCGAGCAAAAGCAGAACACAACATGGGTAGTGATGATAAGAGTAACTGGACCCAGAGCAGCGTTAAAAAAAATTGTGGTGTGCAGAGATAAAGCAGCCATGTCATGAATGTGGTCCAAGGGAGTGGAGGCCAAACTCATGAGTGCAACAGTTACTTGCAGAGTTTGTTAGCAATGCAGTGTCCCCAGTTCCAATGTAGGAGTCTTCAGATTCAGCCAATCTGGGATGGGGGCCATGGAGGACCCCCCTCAGGAATTCTGGTAGAGAAGGCCCATCGAATAATCCAGAGGATAAAAACAGCAGAAAACATCTGGAGGGATGTTTGATGTTAGAGTAGAAAAGTGTTGACAATATAATAACTTCTATTTTTAAGAAACAGAAGAGGGAGACTAGGCTTCTTTTAGAAAATAATGTAATAATTTTTTTGACACTGGCCTTGTGCAAGGCTGCCAGGCCAGGTACTGGGGGTATAGAAGTGAGCAAGAAATTCAGATATGCTCGGTTCTTGTCCTCTCACAGCTTATATTCTAAGTGGGAGACTGATGTCAAATAATATATAATATTGCATAGGAACTAGTATTACTGTATAATAGTAGGTAGGTAAGTTTTGAAAAAGAAGTGCAGGGATTTATAACAGGGGAACCTGACCCAGACTGAGAGATCAGAGAAGGTCCCTTGACGAAATGGCATATGATTTCAGATCTGAAGGATAAGTTGAACTGACCAGGAAATGAGGAGAGGAGGACAAAAAAGGTATTCTCAGAACATTAATTAGCTACTTCAAAAAACATTCACTGAGAACCTACAGTGTGCCACATATTCTTCTAGGTTCTGGAACACAGTAGTCAGCAAAGGGGACAAAGCTTCTGCTCTCATGGAGTCTACATCCCAGTTTCAGAGACAAAGAACATTTTTTTTTAATTAAAAAAATTTTTTTTGAAGTTTTATTTTTTTTTAAGAGACAGAGAGGGACAGAGCATGAGCAGCGGAGGGGCAGAGAGAGAGGGAGACACAGAATCAGAAGCAGGCTGTGAGCACAGAACCTGACGTGCGGCCCGAACTCATGAACTATGAGATCATAACCTGAGCTGAAGTCGGATGCTTAACCGACTGAGCCACCCAGGCACCCCTGTAAGTGCTTTAAATTTATCTGTTGTCTGCTTTAGTTATTTTCACATAATTACTTTGATTTTAAAGTTTCAATTAGAGGATATTCAGGTATAACTGAGGGAAAATTATTTGGTGTGTTAGGATAAGCTATGCTATGACATAATAAAAATGTTCCTCTCCCCACATGCCCAAATCTCAGTGGCTTAAAACAAAAGTTTGTTTCTTGCTCCGTCAGTCTAATTAGATGTTTGGCAGGTGATGTTTCAGGGGTCCAGGCGCCTTCTGTCTACTAGCTCTGCTTTCCTTTAAGATCTTGAGTTCCTCCTGGACCCTCTCCATCTGGCCAGCCAAGGAGCAAAAACAAAGAGTGTGGAGAACACATACTTTCTTCTAACTGTCTTGGCCCCCAAATTCCTTCTAATTATATAATGAGAATTAGTCACTTGGTCCTATAAAATACAATGGGGCTGGGAAATGTAGGATGCTCTGTGGTAAGGAATAAAAAACAATTTTAGTTATCCTGCCGCCATCTCTGACAGACCTGGAGCCCAAGGCAGACCATAGGTCACTATAGAAGTGCTCAGAAAGGAGCTGCTGGGGATGGGGAGTCTAACAGGAAGAGTTACAAAGTGGCATCTTAATCGGCAATCTTGTTGCATTCAAAGTTATAAAAATGAAATTGGAAAAAGAAATATCCTTTCATGATTTGAGGGAAAGAGGTTGTTGTAAGAGAGGTATTCATTAGACAAAAATTCAAAATGGAGACACAATTGCATTGGAGGAAGAAGGTGTGCAACAAGGTTAAGTATTTGCAACAGATTCTGGGAGGTTAGTCAGTTCATGAGATACTGTACAGATCAGTGGGTCTTTAAGATGAGACAGATAACACAGGGAGATTTTGGGAGACAAACCAGGCAGGACTATGGAATATTTTGCATTCTTTTGCTCTCAAGAGTAAAGTAAGCCAAGAACATGGTACAAATTTAAGCAAGAAGTGTTAAATTCTCAGGGTGCCTGGGTGGCTCAGGTTGGTTAAGCATCTGACTCTGGATTTCAGCTCAGATTCCTGAGATTGAGCCCCGCATCACATGGGGCTCTGGGGGCTCTGTAGGCTCTGAGCTGATAGTGCCGAGCCTGCTTGGGATTCTCTTTGTCCCTCTCTCTCTGCCTCTCTCCTGCTTGAGTGCCTGTTCCCCTCTGCACTCCCACCCCCTGCAAATAACCAAGTAACTTAAAAAAAAGAAGAGTTAAATTCTCACAAGGAAAGCTAAAACTTACAGCCATCTCCAAATGTCCCAGACAATGGGACGAACTTAATGGTAATAACATTATAATAGGGAAAAACACTTGTAGGAAACAGTAAGTAGACTCTGATGTAAAAGGCAGCTTCTGGGATTGATGGAAATGGTGCTCCTGAGCCTCTTAGCTTCACTTTGGGAGAAGTCTGGGGAGAAGTTAGGCAGGTTTGTGCCAGAGACACAGAATGAGGTCAGGAGGGGAAGAATGTGAGTTATTTTAAGAAGGTTAATTTTAACTCTCTTATTTAAGAAAGCTTCTGGGAATGAGGCATATCTGTTATTTCTTATGTTGACCTTGGTCAAGTTTCTGTAGACAATAACTTCTGGCTACATTGTTCCACTGCCTAATCAGCTGACACAGTTGCCTGGAAGGAGTCTCATACTTGGAATGACAGGTGCTTTTTCTTCTGGTGCCTTGTGTAAAAGGGAGGGGGGCAGAGCAATTGTAGAATCTGTGGCTTAGACTATTCTCCCTACCTGTACTATTACCTAGAAGATTTGAGACCAAACTCAGGGCATATTAGTTAGGGAAAGGCTGACCTATTGAAATAAAGACACCTACCACTAATTCAGTTTCTTAAAGAAAGTAAACATTTACTCTTCTATCCTATAATAGTGTGCTGTGAGTGTTCCAGGCTGGCAGACAACCTTTCTGATTGTGATCATTTACGGACCCATGGTCCATCCACCATATTGTGCTATCATCCTGGGGCATTGTTACCATCTGCACGGTCAAAACTGGGTCACTGTGGGTCCTGGCTGATGGGAAAGAGAGTGTATCTTTAGATCTGAGTTAGAAGTGACACACTTCATTTGCATCACAGTTCTTTGGTGGGACCTCAGTGGCTACACTTAACTACAAGTGGGAGTCACAAATGTTGTCTCTAACTAGATAATTCCAGTGGTAGCTTTGCATGGAATGTAGAAAAAATGGATCTCGGTAGACATGAAGCAGAACCCATCAAAAGAGAATAGAGGGAATAAAATAGAACCAATAAAATTATTTAAAAATTTTTAATGTTTAGTTATTTTTGAGAGAGAGAGAGAGAGAGAGAGAGAGAGAGCAGGGGAGGGGCAGAGAGAGAGGGAGACACAGAATCTGAAACAGGCTCCAGGCTGTCAGCTGTCAGCACAGAGCCTGACGTGGGGCTTGAACTCACTAACCATGAGATCATGACCTGAGCTGAAGTCAGAGGCTTAACTGACTGAGCCACCCAGGCACCCCAGAACCAATGAAATTATTTTATAAATATTATTAAAATAACACACCTATGAGCTTTGTTTGTATCTGGGCTATGCATACCATTTGCTGTAAAATATTCTCAAATCCTGAAAATTATAATTGTTTTGGAAGTACTAACGTGTACTACAATTTCAATTTTATTCCTATTTCTGACTTATCTGTAAATAGCCAAGATTTCTAAATCTATATCTTAACAATTTTTTGTCCCTTTCTTTCCAAATTCAAATTGTTAATGATAAATTGAATAATGATAAATATTCAAATACTTTGAATGTTAGGAGAGGTGTAGTTATTAAAAGAATGAAGGTAGACATTCCTTTTGAGTAACTCTCTAATGTAATCATACTGAAGATTTTGTTCTGAAAGTTCAAATTAACATAATGAAAGTGTAAGAGTGTTAGGACAGAACGGGAGGTTGTTGTGATTTAGAGTACATAGAGTAACTACAGAAAAATAATCTTACTTTCTGGTTTTGGTTTTGGGTTGTCACAAGCTCTATCCTAAGAAAGTTTTGTATAAATCATAGTGTATGCAAGGAAATCACATATTTGGGCCCATTATTTTAGTAATATACAAGATTTAAGATGGTAAGTCCTTGTTTGCTTTTGGTATGGAGAATTTGAGTACCTAATGAACCAGTCCTTTCACAAACAATACTGTAAACTGAACAGGGTATAGAAAAACATCATCACTACCTGAGTATTCTGGAGACTGAACAAAGCAGAAAGATTTTGGAGGCAAAATTTGGACTGTGCAACTAGAACAAACTCTTCATTCATTCATTCCTAGCTTTATTGGGATATAATTTATATATAATATTATATAAGTTTAATGTGTATAACATGTTGATTTGATACATTTATACATTGCAAAATGATTACCACCATAGCATTAGCTAACACCTCCATCCTGTCACATGATTCCCATTTCTTTTTTTTTTTTTTGTGGTGGAACATCTAAGATCTTCTTTTTAAGCAGCATTCAAGTATACAATATAGTATTGTTAGCTATAATCACCATCCCAGAATGTGTTAATCTTATAACTGGAATAAACATCCCTGTAGTTTTGATGCTTTGTTCCAAGGCCAATGCAGTCATAGTGGAGGCAGGTGGTATAGAGGTAGCTAAAACTTCCTTAGAAAATCTGCCATCTCTCTGGCTAGAGAACTCAAGGAAGGGATCCTGGGGCAACTAGGGCCATAGTAGAGAAAGGAGGTGTCACAGCCATGAGAATGAACTTCACAAACAAATTGCTACATCTTATATCCCTTACCATATCTACTGCCAACTTAAGGAGATTCTTATTAGATACAGAATTGCAAGCTTCTAATTCTTTTCTTTCAGCACTTGCAAAATGTTATAACACTTAATTTTGGCCTCCATGGGTTTTGATGAGAAATCTGCTGTCATTCAAATTGTTTTCCATCTATAGATTATATGATGTTCCTCTCTGGCTGCTTTTAAGATTTTTTTTCTTTGTCTTTAGTTTTCAGAAGTTGATTATGATGTGTCTTGGAGGGATTTATCCTATTTGGGATTTCCTTAGCTTCTGGAATATGTGGGTTTATGTCTTTTGTTAAATTTGAGAATATTTCAGCCAGTATTTATTTATTTGATTACTTGTCCAGCTCTGCCTGCTTTCACTCTCTTTCTGCCACTCTGATGACCTAAACACAAGATCTATTAGAGTTCCCCAGTCTCCTCAGGCTCTTCTTCCAGTTCTCCTCCTCCTCCCCGTGTCCTCCTCCTCCTTCTTCTTCAGTATATTTTTTCTCTGTTGTCCTGATTGCTTAATTTCCATTGTTCTATCTTCCACTTCAAGATTCTTTCCTCTTTTCCATTTATTTTGCTGTTAGACAATCCAATGAATTTTTTTTATTTCAGTTATTATTTTTTTCAGTTCTAAAATTTCTGTTTGTTTCTTCTTTATCTTGTATTTCTTTGATGAAAATTTCTGTTTTTCAGCTGTTTGCCTTTATTTGGATTTTATTCTATTTGGGCCTTCAGTGGGCTAAATGGTGCCTGATCACATTGGTGAAAGGGGCTCTTCTTTACACATTCTACCAAATCAAATGCTAATCTATTCTAGAACCACTTTCACAGATACACCCTAAAATAAGTTTTACCAGTTATCTGAGCATCCCTTAGCTCAGTTAAGTTTGTGGGTTGGGCTTTTGGCTTTGTCCAGCAAAGCCCAGGATGGCAGAAAGGGTTACTTAAGACTCCATAAGTCAGCAGAGGTGAGAGGGAGGCTAAAGGAAGTCTCTCTGAGTAGCTCTCAAGCTCCCGTATTTATTAGACATACATTATAGGGAAAACATTGCTCAATATGTCCATGGCTACATGCCAGTAAGAACGTGTAGAAAGCATAGAAAGCATGCAAAAAACAAAAACAAACAAACAAACAACAAGGCGTTTCCAAGACTGCAAAAGAGCAGATGCCTAACGCAGGGTAAACAAGATAAGATATTCCATAGATAACATGGTCTAAGGAATTCATGAGCACAGGTAGGACCCAACCCCTACACATGCATTAACTAGATACTGGTCAGCTGTTTTCAACATGGCCAGAAAGCAGTGTAATGTGTAATCTATACATAATCTCCCTATAATCTCCCTAACCAGGACATAGCTATTTGATTTCCCACACAAATTGACACATAAAATTAACCGCCACAACTGGACATATAGGAATGGAGATGACAGAAGAGTTAGTAAACTAGAAGATAAGTCCACAGAAATTATTAAATCTGAAGAAGAGAGAGAGAGGAAAAAAGATGGAAAAAGACTGAACAGAATCTCAGGGACCTGTGGAACAACAACAGCAACAACAAAAAGTTCTGATATACGTTAATTGGAGTCCCCAAGTCGAGGAAATATGTAATAGGGCAGAAAAATATATTTGAAGAAATCATAACAGAAAACTGCTCAAATGTGAAGAAAGATATGAATTTATAGATTCAAGGAGATTGGTGAATCCTAAGCAGAATAAATTTGAAGAAATCTAAGTCTAAACACATCATGGTTAAAACATAGAAAACCAAAGATAAGGGGAAAATCTTATGCCAGAGAAAAATGACATATTACATACAAGAGAACAGTGATTCGAATGATTACAAATTTCTCATCAGACACCATGGTGGCCATATTACAATGCAATAACATCTTCAAAATGCTGAAAGAAAAACTTGCCAGCCCAGAATTCTATGTTCATTGAAAATACTATTGAAAAATAAAGGTAGAACAAAGCTATTTTCAGATAAAGAAACCTAAGAGAATTTGTCCCCACCAGACCCATAGTGCAAGAAATGCTAAAGGAGTTTATTCAAGTTGAAAGAAAATGATACCAGAGGGAAATGTGGTTCTTTAGGAAGAAATAGGGAGAATAAGAAATGCTCACTTTACAAGTAAATGTTGAAACTATATTTATGTTAATTTCTTTAAACTATATATGCCTTTAAGTTTATTTTTATTTATTTTGAGAGAGAGATAGAGAGCAAGCAGGGGAGGGGCAGAGAGAGAAGGAGACAGAATCCCAAGCAGGCTCCCTGTGGTCAGCACAGAGCCCAATGCAGAGCTCAAACTCAAGAACCATGAGATCATGACGTAAGCCAAAGTCAAGAGTCAGACACTTAATTGACTGAGCCACCCAGGTGCCCCTAAACTAAATACGACTTTAAAAGCAAAAATTAGAACATTGTCTTGAGGGGTTTAAAATAGATCCAGAAGTAATACATAGAACAGCCATAACATAATGAATGGTGGGGATAGGAGTAAAAGGACCTATATAGCTGTGGGGTATTATATTAACTCTAACTGGACTGTGAAAAGTTTAAGGTATATTATAATGCCAAAAGCAACCACTAAAACAATTAAGAGGTATAGCTAAAAAGCCAAAAGACAAGTTAAAAATGAACATCTGAAAAATATCCAGATAATACAAAAGAAGGCAGGAAAGAAAGCACAGAGAAACAAAAAATTGAGATGACAAAGAGAATATTAATAAATTTATAGACCTAAATCCAACTTTAACAATAATTACATTAAATGTAAATTGGCTAAATACTCCAATGAGGAAACAAAGATGACCATAACAAGTTAAAATGCAGATCTAACCATCTGCTAACTACAAGGATGCACTTTAAATATAAAGATGCAGTGAAAATAATATATAGATAAGATAGAAATATAGATGGATGCATTAATGGAATTAGAAGGTCCAGAAAGAGAACCACACACACATATATGATCAAAAATTTTCAGCAAAGTTACCAAAGCAATTCAATGGGGAAAGGAAGATTAACAAACATTCCTGGAAAACCTGGATATCCATATGGAAAAAAAAAAAAAGAGCATCAACTCTTACCTCACACAATACCCCAAATTAACTCAAATGCATCAGAGATCTAAAGGTAAAAGCTAAAACTATAGAACTATCTGACTTAGAGTAGGCAAAGATTTCTTAGGACACAAAAAAAGCATGAATCCATTTATAATTGGACTTTATCAACCTGAAATATTTTCTGTTTGAAAGATACTATAAGAAAACAAAAAAGCAAGCCACAGAATGGGAGAAAATATTCTCTATCAAATACATAACAAAGAACGACTGGTATTTAGATGATAAAGACCTCTTCAGCTCAATGATAAGAAGACGAACAACTCAGAAACATCTCTTGAAAGACATCTTATTTTGTGTACATGAAAAGACACTCAACCTTATTTGTCACCAGGGAAATGCAAATTAAAACCATAGCAAAGTACCATTATACCCGTTATAAGGGGTAAAATGAAAAAGACTAACAGTAACAAGTGTTGGTGAGGATGTAGATTAACTGGAACTCTCATGTACTGCTGGTGGGAATGTAAAATGGCACAGCTACTTTGGAACACAATATGGAATTTTCCTTAAAAAGTTAAACATACCTCTAACATACAGTCTATTCATTTTACTTCTACATGTAACCCAAGAGAAATGAAAACACCATGTCCACACAAGTTTTTTACTTTTACATAACTGTTCATTGCAGCTTTAGTCACAATAATTCAAAGTTGTAGACAGCCCAAAATGTTCATCAGCTGGTGAAAGGGTAAATGGAATGGGGTGTATCCATTCAGTGGAATAATACTAAGCCCATAAGAAGACAGAACTACTCATATACAAAACAATAGGAAATCTGAAAATCATTTGCCGAGTAAAAGAAACCAGACATAAAAGAGTAAATGATGTATGATTCCATTTATATAAATTGCAAACTACTATAGAGTAATAAAAAAGTGTATCAGTGGTTGCCTGTGTTCCAAGGGCAGAGAAAGATATTGGCTATAAAGAGAAGGAGGAATCTTGGGGGTGTGGAAATGTTCTGTATTTTTATTAAGATGGGGATTTCATAGATGTATGCAACTGTCACAACTCATTGAATTGCATATTGTAAATGGTTGTAGTTTACTGTATAAAAGTAATTTATTGGGCGCCTGGGTGGCTCAGTCGGTTGAGCGTCCGACTTCAGCCAGGTCACGATCTCGCGGTCCGTGAGTTCGAGCCCTGCGTCAGGCTCTGGGCTGATGGCTCGGAGCCTGGAGCCTGTTTCCGATTCTGTGTCTCCCTCTCTCTCTGACCCTCCCCCGTTCATGCTCTGTCTCTCTCTGTCCCAAAAATAAATAAACGTTGAAAAAAAAATTTTTTTAAAGTAATTTATTAATACATTTGATAAGAAAACATGGAAAGGCCTTTTCTACATCATTCTTCCTACCCTAATTCTGTGGTCCTGGTTCTGCCCAGTGAAACCACACCTAGAAAATTGTGAACAAATTACTTATTCCACTACAAGAGTCCCTCAAATACTTGAACAGAGCCTGTGTATTCCTCTATGTCTTTCCCCCCTCCCCATATTATATACTATTCCTCTCCAACCTCTGCCCCTTGCCTGTTTCTTTAGATATTTTTTAAGTCCTAGGCTTTTTAACACTCTTGTTTTCCCACTTTTGAGCAAAGTTTAGTTTGTCAACTTTCCTAATGAAATGAGTCATCCAAAACTGAATGCAACACTCTATGTGTAATCAATCCATTGTCTTGTTCAAGGGAGATAGTATGCTTTGTAGAAAGAGCAGGGGACCAGGGGTAGGGAAGCATAAGTTGTCTGGCTTTGCCAGTGAATGACAAGCGTTTTGATCTTAAGCAAATCAGTCACTGTAGATTTCTCAGTATAATGAGGGAGCTGGAATTATTTATTTAGCCTATGAATTTGTATTCATTTTTAGCATCCAGAAATGAGAGCACAGGTAGAAAATCTCGGAGAAACTTTCTCAATTAGGAAATATAAATCAACTGAGACATTCTGCTTACAAATGACTGAAGCTGACAAAAAATGTTTTGTGACTTGAAAAGAATTGTTTAGTTTTGTATCAGATTTGTTTTTGGAGGGTTGTACATTTTTCCATTTGCGTGTGGATCAATGACCCCAAACTTCTGATGTTAGAGATTTTCCAGTCATGTGCTTTAGATCATGTAGGTTTGTGACTTGCTATGTAATCTCTGTGAGTTGGAAAAATTCAAAAAATATGGCAGCTCAGATGTTAGGTTGGGAGAAATTAAAAATTTAAAACTTGCAGAGCTGTTTAGAAGATGCATTGGTATAAACATACATTTTATGTGATTTGTATACATGAATATGTTGAGAAAGATGCCACTTGGGAGGGAAGTCTAAGGAAAGATATATCTTCTTTATACTTTAAGTCTGCTCTAGGTTACAGCAGATGTTGCAGGTAAAATGGGAATTTGTTCAAAGCCAGAGATTTTAAAAATATACGTTTTCTAATGACCATATTTAAAAAACAACATAGCAAAAAATCAGCAACAACTGCTGTTCAGAGTCAATTGTCTGGTTTGTAGAAAGAGCCTGGGACCAGGTATAGGAAAATTCAGGCAAAATATCTTCACTATGTTAGATATCAAATACTTATTTCTAGGATATTTCCTGATTTGGGGAAATTTTCGGCTAAACTCTGTGAACAGTACTTTTATCTACGAAAAAAATAATTTCTAATTCTCCAGTATTATAGGTCATAGCCTACAAAATAACTTGTTGAGTCAAAACTTCCCCAAATGATTTGTGATACAAAGCATCGTGCTGGAAAAAGAAGTTTCCTACTGGTTCTTTGCCCATTCTTACACATGTGGATGGAATAGAAACTGTGAAAACAGGCTGTGGGGTTTGGCAGGTCTTCTTTTTAGAGTTAATTCTATAATTGTTTCCCCCCTAGAATAGCATGTTTTAAGTGTTTTGTTAATTAAGAGATACATAAAATAGGTGAATAAAGTTCCTAGTGTTCAAAAAGGTCTTATAATTTGACAGCTGCTTTATTCCACAGGTACCTGAAAAAGTTCTAACAGTACACATTAGCTCATTTCACTTTCATATTTATCACTCTCTTAATCTTACTTGGTGTTTCCTAGGTTGAGGGTTTTAATTTCCTTTCCAGCCTCTATGTATTTTCTTAAATCCATAGCCTTCACCTTTTGGGATGTTTTACCCGGACTTGTTTTAACCCACATGTGTCTGTTTACTAGTGGAAGGACAATGTTCCTTCCACTTGAATATGTAATTTATTTTCCATCCACTTGGTTCCACTGCCCTTCCCTAACACCCACATGCCATGAATCTACTGTCTCCTTCATTCACTCAGGGCCAGGCCCGCACACACACAATTTGTATGAATTATCAGACCTTTCCCTCCATCCATTAAATGGATAGATTTTCGTAAATTCTAGAATGCTATGTGAATTTTGTTGTGACACTGGTGTTTCCACAGGTCACTAATCTGAATTATATAAAGTTAGGTAACAATGTAGGTTAACTCTTTCCCCACAGAAGATAATAAAACACATTATTACTCTGAAACTGTGCCACCTCTTTGTTGGAATCCAGCTTCTCTGATGACCCCTGCTCAGCAGTCTCCTGTTTCCCAGATGACAACGGGAGGAAGGGGCTTTGCAAACCCTCCTGGTTTCAGCGGTCAGTCTTAGTACACCCTTATAAACAGCATATACTTTTTCATTAGCCAGGCTCACTTTCCTGGCTGATTTCACAGTTCCTCCTATGCCACCATAGCCATAATCACAGCTCTGCTGCCCATATCACTGCCTTTGGTCGCTGTTCTGATGCCAGCAGATCTTTCCCAAGACAGGACTTTTCCCTTTGGAAGGGAATCTTGCCTGGGTGTGGAGGGGCAGGCTAGAAGCTTGGAGCGGACTGTGAGCATGGCTTAGCAGCCTCTCCTCCATAACCTGGTCCCTGTGGCTACTTTTTTTTTTTTTAATAGAGAGAGAGAGGGGCGGGAGAGGGCAGAGGGAGAGAGAGAGAGAGAGAGAGAGAGAGAGAGAAAGAGAGAGAGTCTCAAGCACAGCTCCAAGCTCAGCGCAGAGCCCCAGATAGGGGCTCGGTCCTACAACCCTGGGGTCAGAACGAGCTGAAATCAAGAGTGGAAAGCTTAACCATCTGAGCCACCCAGGTTCCCCACCCTTGGCTACTCTTGCTGCTTCCAGCTGAGTTGGCTGCTCCCTGAATGGGAAAGAATCTTCCTTATAGAGTGCCTAGCACTGAGGCTGAGGGGAGTCCTAACCTGAGCACTGAGCTACTTTTATTCCTTTTGCACTTCAAAACGCCCACTCTTCCTCCAGAAAGCTATCCTGTGTTCTCTGAACTGGTGGGAGCCATGAACAGCCAGAATTTCTAGAGAATATCTTTAGATTTAGTTTCTTTTCTTCCCTGGCCATTATTTTTTTTTTAAAGATTTTTTTTTCAAAGTTTATTTATTTTTGGGACAGAGAGAGACAGAGCATGAACGGGGGAGGGGCAGAGAGAGAGGGAGACAGAATCGGAAACAGGCTCCAGGCTCTGAGCCATCAGCCCAGAGCCTGACGCGGGGCTCGAACTCACGGACCGCGAGATCGTGACCTGGTTAAAGTCGGACGCTTAACCGACTGCGCCACCAAGGTGCCCCCCCTGGCCATTATTAATGGTGGTAGCTGTTGTGAGAAAACTAATGTGTCTATTTCTCTTTGCGGTGGCTTCAGTTTCTGGGCAGACAGGGATATAGCACTCCCAACTTTGTTCCAGGGATCATTCAAAATGCTAAAATATACGCTATTATCTGCACTGTGCTTTCTCAATACTTTGACATATTTAAACATGAGATTAACCTGTGCTTAAATGTATCATAACTCAACATGTATCACAAATGAATAATTATCTGCCAGTTGCAATAGCATCTCTTACCAATGCCCCTACCACACTCCCTTTTGGGAAAGGACTCTACGCAGATGAATTATTCCTGTTTCTTCATGGTGTTTCTTATTTCTGTAATTCTGTCCACACCCAATCTGCCCAGGATCTTAACTGGTTACTTGTATCATTGCAAATCTCTTTGTTAACTACAAAATTATATCATCTCTAGAAACTGTCTTATTTCTAAAGAACATATAAACAATACTAATTAATCTTTGATCACATTGCTGCAAGATCCTGCCAATTATTTTTTTCTCTTTAGATAAAAAATAAAACAAAGAATGCTTGTTCTTAAAATTTGTTTTATATTCTGATTCTTAACATTTAAATAGCTTTAAAAGTGTTAGAGTGACTTTAAAAACTTCTTTCAAATAATCTTTTTGCAGGTATAATGCATCCCATGTTTCATTAAGATAACATGCAAGATTATATAAGATTCTGTATGTGAGAACCTTGATTGTAAGAGTCAGGTAAAGTCTACTTTCAGATACTAACCACGTGACAGAATGTGTTAATTCTTATTTACCCATGGATTTTATCAGAATGGCAGAAGACTTTGCCATTAAAGTTGCCATTAAACAAAGTACATACCACAAGAAAAAGTATGTACAGTTTATTGCACAAATCTAAATACAACTGCCCATAGAGACTATATGCTAGTTAACCAGTTTCCATTTACTCCTCCTGATAGAACTGATATTGATTTTTAATTAGGAAATAATTCTATTACAGTGTGAAATACTGCTTGTTGTCCCAAAGTTTCTGTGCTGGGATGTTTGCTTCTTACTTCAGGGGTTATGTTACCACATTTTAGATATGACGGTGCGATTACACAAAGAACAGCTGTTGAATACTGAATCTTTATCAACTGACTTCTATGGCTTATATTCTTTGTAATAATACTGTCTGCCTAGCTGTGGCTGTGGGTTTGGTTCACAGTCTAATTGGAGCACCCTGACAGTCCCATTAGAATTAACATTCTTGGCTTTAGAGAACAAAAGATATTTTAAATTCATTTGAGCTGGAGGACTCCATTTCTTCCTGAAAAACAAACAGATCTCCTGAAATATGGGTACTAGGGTCTTGTACATCATCATTAAACATGCTCCTGAGCAGCTGGAACTCAAGGAATTACTTTCTAATCAATTTATGTCTATTTTCTTGGTTCCACTGAGACTTAATAAATCTTTGCCTAAAGAACAATTATCCATTGATTTGGTCTTCACTCATTTATGGTGTTGCTAGTTTTACACCTACTAAATGCATAGATAACATTGGACTCCCCTACACAGAATTGTACATGACCCCCTAAAGTTTTCTTTCCTCCCAAGTATCCCATCGTACCAGACTACATTTTCTTCCCTTCCCTCCCTCCCCTTCCCTTCCTTTCTCTTTCCTTTTCTCAGACATTCATTCTACAATTTTCAGATGCTTCCAAAATGGTCTCTTTACCTTCTCTTTTTCAAGTCTGACAATAGTGCAACACAGTTCTGGCTGTCACCCAGAGAAAAATAGTCCTGAAACATTTCTTGCTCTAGAGCACTAATTTTTCAATATCAACTCCTCTTGAACAGAATTTAAGCAGAGTGGGGGTTACAAAGTAGAAAAAATTTTGGTTATGTTGATTCGAATTTTTGAGCCAGAACCTATGGTATCAGTTGTATTAGCAGAAATGCATCTTGTTCTTGTGTCACGAACACCTATTATTTGCCTTTCAAGCTCTCCCAGTCTTTCTGGAAACTATATCCCCCCAACCCTTTTGTTTGAAATGGGCCCCTCTACTAACCTTACTCTACATGAATAAAACTTACTAGTCCATTGACAGGCCCCAAATAGGTCAAAGACCTAAATTTAAGAGTTAACCCTATAAAACTCTTAGAAGACATTTCAGAAAATCTTTATGATACTGGATTTGGCAATGCCTTCGTGGATATAACACCAAAAGCACAGGCAGCGCAAGAAAAAAATAGATAAGAACCTTTGAGCATCAAAGGATACTTTCAAGAAAACAAAAAGACAACCTACTGGATGGGAGAAAATATTTGCAAATCATGTCTTACAAGAGATTAATATCCATAATATATATTTTAAAATCTCTTACAACTCAGGGGTTCCTGGGTGGCTCAGTCAGTAGAGTGTCTGACTCTTGATTTTGGCTTAGCTCATGATCTCATGGGTCCTGGGATTGAGCCCTGCACTGACAGTATGGAGCCCACTTGGAATTCTCTTCCTCTCTCTCTGCCCCTTCCCTACTTGTATTCTCTCTCTCTCTCTCTTTCAAAATAAATAAATAAATAAATAAATAAATAAATAAATAAATAAACAAACTTAAAAAAAAAACCCTGCCACTCCTACAATTTAATAATAAAAAGACAAATAACAAAAAATTGGCGCAGGAGTTGAATACATATTTCTCCAAAGAAGATACTCAAAATGGCCATTACGCACATTAAAAGATGCTCAGCATCATTAGCCTTTAGGGAAAGGAAAACCAAAACCACAATGAGATACTACTTCACATCTAATAGGATGGCTAGACCTTTTTTAAAATGGAAAATAACCTGCGGGCAAGGATGTAGAGAAATTGGGCCCTCTTGCATTATTAGTGGGAGTGCAAAGTGATACAGCAGTTGTGAAAACCTGTTTAGCGGTTTTTCAAAAGATTTAACTTAGAGTTACCATATGACTCAGTAACTGCACCCCTAGGTAAATATCTGAAGCAGCGAAAGCGGGGACTCAAACAGGTATTTGTACACGAATGATTATAACAATAGCGAAAAGGTGGAAACAACACGAATGTCTATCCACAGATGAATGGATAAACAAAATGTGATAGATACACAATGGAATACTCAACCTCATAAAAGAATAAAAAGAATGAAATTCAGATATATGCTACAAATGGTGAGCTTTGAAGACATTACGCCAGATGAAATAAGCCAGACACAGGACAAATCCTGTGTATTTCCACTTACATAAGTTACCTAGAATAGGCAAATTCATAGAGAGGAGAAGTAGCATAGAGTTTATGAGGCGCTGGGGGAAGGATTTAGAGCTTTATTTAATGAGAATAGGCCACAGAACACGGAGAGAGCAACGCAGGCAAAGCTAATAGTAACTTTTGGAGCTAAAAAGTAAGAGGCGGGAAGGGAGAGGTCGGAGACCCCTGCGATCCATTGCTTGGAGCTCGCTTAGCCAGGCTGGGGGGTCCTCCGAGGGGCCGGTGAATAGGCGCTCCGCTCTGAGAACTAGGCGTCCGCACGCCCGGTGAGGAGTGGGATCTGGTCGGACGTCTCCGGGAGGCAGTTGGAACCGGAGATCCGGGATCCCACGGGGAGGTGGGGACGGCCGGCCGCCGGGGGAAGCGGTCGACCCTCGGCGACTCCGAGTTGCGGGCGGGCTGCGGACGGGCTTGGTGAGTTGAGCACAGCGCCCCCGGCCGGCGCCCGCGCGGGCGCTCTCTCACCGCGTTCCTGTCAGAAGCCGCGCGAGGCCTGAGGCGCTCCGTGCCGGGCGACCCCTCGCGGGGGCGGGGCTGGCGGGAGGAAGGCCGAGCCGCTGAGCGGACGCAGCTGGCCGACTCCGGTTTTGTTGTGGCGGTTCCAGGACCCGCTGTGTTCATTTCTAGGTGTGTCTGTCCCCCCTGAGCGATTGCAGGTGGGGGCTGCGTGTGTAACTGTGGCCACCTTGCTCTCTTTCTAGCGGAGGGAACCTTCAGGGGAGGAGCGATCGGCCCCGGCGCTGCGGTCTTGGGCCACGCGCGGGTCCTGAAGGCTTCTTCCTTCAGGAGTGTGGGGTGGGGGTCTGCTTGGAATTCGGGTATTCCCCGAAGGATATTTTTGCATCGAGTCCTGATTTGCTTCCGGGCTTGCCCCGTGGGAACCCCAGGGGAAGTGATGCGGCTCAGGGGCCCGGACTGGTAGGGACCCCTCCCTGGCCCAGGCTCGGAGACTTCGGCTAATTTGTTGGCTTGTTTATACTCTTACCTTGTCACATTCCCTGCGGTCCCTGTGATGGTTTTTTCCAGTGAATGCTGATTTCAGCTTCTTTATGGACTACCTATTTCTGGCCAGTTAATACTTTATATCTGAGTTTCTGAACTTTTGAAACAAGGAGTTTTTTTGTTTTTAAATTCTTTTTTAACGTTTATTTATTTTTGAGACAGAGCATGAACGGGGGAGGGTCAGAGAGAGAGGGAGACACAGAATCCGAAACAGGCTCCAGGCTCTGAGCTGTCAGCACAGAGACCTACGGGGGTCTGGAACTCATGGACCTCGACATCACGACCTGAGCCATAGTGGGACGCTCAACTGACTGAGCCACCCAGGCGCCCCAAGGAGTTTATTTCTGAGAGTACAAATCGTAAGGATTGACTAATAGATCAGAAACGTTTATATAATAAGCATTATAGAAGAGAAGAAAAAGCTAAATTGTCACTAAGTTATATAAAATGCGGGTCATCTCAACAGGCAACAAATGATGTAGTCACACACACAGTTTAAGTATTTTAAGAGTAGTTAGAGCAGAAGCAAACATCTAAAAAAATAATTTTATACCACATGCTGAACCTAAAACTTGGTGAAAAATGATCTAACATGGAAACTTACTCAGAAAATCTGACTCTAGACCTGAAACTTTAATTAATTCAAAGTCTAGCATCTTCTACAATCACAAACTCATGTTAAAATGTAGCAAAGTTCCTTTTAGGGCCTGTGTTTTAAAATATTTGTTTATGGTGGTGCCTGGGTGGCTCGGTCGGTTGAGCGATGGACTTCCGGCCCAGGTCATGATCTCACCGTGTGTGGGTTCGAGCCCCGCCTCGCACAGCCTGGAGCTTCTTCCGATCCTGTGTCTCCCTCTCTCTCTCTCTGCCTTTCCCCACTCTCACTTTGTCTCACTCTGTCTCTCAAAAATAAATAAATGTAAACAAAAAAAAATTAAAAATTTTTTTATGTAATGAAAGTGAAATTAATAGCCTTTTAGAACCTTAAAGAATTCATTGCATGAATCTTGAACTGGAAAAAAATCACATTTTCTAAATTGAATATTAAAAGTTTGGGGTGAAATTCTAAGTTTCAGAGCTGTTTTTATTTAAAATTATTTTTATAAGCTGGTCATTGCTAATGCGTATATCCCACAATGAATTCTTACGGCTTATTTACTATGTGCCAGGCACTGTTCTGGGTTATTAGAATATGTTAGTAAACAAAAAGTTCCTGCTCACTCAAGAGGGAGAAAGGTAAATAACCTATAATGTAATGCCAGTTATCAGTTAGTGTTATGAAGAAAAATAATGCACGGTAAGGATGGAGACTTTTAGATAAGTGGTGTTTTCTTTCATAGAGGCACATCAGAACAAAAATGCATACATGTTTCTATTCTGAACCCAAAAAGTTATATTCTCTTTTATGCCAGAACTAGAAACTGAGTCAAAAGTTCTTTTGAATATATTTGCTGTTTGTATGGGAGTTTATTGGTTAGTTTAGGAAATAATTGCGTTTCCAAAACAAATATTTTTAATTTATAGGTTTGCTTTGTTTGCAGTTTCCTTTAGAATAAAGAATCGAAACACATACATGTAAGCCTTGGGATTTTCTACTTAAATTCTGAGGTAGCAAAGCCATATAAAAGTGGCCTGGTGAGTTTTAATTTTCAAAACTTTTTTTGTTGCTTAAAATTATATAGTTCTCCTAAGATGAGAAAGGGAATGTTTTACTTGTTACTTTTTGGACAGTATAGTAAGCAGCATGGTTAGTATTTTCATTTATACTTTCATCAGGTAATTGTTATCAAGTTCTGAAATTGATTACTTACAGATATTAAAGACTCCTTTAGCATATTTCTGAAGGACTCCTTTCTGTCTCCTACCTTGTTATCCTAGGTTTCTATTGTTAATATAGTCAATTGTTTTAGACATTTATGGAACCATGGTAATTTGTTTCAATTTCACTGTTTCTTTTTGTTGGTGACTAAGTGATTAATAAATTCAAAAAAACGAAGAGGGCAATTAAGTCAAACAGATGGCAGGGAGAAAAAATAACTAAAACAATGAAAAATCCTGCAACATTCTGGATAACTAAGGACAGTCATAAGATACGCATATATTTAGTCCTCTTACCAGTAGAATTTTGTCAAGGGGTGCGTGTGGCAACATTCCTCCCTCCTCCACATACTCCCATGTGTATCTTGTCCCCACATCGTGGAAGACTCAAAATGGAAGTCCCCATTATCTGACTTGGTTATATGGATTTGCCCACAAGATGGCACTCATATAGTTTCCTCGATTTTAGGTTCTATCCTAAGGAAAGATTTGCAATGTATTAACTATCACAGAATAAATAGAAATCTGATTTGTGCGTTGTGATTTGTGCATTTATTTCATGTTTTGTCATCTAGAATTTTCTATCATGTTTCAGAATTCAGAAAAAAAACTGGATGCAGTGTTGACGTGCAGGAGAAAGAATGGCAATGTGAATAGAGCAATGGATGTGTCTGTAGACATGGTTCTTTATAGTCTCCTGTCAAATTTGAGGCTTTGTTCATACAAACAATATATATATATATATATATATATATATACAAACAATATATATATATATATTATATATAAATATATAATAAAATATATTATTTTATATAATAAAAGCCCTAGAATTTTATTATATTCCCGTGTGGCCAATGCTGATTATTTTTATCCTTTACATTTAGATAACATCTATGAATGTAAAAATTGTCTTTCTATATGTTTTATGTAGTGTGAATGTAAATATACATATAGATGTTAAACTTGCAATTTTTTTTATTTTGGAAAAGTTCAAACATATATACAAAATTGGCAGAACATTATACTAAACTCCATGTACCTATTATATAGCTTAACCAATATCAACTCATTGTCAGTCTGGTTTCATCAGTGTCCCTCTACATCTCCCCATTTATTTTGAAGCAAACCTTTGCATAATTACCTGGTATATTGTTAGAGACACACACATTCATGGTAAAGTACATTATCCTAAATAAAAAATAATGCTATGAACAAAATATTGTAAGAGCCCCAAAGAAGCAATTAATTCTGCCTCAGAGAACAGGACAAACTCAGAGAAGCCTTTGAAGAAGGAATGACATTTGACTTATACATGAAGGATGGGTAGGGATTTGCCAAGTAGAGAATGGAAGAAAACACATTGTAAGCATTGATGCAGTATGAAGAGAGGGGTACAAATGTGAATATGCATGAATGAGTGGAGAACAGGGAATAATGTATTTGAATATTGAGGCACTTTGGAGGAAGCTGCGGAAGATACAGCAGAAAGATGGTCTGTGGTTATTCTGGGAAATTAATGATTATAGTTAATGTGTATAGAAATATTTTTTATAGCTTTATAAATAAAATATAAACTACTTTTTCTGTATTTTGGTAGGTTTATGACACAGTCCAATTTTTAACAATGCTGAAATCAAATGACTCCTTGTTTGCTTTGGATACTTTGTCTTTTGAAAGACCAGATGAAGTTGAAAAGTAAGTCTGCCTTAAAGAATGATAACGTAGTATATTGTTTTAGACATTTTTTATTTTTAAGGGGTTTTAATTTTTTCTCTGGAAATATACAAATGAAAAATGAGGGATCAACAGAATGATGTTTCAGGTAAACATGGAAGTCAGATAAAGGGAGTAACTGAAGTTTAACATCTTAAATGTCATAACTTAAAAAATAGAGTAGATTCTGGCCTGTTTGGCTTTCATGTATTTGCATTTCTGGGTTTTTTTCAGATTATTTTTAGCCAAGGTAAATACTTGAAGTAATGGTCAAACAGTAGCCCTGGACAAGGAGTGATGGCACCTTTTGGCAACGGAATGGGCAGTGTGCCAAGGGCCAAGTGTGTTGGCCAGATTCAGGGCAGGCAGGAAGTAGGGGTGGAAATAAAGATGTGGCACTAAAGGAAATAAGAATGGAGAATAGATAGTATGTTAAATACAGGCTTTTAATGGATTTTCACATGTGAATTGTTCTCAATTCTAAGTTTTCTGTGTATTCTCTTGTGTTATCTTTTTGTAAAAAAAAAGGTTTTATTTTATTTATTTATTAAAAAAAATTTTTTTTGGTGTTTATTTTTGAGAGAGAGAGTTTGTGTGAACAGGGAAGGGGCTGAGAGAGGGGGACAGAGGATCCAAAGTGAGTTTTGTGCTGACATCAGCAAGCCTGATGTGGGGCTCAAACTCACGAATCGTGAGCCAAAGTTGAACATTCAACCGACTCTGAGCCACCAGGTGCCTCCAAAAAGATTTTATTTTTAACTAATCTCTACACCTAATATGGGGCTCAAAATCACAACCCTGAGATCAAGAGTTGCATGCTCCACTGACTGAGCCAGCCAGGTGTCCCTGTATTATCCTTTTTTTAAAAAAGGAAGCATTGTGTAAAGTATTTGTTGCTTTATTTTTTTCATTCATTCAAATCTTCAAATATTGATTGAATGCTGAAAGGGGTATAAGAAGGATGAAACAGACTTTTACTTAAACAGAACATAAAACTGAGGAGATTAAGCACACATATGGAAAGGCCATTAATAAATAATGCGACCATGTAATTCATTATCTAGAGTAGGACACTTTGAGAGTGAAAGAATGCATCCATTTGCACAACACGTGTTAATCAGGACTGGCCTGCGCAATCATATGGTTGCCAGGACTGGCAACATATGGTTGCGTTTCTAACAATACAATGTCAGGAAAGGGTGCAAAACAAATGATAAGCATATTTTCATGCAATGAAATTTCAGATTTCAAGGGAGACCTGGTACAGACTGATCAGGTTAGGCTTTATGGTAGTGGGGAGAGACGTCAGGAAACTTTGGAGGATTTGATAATTCTGAGAAGCAAAGGGGAAAAGACCACTTGAAGGCAGAGTTTAACAGCAAGAAAAGAGAATGGAGGTGGGGCAATTTGCAGTACTTTTAGGAGATAGTGTGTAAAAAATTTCCTGGAATAGAGGATTCATAAAGGAGAGACTGTGGGACATAAAGTTAGAAAAGTAAACTGAGGATAGATTGTGGTGGGAGATAAATGTCAGAATAAGGATCTTGGACATGACTGTATGTGTTGAAAGCCACAGAACTGAATCAACAAACATTTATTCACTAATATGCCTAATTATCTAAAGGACCATGCTATTATTGATGTGAATGGAGGTAAATCAAAACCCTTGTGTGTTTATGATCTGGGGGTGGTATCAGACTGATCTATCTGTCCATCATCAATGTTTTTATTACCTCTATATAGACCTGCACACAGACACACACAATGCAGTAGGACTGTGATAAATATTATAGGTTCACATAGTAGTTACAGAGAGAGAAGGGAGACAACCTAGGAGGATTTCATGAGGATAGGACTTGAGCTGGATTTCGAATGAACATAAGCTCTAGTACTTAGAACACAATACTCAGTGAATAATTATTGAATAGGTTAATGAAGGAATGAAACAGTTGAACTTCTATGGGTAGATAGGGCAAAGGGTCATGTACAGTGGCAAGCAGTGTAAAGGAAATGTTTTTGAACAAAGATGAAGGACAGAATGTAGCATCTATTTGGCATACAAATAGTTCACTTTGGTCTTGACTTATGGTAAGTAGTGTAGGAGAATTAAAATTGTAAGGTAGCCTAAGGCCACTTGAAGTTTGGCATTATTTGGAAGCCACTAAAGTATTTTGAATGGAATAAATATGATGAAAACAATTCTAAATTAATGTGACAGGAGTGTGTAATATATTAGAGACAGCTGGAGGCAGTGAGGCCAGTGAAAACCCTTTTGTTTTTAAGCAGACATAAGTTGATTAGAGCCTTGATTAGAATGGTGACAGTGGAAAAACAAGGAAATGATGAATTCAAGAAGCATTATAAGAAGATGAAGTAAGACGTATATGTGTGGTTATAGTGGTAAAAGATATTACTGTGATTTGGATTCTGGATGGCTGAGAGAAAAAATAGGCAAATCATAAAGAAGATTTGATTTTATTGGTGGGGGCTGAATAGTAGAGCTAGATGTGTGCTTTTTGTATCTTGTTAACATCTTTCTTAGATTTTCTGAAATAGTCTCTGTCTAGAAAAGAGTTAATACATCAGGCCTAAACTGCTGTCCTTGAAAAAGTCCTGCTTGCAAGAATGGCCTTTGGCTGGAGTCAGAACTTTAGGAAAGTTCCCACCACTTACTGATAAGAGTGGCTCAGTGCCTAAACTGTTTATACAGATAATATGGTTTATGCTGAACATCTGCTTTTCTTCTGAGAATCTAGAATTTAGGTATGTACCAGACAGAGGATGCCCACATGATTAGTCCCCAGTAAAAACCCTTGGCATTGAATCTCTAATGAGCTTCTCTCATTGTCAACACTTCACACATGTTGTCACAGATTGTTGCTGAGGGAATTAAAGGTGTCCTGTGATACTGTACTGGGAAGGGATCTTTGGAAACTTGTGCCTGATTTCCCCTGAACTTTGCCCCATAGTCACGAGTAGGACTGAATGATGAGTCCTGTGAATCAGCCCACTGCATCATTGGCTCTGGGGTGATCTTGGGGACCCTCTGACATAATACTAAATTTCAGATGTTTTGGCCTATCATCAGACAGTCTGTCAGACATTGTTAGATAACGTGTTGTAGGTTTTTGATTTGGAAAACATAGTTGTAGTAGCTATGTGTTATATGCTGTGAAAGGCAGAAAAGTAAAAGGCTGGGTCTCTCACTTTTGAGGGCTTAAAATTCTAAATGAAGAGAGTAAAAAGCAAATCATAAGATCCTTTTAACTTGGTGTAGGCAGTATATGTGATGCTTTTCTCAACTTTATTTCCTGTCACTTAATACTTATCTTTTTTTCCAATGAAGGACAAATCAACTTTGATTGGAAAGTAAATATTAAAGCATTATATGTTAATAGGATCATGGGTGAAAGATAAGGAGAAGTAGTTCACAGTGACAACAGAGTCACAGAGTGGCAAAAATCTCAACAATTACTGTAGGTTTACAAAGGGATTGTCAGTTTCAACTGGTTTCTTGGATTTTCTGGGGTTTGTAGATGGTTCTGGATCAAGAATATTTGGATTAGTACATTAATTTGTAATAATGTTTTAGGAATGTTCTAGAGTACCAGCAGTGGTGTCATTTACACACTGATGACCCATGATTAGTTGTAAGGTGTGTCATAAATAATTTATTATTTGTGATAGTTAAGATGCTAATGTTTCAGAATGATTTACTATTTTTTATATTGGAGAAGATTTAAGATTCTTGTCACAAGCGTTTGAATTAGACAAAAAGAGACGGAGTTATAGCCATTATTTAGGTAGCATATCTCACATAGCAGTGCCATTAACCCTCTGACACACAAGAAAAAAAAGATTGAGCACACTGCTGTGTACAGGGATACATCAAAGTCACCACAGAAAGTTAATTTATAGGATATTTATCTAAGAGTCTGTAATTGAGTAATGTTTAATTAATAGATAGTTTCTGATGTAACTTTATTAACATATATATTCACACTTTTATATTTTATACAGCTATCCAGACATTGAAAAATCATTGGATTGGTTTCTCCCACCTGCGCCATTGATATCAGAAATTCCAGATACTCAGGCATTAGAGGAGGAAATAGAAAGTCATAAACTGTTAGGTAAACTATCACATATTTGTTATGAAAGTCATAAACTGTTAGGTAAACTATCACATAAACCCATGCAGCTTATGTCAGTGTAAAAAATCTAGTAACACACTAAAGTGTAATTCCTTTATTTTAATGGAATAAAATAAAGGAGACTTCTTTTATTCAAAATAGTGCTCACCAAATCTTAAAATCTAAAACATTTTTCATCTCATTACATACATATACATACATATGCATATTATATGTTTACGATACACTGTCGCACATATACATGTTCTATTGTATGAATTTGTTTCCTCTTACCCTTAAAACTGTCATTGTCATTTAGTTTGTTTCTTCCCCTTTACTAAAGATAAAGGAAACCTTTACCAAAACAGATTCCAAAAAACAATATACAGAATATTATATATAGTTTGGTACCATTTTTATAAAGCTAAAAATAAGCATACTCAATATATGTGATCTAATGTGATATTGTTGATAAAACTTTTATTTTTAAATTAGGTGATAGTTCGTATACGTATATTTTCTTAAGCTTTGTAATTTGTATATATTTTGTATATGAAAATGTACATTATTTATATTCTTGTATGTACCAAATAATATATAGAATATATAGGCTATATATACTATATATAGTATGTATAAAGTATATATAAAGATGGAAAAACAAATTTATGCCCTAACAAGGCCTATAGACTCCTGACTTCTCAAAGATGCTTGTAAAGTCTCTGTAAAGAAACCTTTAACATTTTGTCACCTTGATGAAAGCATTCCTTTATTTTGATTTTAGAAGCAATATTACAAAGTTAAAAGGATTGTATCATGTATTTTAATACTGAATCAAATTCAGTAACATTTTATGATTGCTCATTGTATTTCTGTGTGTAAATTAGTTATATAAATTTTCAAATCTTCATAATTGTATAATTATATCATTTCTAGTAGATAAAATACTTAAATATTATAATTATGGCTATTTCTGTGAGTCAGGAATTAAAACCTGTCCTATAATATAGTTTTTATATAAATTTCAAATTTTAGTAATTCCTGATTAATTTCTGAATGCCCTTCAGTGATATAATATACATTACTAGTTACAATTACCTGTATCTCAAACTTTTGAAAAATTTTATTACAATTTTTCATGGTCATTTTGAAAATTTGTTTTCATGAAGAACATGTATTAATCAATATATTCCATTTTTGTAGGTCAGGAAAAGAAGCCAAAAATGTTACCATCAAATTTAAAGATAACTAATGAAGACACAAATTATATTTCACCAACACAAAAATTCCAGTTTGCCTTTTCCTCAAAAAAATATGAAGAAGATTATCTGAATTTAGGAGGGGCAGGTAATGATGACTTATCACATGTTCCTGGCAAGCTGACGTATGGTTCTTCTCAGAAATACAAAAATCACATTGGCACTGAGATAGCACCTGAGAAAAATGTTCCAGATGATACAAAATTAGTTAATTTTGCAGAAGATAAAGGAGAGAGCACATCAGCCTTCCGAAAAAGGTAATTAATTAAATGAAATACACACTATTCAGTGATAAAGTTAAAAGTTATGTGTCTTTCCAGAAGTATGAAGTATGATAGAATCTAAATGGGAAAAACATCAACAACAAATAGAGTCTATATACCAGATGCCCTGTTAACTCTGGGATTGTAGTCATAGGTTCTTGCCTTCAGAGTGGTACAACTTAATGGGAGAAAGACAGTAAATAACTAAAAATAATTTATTAAATGCTTTGTAGTATGACAATTATTTTGATGAAATATATGGTTAAAACAAAGGTTCTCAAACTTTTTGTTGTCAGGACCCTTTTACATTTAAAAATTATTGGGAATTCCCAACAGTTTTTGTGTATGTGATTTATATCTATCAATATGTAACCATATTAGACATTAAAACTGAAAAATTTTAAAGGCAAACATGTTAGTAATATTATGAAAATTGTTTTGACCTTATGAACTCTCTGAAAGAGTCTCCACCATCCTTGATCTCATGGTTCATGAGTTTGAGCCCCACTCGGGATCTGTGTTGTTAGTGTGGAGCCTGCTTAGGATTCTCTCTTTATCTCTCTCTCTGCCCCTCCCCCTCACACCAGCATGCTCTCACTCTCTCTCTCTTTCTCTCTCAAAATATGTAAATAAATTTAACCTTAAGGAGATATAGAATTAAACTAAGGACAAATAAAGAAGGAGAGTATTCCAGGCAGAAGGAATACTATGTGCAGAAAAGACCTAAGGTAGCACAGAGCTTGGCCTATTCTTAGAAAAATTCCTTTTGTTTAGAATCAGAGGGAATGCTGAGGGATAAGGTTTGGAAAGGCCAGGTCATTCAGAGTCAGGTAGGCATGATAAACTTTGTGCTTTTTCTTACAGCACTGTTTCTTTTTTCTTTTTTCTTTTTTTTAATTTTTTTAACGTTTATTATTTTTGAGAGAGAGAGAGAGACAGGTTGTGAGTGGGGGAGGGGCAGAGAGAAAGGAAGACAGAATCTGAAGCAGCCTCTAGGCTGCGAGCTGTCAGCACAGAGCCCCATGCAGGGCTCGAACCCATGAACCGTAAGATCATGACCTGAGTTGAAATCTGACGCTTAACTGACTAAGCCACCCAGGTGCCCCTTTTAAAGGCACTGTTTGTTAAACTGTGGCCTGTGGACCCACTGTATTAGAATCACTTGGAGTGCTTACTAGAAAGTTGGATTCTTGGATCCTACCATTGACCTATTGAATCATAGTCTAGATAAAGGTAAGGATGGAACCCAGACCATTTTTAATAATTTTTTTAGATGATTGTTGTGCACACTAAAGTTTGAGAACTAGTGTGCTGAGGTCCTGCATTTTAAGCAAAGGAGTAAAATTAGATTTTTAAAAAAAATTTAAAGTCCATCTTGGCATCAGTATGATGAATTAGAAGGGATCTAGGATGCACTGTGAGAAGTTACTTAGAAGGTTGTTTTATTAGTCCAGGTGAGAGAGAGTGGGAGCCTGATGTAGACTGTGGTAGCAAGAATGAGAGTTCAGAGTGATTTATGAGATTGTATCCCATAGGACCCAAAGGATTATTAGATATGACACCTGGACTCCTAGTTTTCTGGCTTGAGCCCGAATGATGTAGGAGGGTAGTGCCCTTTCGTGATCTAGAAAACTAAAGGAAGAACAGGTTTAGAAGAAGGCGATGAGTACAGATTTGGACATGTTGGTTTTTTGGGGTTTTTTTTTTGATATGTTGATATTAAGTACCTATAAATTGTCTAAATGGAGAATTGGATGTATGGGTTTAAGATTCAGAAGAGATCTAGTTGATAGTTTTTGTGTTCTCTGTGACATAAGAGATGAAGTTATTTATGGAGTTTGAGGGGAAAAGGTATTAAGCAAGTATGAGAAAGGTAGAAGAGATTATGGAAAATGGGAAAGCAATTCACTTAGAATAATAACAGGATTGTTGGGTACTCTAAAGGGCCCGATTGAGGTTTATGTCTATGCATTTTTGTATAATAGCTCTATTAACATATAATTACATATAAATTCACTCTTGTGTACAGTTCATTGGTTTTTAGAATAGTCACAAGAGTTGTGCACTCATCACTACTATCCTCAAAAGAAACTCTGCATTCATTATTGATCACTCTCCTTTCCAACTCATCATCCTCCCCTCTCCCCAGACCCTGGCAACCATTAATCTTTCTGTTTCTATGGATTTACCTATTCTAGACATTTCATGTAGTGGAGTCATACAGTGTCTGGTCTTTTGTGTCTGGCTTGTTTCACTTAGCATAATGTTTTCAAGGTTTATCTGTACTATGTCATATATCAGTACTTCATTCTTTTTATGGCCAAATAATATTCCATTGTGTGGACAATACCATATTTTGTTTACCCATCAATTGTTGCACATTTGAATTGTTTCCACTTTTTGGCTATTACTAGTAATGTTGATGTGAACATTCATATACACATTTTTCTGTGAACATATTTTTAATTTTTATTTATTTTTATTTTTTTGAGAAGGGGGAGGGGCGGGGGGAGAGAAGAGGGGGCAAAGAATCTCCTCTTGGAGACTCCCACGGAGGAGCCCCTATGGAGCTCGATCCCACGACTGTGAGATCATGACCTGAGCTGAAATCAGGAGTCAGGTGCTCGACTGACTGAGCCACCCAAGTGCCCCATTTTTAAAAATGTTTTGAAATTCTTTTGGATTTATACCTAGAATTGGAATTTCTGGGTCATATAGTAACTCTATACTTAACTTTTTTGAGGAACTGCCAAAGTGTTTTCCAAATTAACTGCACCACTTTACAATCCCACAAATAATATGTGAGGGTTCCAGTTTCTCCACATCCTTCTTAGCAGTTGTCTTTTTTATTATAGCCAGTCTAGTAGGTGTGAGTGCCTCTCACTGATTAGCATTTTCCTAATGATTAATGATATTGGGCATCTTTTCATGTGATTATTGGCTACTTTTATATCATCTTAGGAGTGATGTCTATTCAAATCCTTTGCCTGTTTTTTTTATTGTTGAATTATAAGCATTCTTTATATATTCTTTATAAAAGTCTCTCATCAGCTATATGATTTCAAATATTTTCTCCCATTCTTTGTGTTTTTTTCACTTTTTAAAGCAATTTTTTAATGTTTATTTATTTTTGAGAGAGAGAGACAGACAGACAGACAGACAAACAGAACCAGAGACAGAGCATGAGCAGGGGAGGGGCAGAGAGAGAAGGAGACAGAATCCGAAGCAGGCTCCAGGCTCTGAGCTGTCAGCACAGAGCCTGACATGGGGCTTCAACTCATGAACCATGAGATCATGACCTGAGCTGAAGTTGGACACTTAACCGACTGAGCCACCCAGGAGCCCCTATTTTTCACTCTTTATCAGCATAAAAGTTTTTAATTTTGATGAGGTCCAGTTTATCTGATTTTTCTTTTGTTCCTTTGACTTTTGGTGTCGTATCCAAGAAACCATTCCCTAACCAAGGTTGTAAAGATTAACTACTACATTTTCTTCTAAGATTTTTATAGTTTTAGCTCTTACGTTTAGGTCTGTGATCTATTTTGAGTTAACTTATATAATGCAAGGTAGAAGTCCAACTTCATTTTTTTTTTTGTATGTAGATATTCAGTTGTTCTACACCATTTGTTGAAAAAACTATTCTTTCCCCATTGAATGTCATAGCACTTTCATTGAAAATCAGTTGACCGTAAATGTAAAGTCTGGGGGGTTTTCTGAACCCAGCAAGTTCTCTGAATCTCTGGTACCAATGGGTGTCCAACAATTCAATTCTATATTCACACTAACTCCTAGAGTTAGCATTACACCCTATATGTTAAGGACTCAGTTCCATAAGACTGCCCCATTTCAGATGCCATCCACAAATAGGGTGCCAGGCTACCCACATTTCTGCCCTGCAGACTACAAATTTAGGGTTCCCATAATCCCCACATTAGGTTTAATAACTTGTTAGAATGACTTATAAAACTCAGGAAAACACCATACTTATGTCTACCGCTTCATTATAAAGGATACTATTCAGAAACAGTCAAATGGAAGAGACGCATAGAGCAAGATATTCAGAAGGAGGGTGTGTAGAGCTTCCATGCCTCTCCAGGTACATTACCCTCTGAGCACATTGGTTTGTTCACCACCTTGGAAGTTCTCTGAACCCCCTGTCATTTAGGGGTTTTTCCTTTATGGTAGTTTCATTAGATAGGCATGATTGATAAAATCATTGGCCATTGGTGATTGAACTGCCTCTCCATCACTCTCCCTTCCTTGGATGCCATAGGTGAGGCTGAAAATTCAATCCTCTAATCAAAGTTTATTTTTTCTGGCAGTTAACCCCAATCCTGAAACTATGTGGGGGTCCTTCAAGATTCACCTCATTAGCATAAACTCAGGTGGGATTGAAAGGGGTTGTCATGAATAACAAATGATGCTTCTCTTACTCCTATTACACAGAAAATTCTAAGGGTTTTGGGAGCTCTGTGCCAGGAACTGAGGACAAAGTGAATACATATTTCCTATTATGCTAAATAGGAAATGTCCTACTATACTAAATAGTTAACTGTATGCTAAATAAAGGTTTATTTCTGGACTCTGAATTCTATTCCATTAACCAACATGTCTGTCCTTATGACTTGCATAAGGGCATATCCCACACTGTCTTGATTGCTGTAGCTTTGTTGTAAAGTTTCGGATTGAGATGTGTGAATCCTCCAATTTTGTTCCTTTTTTCAAGAATTTTTTTTGGCTCCTCTGGGTTCTTTGCATTTTCATATGAATGTTATGATAAACTGGTCAATTTCTGCAAAGAAGCCAGCTGGAATTTTGATAGGGATTGTGTCAAATCTGTAGATCAACTTGAAGAATATTGGCATCTTAATAACATTAAGCCTTCCATTATGTGAATATGGGATATCTTTCCATTTATTTAGTTTTTATTTAGTTTCTTTCAATGATGTTGTGAGGTTTTCAGTAGACAGGTCATACTTACTTTGTTAAATATATTCCTAAGTATTTTTTTCTTTTCGATACTTTTTAAAATAAAATAAAAATTTTTTTTCAGATTGTACATCGCAAGTGTATAGACATCAGCAATTGATTTTGGTATATATTGATTTTTGTATCTGCAATCTTGGTGATGATGACTCTGAATTTTATTTTTTTTTTAAATGTTTCTTAGAGAGAGCGAGAGAGAGAGAGCGTGCGTGTGCACGTGAGCTGGAGAGAGGCACAGAGAGATGGGGAGAGAGAATCCCAAGCAGGCTCCACACTGTCAGCACAGAGCCCAACATAGGATTCGTTCTTATGAACTGCGAGATCATGACCTGGGCCGAAATCAAGAGTCAGGCACTTAACTGACTGAGCTGCCCAAGCACCTCCTCCCTTTTTTTTTTTTGTGACACTGAATTTTAATGTTCAAGTATTATATCATCCACCTAACTGCTTTTTCTAGGAGTGTTCCCCTGCCTAGCTGCAATTATTTAAAAATTTTTTTAATGTTTATTTATTTTTGAGAGAGAGAGAGAGAGTGAGCAGGGCAAGGGCAGAAGAGAAGGAGACACAGAATCCGAAGCAGGCTCCAGGCTCTGAGATGTCAGCACAGAGCCTGATGCGGGGCTCGAACCCACGAACTGTGAGATCATGACCTGAGCCGCGGTCGTATGCTTAACCGACTGAGCCACCCAGACGCCCCTCCAGCTGCAATTATTTTATTTTATTTTTTAAAAAATGTTTATTTGTTTTGGAGAGAGAGAGAGAGAGAGAGGCAGAGTGCAAGCAGGGGAGGGGCAGAGAGAGGGAGACACAGAATCTGAAGCAGGTTCCAGGCTCCGAGCTGTCAGCACAGAGCCGTATGCGGGGCCTGAACTCACAAACAGTGAGATCATGACCTGAGCTGAAGTCGGACCCTTAACTGACTGAGCCACCTATGTGCCCCAAGCTGCAATTATTTTAAAAAGTACATGGATTCATCCAGGATTGAGGTTTTGCAAGATAAGTATGTTAAAAGGATAAAGGAGAATTGGAGTTTAGAATATTGGTAAAAAAGAGTGGTCAAAAAGATAGGCCATGGAATCTAAGTTCATTAAAGATATATGAGAAAAGAGAAGGGAAGATAGTTTGGGAGAAAATAAAGAGGTTCATTAAAGTAAATTTGTTTTTGTTTTTGTTTTTGTTTTACCTCATTGGTACCTTGTGCAAACAAGCTAAAAGGATAAGAGGTTGTGGTCAGAGAATGATATATCAGAATGATTGATTTGAGAGGAGGAGCAGTTCTGGATAATGACAGTGTTTAAGATGATAGAATAGGTGGATGAGATTGTTTGAAGAAGAGAGCCACTGGAGATGAATGCCTAAGAAATGGAGGGGAGGGGATTTTGAATGGCTCATCTACGTGAATGTTGAAGTAACGCAGATAGTGGCAGAATTTGAGATTGAGAGGAAAAGATTCTAAAGTGACCAGAGGTTAATATATGATAAATGCCATGAGGAGGGTTGCAAGGTGGTGTAACTAGATAGCATAGATACTTTTGTAAGACAATGGAAGAATAATGATGCAGATTTAGGGTGGAGGAGGCACAGACTCTCAACCCTCAAGTACATTGGATGTGGAAGATTTAACAGTTTCTCCTTAAGATTTGAAGAAGCAAGAGTTTTTTAGGGTAATGCAATATTTTTGTTAAGATCAGGAAGTAACTGTAACAATCAGTGAAGAAGCTGAGAACATGGAGGAGTATATGGATTGGCAGTTCTAGAGGAACTAGGAAGAATCTGAGGTCTAGAGAATTTAGGTAACTAGCACATGGATAATATTTTACTGTTTGAAAAACTTATTTTTAACTTTAAAGTCACACAGCTAGAAAGTAGAGAGCTTTAGATTGATTGATTGATTGATTTATTTTAAAAAAATTTTTTAACATTTATTCATTTTTGAAAGGCAGAGAGAGACAGAGCGCGGACGGGGGAGGGGCAGAGAGAGAGGGAGACACAGAAACAGAAGCAGGCTCCAGGCTCCAGGCTGTCAGCACAGAGCCCCACGCGGGGCTCGAACTCATGGACCGCGAGATCACGCCCTGAGCCGAAGTCAGCTGCTTAACCGACTGAACCACCCAGGTGCCCCGAGAGCTTTAGATTTAAACCCAGGTTTTTCTGAGGCACCGGGGTGGCTCAGTAGGTTGAGTGTAAGACTTCAGCTCAGGTCATGATCTTGTGGCTCGTGGGTTCGTGCTCCACATCGGGCTCTGTGCTGACAGCTCAGAGCCTGGAGCCTGCTTTGGATTCTGTGTCTCCCTCTCTCTCTGCCCCTTTCTTGCTCATGCTGTGTCTCTCTGTCAAAAATAAATAAACATCAAAAAATAAAAATAAACTCAGGTTTTTCTGACTCCAAAGTCTATGCTTTTAACTGAAAATGACAGCATACAGCAAGGAGTTATCCTGTGGCATAAGTTGTTTTTCTTGTCCTCGATACTATTTCATAATCAGATTCTATTATATTATCCAAGGCTAACCATCTGCTTTTGAATTTTCTATCTTCAAAGAGAGCTGCTAACTGAGGGTTGATGGGGGGTGGGAGGGAGGGGAGGGTAGGTGATGGGTATTGAAAAGGACATCTTTTGGGATGAGCACTGGGTGTTGTATAGAAACCAATTTGACAATAAATTTCATATATTAAAAAATAAATAAACATTTTAAAAAGAGCTGCTAGTGTTGGAGGATGCGTACCTACAGTTTTCTCTCAAATGTATTTCTCAATCTATAGTGTTTTTAAAGACTCATTCTTTCTTATATGGAAACATGTCATTAAAACTAATAGTAGGGACACCTTAGTGGCTCAGTTGGTTGAGTGTCCAACTTTGGCTCAGGTCATGGTCTTGTGGTTTCTGAGTTCAAGCCCCATATCAGGCTCCATGCTGACAAGTTTTGTCTGCCTCTCTCTCTGCCGGTCCCCTGCTTGTGCTCTCTCTCTCTCAAAAATAAATAATAATAACAATTTTTTTTAACTGATGGTAAAAATAATTTAGAAGATGTCCTGTATTTGCACAATACTTGTTTGGGTGTCATTTCTTACAGAATTCTGATACCTGCTGTCATCCCTATTATTTACTTTGTAAATGTTATATTAAGAAATTAATGGTCACTTCGTCCCTTAGGGCCCTGGTGAACAAATTAGTTGGTGGGTTGTCTTTTGATCAGTTGAATATAATAAATTACTATCCCAAAGATGGCCTGTGTTTTCTAGAACTTTGCAAAAAAAAAAAAAAATGTTTCTTTGCAAAGTATTCTTGACTTCCATACTTCTTTAGTATTTCTATACTAAAATGATTATTGGATATTTGGGACATTGATGCAGTTACTGACAAGAGGCCGCAATACCTGTCTCTGTGGGCCTCTCCATAAAGTTGCCTGCGTATTCTCATGATGTAGTGGCTAGCTCCTCTGAGACTGAATGATCCAAGAGACCATGCAGAAGTGACAGTATTGTTTATGACCTAGCCTTGGAAGTCACACACTTGCACTTCCATCATATTCTTCTAGTCTGATGAGTCAGCCCTGACTTGAAGTCCTAGCTTGAAAAGGGTGTGCATAGCAGGAGACAGGGATCATTGGGGCTGTCTTGAAGGTTGGCTACTACAAATGGATTTATTTGGGTTTTAGAAAAGTGAAAAGACATAATTCAGTGGTAAATTTAGCAAGTCATATTTTAGGGGAGTGATTGAATTTAATGTTTGAATAAACCACAGTCTATGAATATTTTTAAAGGGACCAATTTTATGTTAGTTTTTTCCATTCTAAGCAGCTGTTACAAGTGCAAATGTGGTTTTTTTTGTGTTTTTTTTTTTTTTTTGCAGATTATTTAAAATATCTGACCACATACATGAGGATGTTTATTCTAATGACAGTACAAACCTGGACTTTCCTGTTGCTTCAGTGAAAATTGCCCCAACAGAAATGAACAAAGGGGAATCATGGAAATGTAGCAATAATAAGCAGAGACATCAATATTCAGACATTAACATGTTTACAGCAAGTGACGTTTTTTCTCATTCTGAAATCAGAGAAGACATATTCAAAGCACCAACTTTTTCAGTTACATCCCAGCCTCATGAAGTTCAAGGTAATTCCTTGTTTTTTTTAGTTAATTTTAAAACAGTACAAACAAGTCTATGTTTCTCAGCATAAGGAAAAGTTAAAAAATAGTAAATTTGAGTAGATTATCTATGTAGTTTTTGCATTTCTTTATCATACTGTATTTTTTTAACTATGATATAGGGGCACCTGGCTGGCTCAGTCAGTAGAGCATGTGACTCTTGATATCAGGGTCATGAGTTCAAGCCCCATGTTGGGCATGGAGCCTACTTAAAAAATAAAACTACAATTTAATATTTTTTAACTGCGCGCTCAGTAAAAAGTTATGCTACTTTTATTGAAGCAGTTTGTATGGAAGAGGTTAAAAAATACCTATATAAATATGTATAATTTTTTTTTTTTAGGAGTAACAGAAAATGATTTAGATTCCTTGAAGGCTATCACAGAAATCCGTATCCTTTAAGTTATTTTACTACAACAGCTTTATATTTGAAATCATAATTTGTAAACATGCTGTTTCATTGTGTCTATGTTTATTTTGGTTGACAAAGAAAAAGAGGGGAAAGTAAATTTTTGGGGTCATATTAGAGACCCAACGCGTGTGATAGTCAGTGCTACTCAGAGTGTGGTCTGCAGACTGTGCCAATTTGTGAACTGCTTGTTACCAGTGACAAGTTATCTTTGTGACAAGATAAGTACAAAAACAAGTTTTGTGTTATTGGCTAAACTCTTAGCATATTTACTTACAAATAGATACACATAATTTCTTATACTTTGGGTAAGGAGAGCATATTGGGATAAACATAGGTAGGGGAAATAAATGAGAGTGGGACATTCTGTGGATTGGGAACATTTTTACAAATCTAGTATTTTTTTTTAAAGAAATTTGTAGTTTCTACCTATAATCTGATTTACATGTCTGGGCATTTCCAATATAAATATTTTGAGTACATATGTGTGTTCTGGAGGTAACATCCTCTTTGCTTTTTTGATAACCTGTGTATGTCTGTAACACAGTGTACTTACTGTTTTTTTTAATTATAATTCATCAGCTGTGACTATTGTGTTTCCCTATGACCTATGAACTCCTTGAAGACAAGGGCCATCCCTTATTTATCTTACTATCGCCAAATACGTTGAAAAGCAGGTAAAGTAAGGAAGTTGTTCTGGCAAAAAAGTAGCCATGTGTGAGGATGAGGGTAGAATAATATGGAATATGTTAGAAAGGCCAAGCATTCCAGTTTGGCTGAAATGAAAGCTATGATTCCAGGACTAGTCAGAAATAATGATTGATATGTATCCAGGATCAGGTTATTTAGTGCCATGGATACCAAGGTGAAGAGGTTTTTTTTTGTTTTGTTTTGTTTTTGGTTTGTTTTTGTTTTTTAATTAAGCACTTAGGAGAAACCATGCAGTATTTTTTTTTAATTTTAAAAAAATTTTTTTTTAATTTTTGAGGCAGGGAGAGACAGAGCATGAACAGGGGAGGGTCAGAGAGAGGGAGACACAGAATCTGAAACAGGCTCCAGGCTCTGAGCTGTCAGCACAGAGCCTGACGCGGGGCTCGAACTCACGGACCGCGAGATCATGACCTGAGCCGAAGTCAGCCGCTTAACTGACTGAGCCACCCAGGCGCCCCAACCATGCAGTATTTTTGAGCAGGTCAAGTTATGTCATCAAAATCATGCTTTAGGAATATAGAATTAATGACTCAAAGCTAGGGAAGGCTCTAGACTCCACAAAAGTTGTTGTCTAGGTGGCAAAACAGAAAGTGAAATCCAGATATTGGGCAGTTAAGTTGGAGGAATCTAGAGGAGAGTGATTCTAATCCTGGGTACTCAGGGGATTGAGACAATTCTGAAGTATAGTTAGAAAATATTTTCCTGACTCATCATGAAATTTTGCCTCCAATGCAGATAACTGAACTAAGTTAGAATGAGGGGAAGGAACAGTAAAGGGTATACATGATGATATCATAACTTCAGATATAGCTAGCCTTTAGTGCTTCTGTTCAGCATGATGTCTCAATCCTGCTATACTTTCTTCTCCCTGGTGATCTAAATATGGTTGGAACATAGGAAATAGGTTAGCTTTAAATAGTTAAAGTTAGTTTCATTAGCTGTATGATGGGAAAGTCTTCTTATCCCTAGAATTTGCCATGATATGACACTTTTGAAGAGTTTTAAAGACTTTCATGCTATATTAGCACAGCTAAAGTTCTGTTGTTTTTGAAGAACAAAAAAAAGTCCAACATAGCTAGAGGAGATTAGTCAGATGCAAGAGTAGTAGGATATGAGGTCAGAATCACAAAGATGGAGAGGAGAGGCAAGATCATGTAGGGCCTTGTAGCCATATGCTTTAAGAGAAAGCAGGGAATTTGAGCAGAGAAGTAATACGTTCTGATTTAACTTTTCAACAAGATCACTTACTACAATCCATCAATTTTTATAGATCTTCATAAAAATATAATTGCTTAAATAATAATGTATTTGTATTTTTAGATATATTATCTATTTTATGTCTCTTAATAGATTATAACAGCTTCCATTGTAGGAACTCACTTTTCTTCTTTATAGCTTCCCCCAGCTTTCTAAATCTAGTTATGTATTTTGCATATAGTGTTTAATAGATGTAGTTGATAGATGTGACTCAGATTGAGAAGAATACCATGTAAATACAAGTATCTTCCAAACTGACAACAGGCTCACCTTGGAGAGGGGACAGTCTATTCTCCGTATCTACTAATATTTTTGAGCTTTCTTACAGAGGAAGTACAGTGTAAGTTCTTATTCAGCCAGTATGCTGATTAATTGCATTTAAATCCACCACTTAGTACAACCAAATTGTTGATAACAAAGGGATTCAGGGTTAGGTGACCAGAAACCCACATCAGGTAATGAAACACAGTCAACATTAAAAAGTGAAATTTGGGGGACACCTGGGGCCCAGTCGGTTAAGCGTCCAACTTCGGCTCAGGTCATGGTCTCATAGTTCGTGAGTTTGAGCCCCATGTTGGGCTCTGTGCTGACAGCTCAGGGCCTGGAGCTTGCTTTGGATATCTCATTGTTGCTTTAATTTGCATTTCCTTGATGATTAGTGATGTTGAAATCTTTTTCATGTATTGTTGACCATTTGTGTCTTCTTTGGAAAAATATCTATTCAGGTCCTTTGCTCCTTTTTAAATTGCTCTACAGAAGCTTTTTAGTTTGAAGTAGTACACTTGTTTATTTTGCATTTTTGCCCTTGCCTTTTTTCTTTAATTTCAGAGAGAGAGAGAGAGAGAGAGAGAGAGAGCACGCAAGCAGGGGAGAGGGACAGAAGGAGAGAGAGAGATAATCGTAAGCAGGCTCCATGCTCAGTGTGGAGCCCAACACAGGGCTCAATCCCAAGACCCTGGGATCATGACCTGAACTGAAGTCAAGAGTGGGACATTAAACCAACTGAGCCACCCCGGTGCCCCTTGCCTGTGGTTTTAAATCTAGAAAAATAATTGCTAAGACCAATGTAGGAGAATTTACTCCCTGTGTTTTCTTCTAGGAATTTTATAATTTCACATCTTACATTCAAGTGGTTAATCCACTTTGAGTTGATTTTTGTATCTAGGGGTCCAGTTTCATTATTTTGCATGTGGATATTCAGTTTTTCCAGTATCCTTTATTGAAGAGATCATCTTTTCCCAGTTCTTGGCTCCTTTTTTGAAAATTTATTGACCATATACACACAGATTTATTTCTAGGCTATCTCTTCTGTTTCATTGATCTAGGTGTCTGGTTTTTATGCCAATACCATCCTGTTTTTGATTACTGTAGCTCTGTAATACAGTTTGAAATCAAGAAGTGTAATGCCTCTGGCTTTGTTCTTTCTCAAGGGTACTTTGGCTGTTCGGCATCTTTTGTAGCTCCCTGTGTGATTGCTTTTTATATTTCTCTGAAAAATACAATTGCAATTTTGATAAGAATTGCATTGAATCTGTAGATTGCTTTGGCAATTTACAATTTAGCAATATTCTTGAGTCCTTGAAGAGATATCTTACCATTTATTTGTGTCTTCACTTTCTTTCATCAGCATCTTCTAGTTTTCAATGTACAGATCTTTTGTCCCCTTGGTTAAATTTATTCCTTAGTATTTTGGTTTTTGATGCTATTATAAATGGGATTGTTTTCTTCATTTCTCTTGCTGATATTTTGTTATTAGTGTAAGGAAATGCACCTGATTTTTGTGTATTTATTTTGGTTTTGTTTGTTTGTTTGTTTGTTTGTTTTTTCAACGTTTATTTATTTTTGAGACAGAGACAAAGCATGAACGGGGGAGGGTCAGAGAGAAGGAGACACAGAATTCGAAACAGGCTCCAGGCTCTGAGCTGTCAGCACAGAGCCCGACGTGGGGCTCAAACTCACGGACCGCGAGATCATGACCCGGGCCAAAGTCGGCCACTTAACCGACTGAGCCACCCAGGCGCTCCTGTGTATTTATTTTGTATCCTGCAACTTCACTGAATTTATTAGTTCCAATAATATTTTGATGGAGTCTTTAGGATTTTCTCTATATTATATCAGGTTGTCTGCAAATAGAGACTGTTTTACTTCTTCCTTTTCAATTTGGATAACTTTCATTTATCTTTCTTGCCTAAATGCTTTGGTTAGGATTGCCATTACTATGTTGAATAAAAGTGGTGAAACAGGGCATCCTTGTCTTGTTTCTAATCTTAGACAAAAAGCTTTCAGCTTTTTACCCATTGAATATGTTAGCTGTGGGCTTGTCATATATGGCCTTTATTATATCGAGGTACATTCTTTACCTAGTTTCTAGAGAGTTTTTTATCATGAAAAAAATACTGCATTTGTCAAATGCTTTTTCTGCATCTATTGATATGATCATATGATTTTTATCTTTAAGTTTTTTTTTTAAATTAAGCTCTATGCCCAATGTGGGGCTTGAACTCATGACCCTGAGGTCAGAAATCACATGCTCTACCAATTGAGGCAGTCAGGCACCCCTATCTTTAACTTTTTAATGTGGGAGTATCTTGCTGATTGATTTGTGGATGTTGCACCATCTTTGTATCCCATAAATAAATTACATTTGTTCATGATGTATGATTCTTTTAATGTGCTGTTGAATTTAGTTTGCTAATATTTTATATAAGATTTCTGCATCTATGTTCATTAGGGATATTGGCCTGTAATTTTCTTTTTTTGTAGTATCCTGGCTTTGGTATCTGTGTAAAATAAGTCCCTTAAGCTATCTTAATTTTTTTTTTCATTCTTTTCTCATTTTGCTCCTTTGACTGGATTTTTCAGTTCCCTTATTGTACTCATTAGCTTTATGATTTCTGTTTGATACTTTTTTGTATCTTCTATGACTTTGTTGATATTCTCACTTTGTTTATGCATTGCTCTCCTAACCTTGGTGAGCATCTTTATGCATTTTTTAAAAATATTGAGTAAATCACTTATCTCTATTTCATTGAGTTTTGTTTCTGGAGATTTATCTTGTTCTTTTGTTTGGAACATATTCCCATTTCTTCACTTAACTCTCTGTGCTGCTGGTTTCTACACACTCGATAAAATATCTGCCTCTCTCAGTCTTGACAGGGTGAGCCTCATCAATTAACCTAACCCAAGCTTCTAGCTGCCTTTCAGACCATTTTGATTGCCCAACTTACTGTCTTTGTTCTTAGTGGCTTCTAGAAGTTGAGGGTGTGCCAAAATTTATCAGTGTCCCAAAGGGGAGGGTTGTAATTGGCATCTAGGTGCAAACTAATTAGAAGCCAGGACCTGAGGCAGCAGCTGAGAAAGTCTGCAGTGGAAATCCTTTCTAGGTGGAAACTAGAGATGAACATTTTTGCTGCTTTCTCTGCACCAAGCCTAGATGTGTACCTGTAGAGGAATGGAAGTTGTTCCTGTGTCCATTTAAGAATTGATTATTTGTGGGGGTGCCAGGGTGGCTTAGTCAGTTAAGCATCTGACTCTTGATTTCGGTTCAGGTCGTGGTTTCATGGTTTGTGAGATCGAGCCCCATGTCAGACTCTGTGCTGGGTGTGGAGCCTGATTGAAATTTTTTCTCCCCCTCTCCCTCTGCCCCTCTGCCCTGCTCATGCGCGCGCTCTCTCTCTCTCTCTCTCTCTCTCAAAAAAAAAAAAAAAAAAAAAGAATTATTTGTTTGCTATAGTCCTATGGGACTCATGAATGCAAGCCCTTTTGGTTTACAGAGTTAGGTGTTTGGGGATTTTATCCCTTGGGTGGGAGCCTTAAAGGTTGGAGCTATAGCTGTGTGGTCTGAAATCTTTGCTCCTGAGAGAGAAGCTGGGACTTGAGAGTTCCTTCCCAATTGTATGGTGCTGTGCCAAGGATGGGATTTAGGGTAAGAGTTGTCTCAGCCTTTCCTACCTTCATCATAGGTATTTTCATTTACCCAATGTGTATAAGTCACTTAAATAATTTTTGAACTTTTTTCAAAATTGCTCCATGTGTAGCTATGTATTTGGTGCATCTGTGACAGGAGGTGAAGTTAAAGAGCCACTTGCTCTGTTGGTCCTTTCCTCTATACCTATTAATTCCTTTCTTATGATGTTAAAATAGCAAGTATTAAGGTCTCATTATTAAATACTGTCAGTTAATTAACTGAATTTTAAAATTAAAAGTAACCAATTCTTAAAATTCTGAAATATTTGACTCCTTAATGCTATTCTAAGCATCAAAATTTAGAAGTATTTTCAAAGAATTCCCATATTTTAACTATATACAGTCCAAAGCCTTTGATGATGTAAGTATTTTATTCTGATTTTTACTTATCTGCCTCTTCTTACTAGATAGTGTGTTCTTTAAGGGCAAGGACTAGATAACATTCATCTTTATGTTTCTAGTGCTATGCTCAGTGACTGGTACATTGCAGGAACTCAAAAACTGTTTGCTAAATGAATGCATGTGATTTTCATAGGTGGGTTTGTTTACATTTATTATATTTCTAAAAATTTCTCTGGAAACGAAAGAAATTATTTTCTTCTAGGTCTGACATATTACTTTCACATATAAAATAAAATGATAAATTATTAATAGGTTTTTTTGAGAGTTGTAGGTCTAGAACAAGGTTAGAATTTTAATAAGCTTAGAGGTAGAAATAATTTGAATTATTATTCCAGAGAGTCTTTCTTACATATTTTCTAACAAATCGAGAGTGTGAATGAAAAATTCTATATATATCATGATTGATTAAATTTTTTTTTTTAGCTTCTTTACACAGATAGAAATTTTGTGATTTGTGCTCCAACTGGTTCTGGGAAAACTGTAATGTTTGAACTAGCTATAACAAGATTGTTAATGGAAGTACCATTGCCATGGTCAAACATTAAAATTGTTTATAGTAAGTATTTATATATTGTAAGAGTGATTAATTATAATAATGAAAAACCACTAAGGCAAAAGTAAGAAATAAATTCAAGTTCAAGCCATAGGAATTAATATTTGGTTCTCCATACATTTTTAATGAAGACACATCACATTTGCTCTTGTCTGTTATATTAAATTCAACACACATTTTCCCAGAGTTGTAAATAAAAAGTAAAATTTGAATTGAGTATTTGACCTTTACAAGTTTATTTTTAAAAGGACAACAAAATGAACAATAAATTGAAACATTTTGTAATTCTAAAAATTTCCATAGGAACCTCTACTCTCCTTTCTTAGGTATATATGTATTTAAAATTTTTCATCAAAGTAATTTATGTACATGGTTAAAAAAATCAATTATCACAGAAAGGCTTGTAATGAAGACCAGTCATCTCCTGCCTTACCTTTCTTCATTCTTAGTTACAGTTCCCTGAGCACTTACTTCTTTTTCTTAGTTCAGTTTGGTTATTACATATCTCTAAATAATATGTTTATATTATTAACTCTCAATTAATAAATATTACACAGCACCTGGATGTATAGTTTTATCCTAATTTTATTAACCAATGTTTGTGAAAGTAATTTTAAAACTGTACTGACATTCAAAGTAAATATCTCGTATTGTTATAGTGGCACCAATAAAAGCCCTGTGTAGTCAGCGTTTTGATGATTGGAAAGAAAAATTTGGATCAATAGGATTGAATTGTAAAGAACTCACTGGAGATACAGTAATGGATGACCTATTTGAGATTCAGCATGCCCATATAATAATGACAACTCCAGTAGGTGTTATTTATACTCTTATTTTTTTGGTTTATTAGAAAATATGTTTCTCTTCACCAAGAATAAAAGTTAAAAGAAAATACAAAGTAGAAGAATATATTTGCAATGTAAAACAAACAAACATAAAAAGTACTAGTGTTCAGGTTATATAAAGAATACTTACTAATCAGCAGTAAAAGACAAATTACCAAATGGGAAAAATAAGAAAAAGATATGAATAAGCAATTTGTTATTTAGGATAATTTGTAATGATACTTTTTGCTTGCTTTCTTTTATCCAAATATTATGTATCGCAGAGGGAAGAACTTGGGAGGGCTTAAAAAGGCAATTAGACTAGAATTTTGAATATTTTTGGTTAAACTTAAAAATAAATGGGGGTTTAGTTTTTTAAGCACTTGTAAGACTATCAAAATCCTTTAAAGTGTTTTTAATCTTCACATTTTTTTCAGGATACTTTTAAGAACTAAAAGTTTGAACTAAAATATTGCCCATGATTTGTATCATGTTGAAATTTTTTATAGATATCTTATAGTTCTTTATCCTGTTAAGCCACTTGCATTTTTTCTCTAGGAAAAATGGGATAGCATGACTAGAAAATGGAGAGACAACTCTTTGGTCCAGCTGGTTAGACTGTTCCTCATTGATGAGGTAGTGAACACATTTTCACTTTTAGAGATAAAGGTAAAATGATTAGAATGGATAGAAAGAAACAAGACATTTTCAACTGAACTATATGTTTTATCCCTTGAAGTGGAAAAGTTCATTTTCTTAAGGAAGAGTGATAATATTAAGGATTTTAATTGATTAAGGAATTTTTTAATTTTATAGTCAATCATTTTTTCTTGATTTCTTTCTTAGGTACATGTTGTAAAAGATGAAAATCGTGGACCAACTCTTGAAGTTGTAGTCAGCAGAATGAAAACTGTACAGTCTTTATCTCCTGCTTCAGAAAATAGCAGCACAATGATTCCAATGAGATTTGTAGCTGTATCTGCAACAATTCCAAATGCTGAGGATGTAAGTTAGAATTTTAGTCTGTCAGATTTTTTTTTAATCACTGGTGCTGGTGGAACATTTTGTCATTTTAATCTTAGAGGAAAATAAAGGGTTTTTTCCTGAAAATTTCAGAACCAGTTTAGTAGGAAAGTATGTTGTAGAAAGCTATGGCTGTATCTCATAGATATGGCAGTATTAATATTTGGTTGATTTGTTTAATAAAACATTTTTGGGATAAGTCTATTGTTTACTAATATCTAAGAGTCTTAGTTTTTATGAGTTTCAGATGCCTCATAATAACTTGACTAATAACTTGTTATGGTTGTTCTAATCAGCTGACTCTGGTTGAATAGCAAAGTACAATAGAGAATAAAATAATTGCTTAAGTGATTAGTACCCACCTTTCCACATTCTATGTGAATGGCATTATGGTAAGCACTAGCAATAGATAAAAAAGTGAAAACATATAGACCCTGAACTTGAGGATCTCATGGTTAATGGGGTACACAGACAGGTAAAGGAATAATTGTATGCCATATTATACTTGCTGTAATGAATATATATCCTAATTTTTTTCCTCAATATTTAGGGAAACTTCTTGAAAAATAATTATTATTTCTCCCTCTTATTTACTTCTCAGCTTACTATAGTATGACTGTTTTCTCCCACTACTTAGAAATTTCACAAATTGTTCCCATATTGTCTAATACAATGGAAAATTTTATCTTTATCTTTAATTTGGCACCATTAAACATTTTTTTGTTCTTAAATTGACAACTTGTTTTGTTCATGCTCAAGAATAATAAAGAAAAATTTTAAGTATATATAATCAACAGAAACCCAGTGTTTGTCATTCTAGATGTATAGGTGGAATCAAAATGTACATGCTCTTTTGTGACTTGCAAGTCACCTAGTCTTTTCCATGTCATTAAGTATTCTTTTTTAAAAAAATTTTAATGTTTATTTTTGAGAGAGAGAGAGAAACAGACAGAGTGTGAGCAGGGGAGGAGCAGAGAGAGAGGGAGACACAATCTGAAGCAGGCTCCAGGCTCTGAGCTGTTAGCACAGAGTCCGATACAGGGCTCAGACTCACAAACCACGTGATCATGACCTGAGCCAAAGTTGGATGCTTAACCGACTGAGCCATACAGGCATCCCTAAATATTCTTTTTTAATACAATTTTTGTGGTTTTATTGTAATTTATTTAGCTTTAATGATAGAAGATTATTTCCATTCTTGCTATTGTAAATGGTGCTAACATTAATATATCTTTGAAAACATGATTATTTTTCTAGGATGAACTTCTAGTGTAGAATAACTGAGTGAAAGGATATATAAAACTCTAAGGACGTAGTGCTTTCAATAAATGGTACAGGCATTTGTACTTCCACCATTAGCCATTTCTCTATTCTAGCACTGGATATTATAATAAGTTATTATTGTTATTACATTTAAATAGTTGTCACACTTTTTGTTTAAATGTACTTTACTTTAAAATTTTATACTGCTTTGATTTTTACTGAAGTAAATATTTTTAAAAAATTAATTACTTTAAGTTCTTTTTTGCAACTTGCCAGGCCATGTTCTTTACCCTTTTTCCACATTGGGATAATAAACTTTTCTTTTGATTTGTAAACAGTCATTAAATATTAGTACTCTGTAATTCTTGAAATTCTTTCCCCCTTTGTGATAATTGCTACATCTGTGAATGCTACTTTTCTATCTCTTTGTACAAATCCTCTTCCTCAATTTTCTCCTAAATTAGTGTCTTTACTCTTGGCCTTCTGCTCCTTTCAAATTAAATTCTTGTGTGATCTTATTTACACCCATGATAGTCTTGAAAATGTTTTTGTATTTCCTTCCTGTGCAACTACAATTTCCTATAAAAGCAATGGTCAGTTTCAGAGCAGGGCATGAAGTCTGATTACTAACCGGGTTATGTGACAATGAGGTCTGGTCACAATAGTTCCAGAAATTAGTGACTTCAGCATTGAGCCTGTAATGTGCTTTTGGCATTGCCATTTCTCAAGTATTTATTTACTCTTTTTTTAAAAATTGTCAGCTCTTGCCAATCTAGGCCAGCCATTACTTTGGTACTCTTTGGCTGTTACTTAGCACAACTCAAAAGTTGTGTCACCCATATCTAGGCATAGTTCTGAAAAATAGGAAGGTTATAATGATAGTGAGAAATTTAGTTTCTCTGCTGAAATCAATTTTGTAGGAAGGAAAATAAAACAAAATAATTATAATTAATTGGGAATTTATCATAGTGAAAACGGGGTATAATCTTAAAATACTGCTACTGATAATATTTACCAATATATCAATAGAGCAGTGTCAATGGAATATGTAATACTGAAAAAGACTACTTGATTACATATTTTTATACCTTGACTTTAAGGTATTCTGTTATTCGGTTATTTTTAGCCATAAAACTTCACTAGACAAAACTTTTAATGTATATTTCTGTTATTTAAAGATTGCAGAATGGCTTTCAAATGGTGAAAGACCTGCTGTATGTCTGAAAGTGGATGAGAAACATCGGCCGGTGAAACTTCGGAAAGTGGTCCTTGGATTTCCCTGCAGTAGTAACCAAACCGAATTTAAGTTTGATTTAACCCTCAACTACAAAATTGCCAATGTTATACAAACATACTCTGATCAGAAACCCACACTTGTGGTATGGATTGTTAGTTGCATATTTTTGAGTGTAGTATTCAGTTTTTAATATGATTAATCCAAGAATTATTCATTTATTTTCAGTTTTGTGCAACAAGGAAAGGTGTGCAAGAGGCTGCTTTGGTTCTTGTGAAGGATGCTAAGTTTATTATGGCTGTGGAACAGAAGCAGAGGTATTTTTTTTCTTTTTTTTGTTGGAGGTACAAAGACTTTTAGGGATTACCTTGATGAGATGAGAAATCTGGGTTCATTCCTTAACCCTTTGAAGTTACTCAACCTCTCTAAGCCTCAGTTTCCTTGTCTATAAAACAAGGATAATAGTAATTTGGAAGATCGAGAGACTGAATCTTAGTGACACTATGATCTTGTCTTTATTTCATAGCCGAGTTTCTTGAAAAATTATTCATATTGCTGTCCTCATTTTTTTTTTTTTTGCCCATTTTCAATTCAGCATCTGTTGTAATCTTTCACTAAAGCTAATTTTGCTGTTGATCTCTCAGCAGCCTCTAAAACATTTGGTCCCTCCCACCGTATTTAAAAACTCTGGACTCTGTGCTTTCAAGATCATCCTCTATCAGATTTCTTCCTACTTTGCCGGCTGCTCATTCTCAGCCCTCTTTTCACCTCTTCTATTCAGCTCTTAAATGTTGACATTCTAGAGGTTCTGTCCAAGGTTCATTCTTTCGAATTCCAAACTTCTGAGTATTTGTATCTATCACATGGGTTCAAAGAATATGCATACACTCATATTTATATATGTCTGTGAATTTATAGCTCCAACCCAGATCTCCATTCTGAGTTCCAGGTCTATAGTCCATGCCTAACTGACATCTCCAATTACATATCTATGGGCATCTCAAACTATTAGAAACTAATAGTGATTTGAACTAAGGAGGTGGCAGTGTTGATGGAGGTAAAATTATATATTTAACATATATTTAGAAGTAAAAATCAACAGGGCTTGGTAATCGATTACCTATGTGGAGGAAGGTGAGGGGGGTGTTAGTGTTAGGTTTCTGCAATGAGCAACCAGGGAGTGCAATATAATTCAGCTGGGAAACATTGGAGGAGGAGTTGGTTTGAGAGAAAGAATCATAAAATAGAATTATTTTAGATACATTGAAAGAAAAGGAATGGAATGCCATTTTGAGTTGGTGTGGACCAGGGAAAGAGACTGATGCTTACCTCAATTTGCCTTTAACTGCTCACATTCTAACAACTTCTACAAGACTTCTTTTTGTCCATCAATCCTCAGATTCTGTTACTAAGGTTTCTAAGTCTAACATCCCCAGCTATGACCTATTTTGTACTGTGGTTTCTTTAGCTTTTTATTAAATACTTTTGCTTCTGTTTTTACATATTTATTTAAAAAATTTTTTTAAATGTTTATTTATTTTTGAGAGAGAAACAGGCAGAGTGTGAGTGTGGGAGGGGCAGAGAAAGAGGGAGATACAGAATCCAAAGCAGCCTCCAGGGTCTGAGCTGTCAGCACAGAGCCTGATGTGGGGCCTGAGCTCACAGACCATGAGGTCATGACCTGAGCCAAAGTAAGATGCTTAACCCACTGAGCCACCTTTGTGCCCCTGTTTACTTATTTACTTTTGAGAGAGAGAGAGAGAGAGAGAGAGAGAGAGAGAGAGAGAGAATGAGAGAATGAGAACGTTGGAGGGGCAGAGAGAAAGGGAAAGAGAATCTTAAGCAGGTTCTGCACTGTTAGCACAGAGCCCAAAATGGGGTTCGAACTCATGAACTGTGAAATCATGACCTCAGCCAAAATCAAGAGTTGGATGCCTAACCAACTGAGCCACCCAGGCACCCCAAATACTTCTTCTGTTGTAGCATACATCCAAATAACAAAATATTTCTGTATTTTGAAATTTCTTAATTAACTTCAGGAAGTTAATTGGTAGTATTTTCATAATGAGAATGTTTCCTGACTTTTTTTTTTTTTTTAAGTTTTTATTTTAGTCAACTAGTCTGAGCCTTTGGTTCTAGTCAAGAAAACTCCTTGGCTGTTTATGTGCCATGATCAAGCACATTGGGAGACTGTATGCATCCATCAGGTCATTTTGCTAGCACAAACCTTTTCTATGATCGAATCACAATTGATAGTTTTCAAACCAGCAGCACTTGGTTTTATAACATTCTTGATTATTAATTTTCTAAATGTTATCAGTAAAGATGGTGTTTCAAAAACTGATTGACCAGGTCATTATAAAACTAGTAATAGAATAAATGTAAACTGGGTTTAAAAAAAAAAAAGTAGGTATAAAAAGACTCTAAGTAGCAATGACTAATTTGAAAACTACTTGGGTGAATAAACTAGTTGATCAAGTTGGGACATGTGACTTTTAGTGAGAAACACATGTGGCTGTCAAGCAGTGAAGCTTATTTTCTTGATCTAAAACTAACTCTGAAGGAAATTTTTAAAAACTTATAGAATTTTTTGTGTAGTGGTGGCATCATTAATACGGAATGACTATATAGCCTCCCAAAATGAATACTTAATAATTAGCATTTTGGACCTGAGCCTATTTATAGGAGTAAGGAACTGAAATAGTTAACCTTTAAGCATCCTTAAAACTAATTTCCATTCCATCCTCTCCCTTTTCCTCTGTTGTCTGCTGCACACAAAGTAGTTAATTTTGTTTCAGATAATCATTTTCTTAAACAGAAGCATGTATCATACTTCTCCTTTTCTCATTTCCCACTCTTACCAAGTAACTCAAGAAAAATTGCTCTTTTAATTCCCTGCTGTCTTCACTCTTTGTCTCTCCTTTTTTTTTTTCTTTAGCCCCCTTTTTTATTCCTGTTTTTTTCAGGAATGAAATGGTAGTGTTAGAAACAGCATGAACTTAGTGACCGTGATTTGGATTGCAGTGTTGCCACTTTACTGTCAGTGTATCATTGGGCACACCTCTCCATTTCAATTTCTTAATCAGTTTCAATTTCTTAATATGGGAGTCGACTATCTGTATCACTGTTATTGTGAGAATTAAATAAAGCAACATTTCTAAGACACTTAACAGTGTATAGCACAGAGCTTGTGCTTAATACCAACGTCTTTTCCTCTTGCCTTCTCTTCATTACATTTGAATCCTTAAAAAAATTGTGAATGTTATATTAGAAATAATGTGTGCTAGTGTCATTAAGTGCAACAGTGAAATGGAAAAACAAAAATTTGGTGGTTCTTAGACATAAATAAGAACCAAGCCCACCAACCTCCAAAATCTTCTAAAATACCCAGAATTCCTTTTCAGATTGTCAAGAAACTCTCTTAACTTCCTCTTCTCTTGATTTAACCTAGTTTTCTTTCTTTCATATCTCTATAAGACTATAAACAACTATTTCTTATTTTTATCTTTTTTGGCTTACTAGTAATATAGTAGAGATTTAAAAATTGTTACTCCCTGTGAATATTTTTCAGGCAAATTATGGGAATAGACTTATATTCTGACCCATGAATGTAATAATCACCATTTATGTTTTTTTCTGGTGGAAAGTGAGGTTTCCAAATTCCTGTTTTAAAATGAGCTTCAGTGTTACAGCTGATAAAATCGGGACTTCTTTGTGTGTGTGTGCACGCGCGCATGTAATTTGTACCCTTTTGGCAACCTCTTCCTGTTTCCCCCAGCTTCAACCTCTGGCAACCACTTTTCTACTCTGTTTCTGAGTTCCTTTCTTTTCTTTCTTCCTTCCTTCCTTCCTTCCTTCCTTCCTTCCTTCCTTCCTTTCTTTTAAGATTTCACATGGAAGTGACACTATGCAGTACTTGTCTTTCTTTTTTGGCTAATTTCACTTAGGACTATACCCTCTAGTTTCATCCATGTTGTCAAAAAAGGCAGAATTTCCTTCTTTTTTAAGGCTGAATAATATTCCTGTGTGTGTGTGTGTGTGTGTGTGTGTATGTCAAATGTTCTCTGTCCATTCATTTGTCTGAGACTCTTGTTTGGCTGTCTTGGTTATTGTGAATAATGTTGCAGTGAACATAGGAATACAGATATCTTTTTGAGATACTGATGTTTCCTTTGGATATAATTCAGATATAGAATTTCTGGATGATTTAGTAGTTCTATTTTTAATTTTTTGAGGAATCTTCATACTATTTTCCATAGTGGCCATACTAGTTTACTATTCTCACCAACAGTGTGAAAGGGCTCTCTTTTCTCTAGATCCTCTACATTTGTTGTCTCCTGTCATTTTGATACTAGCCATTCTAACAGGTGACATCTCATTATAGTTTTGATTTGTATTTATCCCTGATGTTTAATAATGTTCAGCACCTTTTCATGTATTGTTGGCCATTTGTGTCTTTTCTGGAAAAATGTCCTTTTAGGTCCTTTGCTCATTTTTAAATTGTTTTTTGATTTTTGTTTTGTTTTGCTGAGTTGTGAATTTAGGGATGTCTGAGTATCAAAGTTAGATATTCTTTACTTCTTGGGGCCCCCGGGTGGCTTAGTTGGTTAAGCATCTGACTCTTGATTTGGGCTCAGATCATGATCTCGCAGTTTGTAGGATTGAGCCCTCTGTTGGGCTCTTCACTGACAGTGCAGAGCCTGCTTGGGATTCTCTGTCTCCCTCTCTCTCTGCCCTTACCCCCCTTTCATAAATAAACAAACAAACAAACATTTAGATATTCTCTACTTCTTAAAGAGGATTTCAAACAATGATATTGTAAAACTGTTTTGATATCTGTACCCTCTGTTGGGCTCTTCACTGACAGTGCAGAGCCTGCTTGGGATTCTCTGTCTCCCTCTCTCTCTGCCCTTACCCCCCTTTCATAAATAAACAAACAAACAAACAAACATTTAGATATTCTCTACTTCTTAAAGAGGATTTCAAACAATGATATTGTAAAACTGTTTTGATATCTGTACCTTCACAATAATTAATAAACTAAGAGTTTTTATATTAGTGAATAACTTAATAATTTTATGATTTTTTAAAATAGGTTACAGAAGTGTGCATATTCCTTAAGAGATTCAAAACTGAGAGGTAGGTTTAGAGATTATTTTTGAACTGCATTTTCAGCTATAGATAAAAGGAATCAATTATTGATGCAATATTAACAGTGTATAACAGATTATATATTTCTGTTATAGATATCTTAATCTATGGTGTTGCTTATCATCATGCTGGTATGGAGCCGTCAGATAGAAAAGTAGTTGAAGGAGCTTTCACTGTTGGAGATCTACCAGTTCTTTGTAAGTAAAACAAATTCTTGTGGCTATTATAAGATATTTTGGAAAACTATTTATTAAGAGAAAAAAAAAAGAAAGAAAAAGCCTAATCATTCTGACTTATTTCTGCTTTTCTTCCAAGATTCTAAAATTATGTAACTACCCATGCATACACATGCTACAGTAAACTTTTTGGCAGTTTTAGTTATCATGTTACTGAACACAGTGCTACTTGAAAAATAAGAATTTAATAGTTTTTAGATGTGTCATTATTTTGCATTGTAGTGTTCTTTTCCTCTTTGTTCTTCATAAATTCCCTATGTATGAGTTTTTATTACATTTATAAGAATATATATTTTATAAGAAGATATCTACCTGAAGCAATAAAGTTATAAAGCTTGAAAATACTATTTCTTAATCCGATGCAGTTACTACCAGTACTTTAGCTATGGGAGTAAATTTGCCTGCTCACCTAGTAGTTATAAAATCTACAATGCATTATGCTGGAGGAATGTTTGAAGAATACAGTGAAACAGATATTCTACAGATGATTGGTAGAGCGGGTCGACCTCAAGTAAGTGACAATGTTTATTTTTGTAACTTGTTTTAAAACGAGGTAAAAAGCAAAAACTCTTTTTGTGTACTTTTTGTTAAACAGGAGATTAACATTTCCTATTTAGATTAAGTGTAAAAATAAATGTAATGGAAAATCTACTTTAATAGAAGTAAAACAAGTCTTACCAAAGGACACATACTGCTCTACTCCCTCTGAGTTTCCATTGGCTGATAGTTGGATTTATGAATGTGTGTATGCTGTTAATGCTTTTTTTGGTTTTGAGGGTTTTTGTTTTTTTTGTTGAATGGGGATGCTATTTGCATTTTAGATGGGACAGTGTTTCATTGTGTAGGACTGTCATAACTTGCAAAATGTGTAGTATCCCTGAGTCTTAGCACAAAATGCCAATAGTGGTCCCCAGGTATTGTGACAATTAAAAATTGGCCCATATATATTACAAAACATGTCCTACTCTAACAAATACTTATAGAAGTCATTCGTATGGGTAGTAAGGGAACATGTAGGAAAAATAATTTTTCAAAGAATGTCAAAATACTATGTTATCCAAATCCATGATTTTTATAGGATCAATTAGATTATATGTAAAATACACCAAATCTTATAACTTTTATCCAGTTGCCTAGGTTTGTTTTGATTTTACCATTGCCAAAAGTATATTACATTGAAACCAAGTGATAGTTTTGCATCTATACTCTTGGAAGGTTTTAAATTACATTTTCAGTGAACATTCAAATTCAGAAGTATTTTTAAGGCCCTTTTGACCTATTGTTTAAGACAGAGACTGTTTAATATAAAATGAAATTCATGAGTTATTGAAGAGGACTGGTACCAACATGTACTCTTTTTTACTACATTTCTCTCTGTCTGTGTGTGTGTGTGCTTTTTTCCAGTTTGACACTACAGCTACTGCAGTTATTATGACTCGGTTAAGTACAAAAGAGAAGTATATTCAGATGTTAGCTTGTAGTGACACTGTAGAAAGCAGGTAATACAGAAAATATTCTAAAAAGATGTTAATATAGCCTATATTTTTCCTTTTCACATATAAAAGGAAATTTGATTAGGAGATTTTCTAAGGCTATTTTCTTGAAATTTTTCAATAATCTAAGTGGAAAGTTTGTATCCTTTTAAAAAACTTAGTAGTAAAAAAAAAAAAAAAAGACAACATAATATTTTTATCCGGTAGTTTCTTAGCATGTGGTAGCATGTATCCTTGTTATACAAGGCCAAATTAGTAATAAGAGGAAGACTATAATTTTCACATCTCTTCACATCTTTAAAATTTGTTTAATAATAGATAGGCAATCTGGGACCTTTTAGTAAAGTATATAATTTTAATACTCTGGGAGAAAATTCACTCCCCACTGTTTTTTAAGTAATAATGTCTTCTAGAGGCATGTAGTAGAGAAAAATCTATAATTTTTTAACAGTTTAACTCATTTGTTAAAGTTTTCTCTTATATTTTGAAAATTAAGTTATCTTTCATGAATTTTTATATAGCAATGACTATATTCAATTATATTATTGAATTCAAAACATTATTGAAGTTTTAAAAAAGTAAGTGTTATGGCATTGAAATACATGTTACTAAGGCAAAGTTGTTTTTTTTTTTCCTGTTAGTTTACACAGACATCTTATTGAACATTTAAATGCAGAGATAGTGCTGCATACCATCACAGATGTGAATATTGCTTTGGAATGGATACGATCAACTTTGCTTTATATCAGAGCCTTGAAAAATCCATCTCATTATGGTTTGTTACTTTGATTTGAAAAAGTAGTAAATTTTTCAAGCCAGATGGTTCTATATTTATACTATTAGGCATAGTATTAGGTCACAGAATAGATTACAGACACTAGTAGGTAACAAAAGCAAAAAGTAATAACATTCAGAAATACATTTAGAGGCAAGAGTAGACAAATGTGAGAAATCTTTATCTTTTATGCTTCTAGTCTTTTAATAAGGTTAGAAATCAGCACCATTAAAAATAGATCTTTTAGAAAAAAAATTAACTCGAATAAAAATTTAAAATATGCCTAAAATTATTTTTAAAAAGTTAAAATAAAAAATTACTGAATTTTGTCTGAACTAATGTTCACATCAAAGTGTGTAGTACTGCTCTTGCTGCTGGAATTTGAATCCTGCTTCTAAAGCTAATATACATGTGGTTATATTGCTTCTAGAGGGTTCTTCATGTGGTACAGATTATAAAGTAAAAATACTTACAATTGCTGAATATCAAATTAAAACCTGACTTGCTGCAATACTATTCTAATGCACACACATTTGAAACTTTAAGATCGCCTACCTTTCCATTTATTTGTATCTTCTGTAATTTCTTTCCTCAACATGTTGTGGTTTTCAGAGTAGAGATCTTTAATTAAATGTATTCATAAGTAAAAAAAAACCCAAAAACAAACAAAAAACAAAAAAAACAAAAAAAATACAAAAAACTTTAAGATCTCCAAGGGAAAAAAGTACAGAATGCCTGGTCATGGTTATAAAATATGCAAAAGATAGTCAATTGATATTGAAAGGATTTCACAACAGTGGTTATCTTCTGTAGATAGTTAAGCCTTGCTTTAACTCAGTAAGCTATTTTTTTCCCAATTTAAGATTTAGATTACTCTTTTCTAGTTAACCAGGTATAAACTGAGCCTATAAAGTGAGTTAAATCCTCTCTATTTTATTTTATGAATTTTCATAACTTATATAGGTTTTGCATCTGGATTGAACAAAGATGGAATTGAAGCAAAATTACAAGGTTAGATGCATTTCCTTATAAAAAATTATATTTTACAAAGTTTAATGAAAAAGGTTGGTTAGAGTGAAAGAATACTTTTTGATAAATTATTTTTTAAAAGTATTTTTAATTTAAAATTTAATTTAAAGGGGCGCCTGGGTGGCGCAGTCGGTTAAGCGTCCGACTTCAGCCAGGTCACGATCTTGCAGTCTGTGAGTTCTAGCCCCGCGTCGGGCTCTGGGCTGATGGCTCAGAGCCTGGAGCCTGCTTCCGATTCTGTGTCTCCTTCTCTCTCTGCCCCTCCCCTGTTCATGCTCTGTCTCTCTCTGTCCCAAAAATAAATAAAAAACGTTGAAAAAATAAAATTTAATTTAAAATTATTTTTAAAAAGTAAACTTGTTTCCTCCAGAAAAAAAAAATGAACTATTTCTTTTTCACATGCAAATAAAGTTTAGCACATGTACTTTTTTTCTGAATTAGTTAATTAATTCTATCAGAATATCTTCCTTTGTAAAATATGTTAACTTGGTTTGTTTTTATTTTTACAATGATCCTTGACTTTGAAAATATTGACTGTAGATACACAACTCTTCATTTTTCTTTTCTAGTTTAATTTTAATTGAAAATATAAGCCTACCTTGACTATGGGCTTCTTATCCTAATCTGTGCTAATGGTATATTCCCATCAAACCCTAGCTTCATTCTAATTAATCACTCAATACTTCATGATCTCTCTTTTAAGATGTCAAAAGATAGTTGAGCATTTATTAAGATTAGAAATTGTTACCTTTTCATTGTATTGAGACTCTCAGTAGAAGAAAAAATGTTAGATTCACTAAAAATATTTAGCCATTTTGGGGGTACCTCACTGGCTCAGTCAGTAGAGCATACATCTCCTGATCTTAGAGTTGTGAGTTCAAGCCCCAGAGCTTCATGCTGGGTACAAAGACTACTTTAAGAAAAAAAAAGGATCAAGGAATAGATATTCGTCTACAGAGCAACAATACTAGTCTGGGCCCTCACCTGGTGTAGATCTAAAAATATTTAGCCAACTTTTATTTATTCTTTACTTGGATATACACATATGCATATTAAAATGCAGAGATAAGGATGAAGCAGTAAAACTGTATTGATTAAAGAATAAATATATTATTGAGGCGCCTGGGTGGCTGAGTCAGTTAAGTGTCCGACTTCGGCTCAGGTCATGATCTCAGAGTTCATGAGTTTGAGCCCCACATTGGGCTCTGTGCTGATAGCTCAGAGCCTGGAGCCTGCTTCAGATTCTGTGTTTCCCTCTCTCTGCCCCTCCCTCATTTGCCCTCTGTCTCTCTCTTTCTCAAAAAACAAAAACAAAAAACAAAAAAAACCAAAAAAACATTAAAAAATTAAAGAATAAATATATTGTTGAAACAAGGTGATAAGTAATAACGTATATTCATAATGCTGCTGTTGAGAAACGGATCTATAAAATAGTTGTATTGTCCTTTACTGGCCAATTTTGAATGGAGTTTTTTAAAACATATTTTGATCGTAAGGAACACAAGAAATCAGAGATAGTCCAAAAAATGTCTTGCTATATTTTGACAACTATAATTTAGTTAAGTTTAATTTAGTTTAATTAAGCCTTAATTTAACTTCGTTAAATTAGTAGAACCACAGTTTATATTTGCCTTATCTTTGGTCATTATAGGGTAGCTAAGTTTGCTTATAAAGAATAGCCAAGTTTATTATATAACTGAATATAATGTTTTGGTATCCTTGGAGATCTGCATTAAATCTCTTAGAAAGGATCCTTTGTTTTCCTAAGTTTGTTATGTTTTACTCAGTATGCCCCAATATTGTTAAATATTGCTAAATATTGTTATATTTGCTCAGTATGCTCCAATAGCTCCCTCATCACTCTTAGAATAAAATGCAGACTTTCCACCAGAGCCCACAAATCCTTCTTGATATCTCACTGCCTGTTTCTCTGATTTCATCTCTTGTCATTTGCCCCCTCCTTCATTCTGTCTCTAAATTGGATCTCTTGTTGTTCCTTAAACACACCAATACCTGAAATCTTATTATTGTTAAACTGTGTACTGATTGTTTCCTTCAGTAAAATGTAAGTTCTTTTGAGAAGGAACCTTGTCTTGTTCACGGCTTTAAACCTAAAGCTTAGAGTAGTGCTCTCAGAATGTAATGTAATAAGCATTCCTTTGATTAACTTACTGAAAGTTATTAGTGAAAAATAAGAAAATTAGCAAAGACCTCAAAGCCTTACTTAAACAAATACTTAAAACTATCAAGCTGCCTAAGCAATGTTGCTTAAACTGAAGTATTTCTCAAAGAATTTTGCCTTCCAAGGGCTGTGTTTTTGTGAGTGGCTACTCTCTTTAAGATTGAGTAGGATGTGATGTTTTCACTCCCTGCTCTGAACAATCTCCAGTCTTCTGAGCTTTATAGCATGGAACAATGAGAGCACTGTAAGCAGCAGGCTACTATAATTGCTCTGATCTTCATCAGTCAATGAGAGTGAACTTCCTGTTCAAAAGTTCCTTCCAGGTAGCAATAGTGGCATTTTAGAGATGCTGAAGTAAGTACTAAAAGCATCAGCTGAAATGTTCTTAAGTGGCGAACTCAGAAAAGTGGCAAACTCAAAAAAGTGGCAAACTCAGAGGAGGGAAAAGACTGGTGTTTTTTTGAACAATCTTTATAGATCTATTTGACTTTATGCTTCGTGTGTATACATGTTTGATAAAAGTTTTTAAAAAAAAAGGAAAAAAAAAAAGAAAACCATGCCATATTGGAAGTCAGATAGAAAGTGGTTGCAAAGACCTTGAGCAAGTAACCTAGCCTGTTTCTTTGTTTCTTAGCTTATATATCAAATAATATTAATACTTAACCTCTAACTAACAATACTTTTTACTAACAATACTTTTTAGCCTATTAGCTGGCTCTTTTATTTAATGAGTTTTTTCTTACCACTTAAGTAGAGACTATAGTTTTTCCCACAGCAAATATACAGAAACACAACTTTAGCATATTTGATTATCAATTCTATTTTGTGCTACTCCCTTATCTTACTAAAATAGAAAAATATGTTTCTTATTACTGAACAGAATTGTGTTTGAAGAATCTGAATGATTTATCATCTCTGGACTTGATTAGGATGGATGAAGATGTTAATTTCAAACCAACTGGTAATTTTTCCATCAGTTAGTAAATTTAACACTTGCTTAAAACTAAATTTTAAAATATCTTCTACTAAAATTTAGATGATGCTAAAATTAAATTGTGATCTCAGTTAAATATCTCATTAAATATCTCAATGATGATAACAGGGTATCATCATTGTTAGCATGATCTATTTATACTGTATGAGTCCTGTTTATAAAATTAATAGAGCTTCTTTTTGGCAGGCACAGACTTTGTCTTCGCTGATTCTGGTAACTTGAGTTGAAATACTCAAATCTTAGGGTCATTTCAAATCTCTTATAACTCTTGTAGATGCTCTTTTGCCAGTTCTTTGACTCACTTGCTTCATGGCTTCCTTTCTAAGTTAATTTTATCCCTTACCTAGGAAACTTTCATCCTTTCTAATAAGCCAGCAAGTATCAAGTCTTTTCTCAAACATTTCATTTTCTCTGGCAGGGAGAAACCTTTTATTAATTTATAAACATCTAGGATAAGAGGAGCATCTTTAAATGTATCCTACGGGTTAATGTACTAGTTCCCATGGTAACCATAGTCTCTATATCTCACACACTGCTCCCAGATGCTCCCTTTTATGAACCACTGCATCACCTACATTTTGGCTGAAAAAATCCATCAGAATCCTAATTGATAAAGTGACTTCTAAGCTGCCCTGGTTACTTCTCTATTCTTGATTCTTAGTTCTTTCTACTCTACCATGTCCTTGATGCCTATATGTCTGATGGGATGTCAAATTCTTCCCTTCTTCAGCAAAACCTGTAGCACATACATAAATGTTAGCCCTTTCCTTGAGAAGCAGTATGCCATTTTTCTCTTCCCAGCTGTTTTCTGTGTGTGTGTTCACAAGACTGAAATTCTTTGTAATGCTTTTAACAACCTGTAATTGAAACCAGTAGCTTTTTAAATGAATTTCATTTCATCATTTACTCACCCCCACTCTACCCATCTTGCTACCCCCAACCAACTCAAAGTTCTATTTCAAAACAATTTATTTTCAAACTTCAGTTTAATTACAATTTGCTTTATAATTTTAAGTGGTTCTCTGTTATTTTACAAATCAAATCCAAAATCTAAACTCCTTTAATAGTATTTCCAGGCTCTTCAGGCCTTCATAGTTTATTATTCATCATGGTTTGACAATAAAAGTAGGCAGTATTTATTTAATGTTAGGCACTCTGCTAAGTACTATATATGTATTACTGCATTTAATCTTCACAAAAAATCTATGACATACGTACTTCTGTTACCCCCACATTACATTAAGAAACTGGTAAAATAACTTGCACATGATCACCTAGTTAGCAAGTGGTGGAGCAGTGATTTGAAGCAGGTCAGTTTGACCTGAACGCATAGTCACTGTTAAGCCATATCTCTCATTACAGTGTTCTAAAGATAGTCTTTTTTATTTTTCTAAAGATAGTCTTTTTAACTTTACTCCTTTGATAAACAAGTCTTGATTTTTACTGAGGTCATGACAGCTTTATTTTCTTTCTGCCAAGGCATATTAGTTATTTTAAAATCCTGCTCAAGCCCCATTTTCTCTACCAAGCCATCCCACACTGACCATTCTCTTAGGTTTTAATTTCCTCTGAACTTAAGGTTGTATATATAAACATTATCATTAACTGGATTTTGTCCTCTAGTCTAGCTATTTTGCATGTAGCCATCTCCCTAGTCAACCTATAAATTCCAGACACTGTGTCTTTGAGATTTTTTGGTGTGTCTTTTTACCTGATGCTGTTATAGGTACAGAATACATGTTAAGGAATCTTTGTTAAACTGATGAAAAAGCAGGTTGCTTCAACTGATGGAGTCAATGTTCCTTTTTTCATCTTTTTCCACAGAGGCAGGAAGATTGATGGCTTGGTATTATATTACATTTGAGACAGTGAAGAAATTTTGTACCATCAGTGGAAAAGAGACTTTATTAGATCTGGTAAATTAGTTGTCACTAGAAAATAAATATGTAATGACATAGTATAAAATAATATTGGGGAAACAACTAATTTGCATATCTCTTGCAACTTAAGATTGAGCAGATAAGAAAGCATTTCTTTTTTTTTTTTTAACTTTTTAATGTTTATTTATTTTTTTGAGAGAGAGAGAGACAGACAGACAGACAGACAGACAGAGCCTGAATGGGGGAAAGGCAGAGAAAGAGGAGACACAGAATCCAAAGCAGGCTCCAGGTTCTGAGCTGTCAGCACAGAGCTGGATGTGGGGCTTGAACTTGGCGAAGTGTGAGATCATGACCTGAGCCGAAGTTGGATGCTTAACCAACTGAGCCACCCAGGTGCCCAAGAAAGCATTTCTAGTAGTGCTTATGTCTCCCAACCTTATATACCTTTGATCATTAGATATGGAATATTACTCTTTATAATGTATTTTCAATTGTATTTCTGTATCAGGGCTAAGAAAATTTACATACATACCCAAAGTATGGATGGAAACTGCCTTTCAATTTATGTGATAATGCCAATTACCTTGGTAGTGGCTACCAAGTATACTTTGTTGAGAAGGATCCAGGATGATATGGCATGATATATTAGGCCAGTCTGCTGTGAATGAGGGGCAAGTGTGCCATATACTTGTAATTCTTCCCTAAATCTTTTGCATAAGAATAACAATAATAGTAGAAATAGAATAGTATTGATGATAGATCAGAGAAAAGCAGTGATTGTGGAGAAAATGGGAGTGAAAACAAGGTTATACTGAGATATCAACAGGGGGGACAACTTTGCAGCTCCAGCAGTAAATAGTACCATAGTCATGTTGATACCTGACAACTGTATTGGTCCTTTCTCTCTTTACAGGGGACATGAATATGCAATAAGACATTTATTTTTATTCTCAAATTTAACCGTTATTTTTTTAAGTTTATTTATTTATTTAGAGAGAGAGAGAGAGTGCACAAGCAGGGAAGGGGCAGAGAGGGGGAGAGAAAAATCCCAAGCAAGCTCCGTACCATCAGCACAGAGCCAGATACAGGGATCGAACTCAAAAACCGTGAGATCACAACCTGAGCCAAAATCAAGAGTTGGGCTGCTTAATCGACTGAGCCACCCAGGTGCCCCAACCATTAATTTTTATTTAAAATATCTACGTTGATTACTGAGATAAGATTATTATATGAAAAAATGCACAAAATTGATGAAAAGTAGAATGCTTGTATTTTATGTAAATATTATTCTTAACTAAGAAGAAATCAAGAATAATATTAAATTTACTTAATATTTAATATTAAACTAATATTAAATTAACTCATCTTAATTTGAGCTCAGTAAGTGTGTAAGAGAATTAGAAGGGATGTGAGTTTCATGTTACAGATATGAGAAACCAAAGTACAAAGAGTGCTTTGCTCAGTCATCTGACAGAACTAGGCTCTATAACACAAATTTTTTAATATCTAAAGTACTCTTTTCATTACAAAATTAGTCTCAATCAGGATAATGTTTTGCAAACTACAGAAGGGTGAATAATAATATAATAGTAGTAGAAATGAAAGCTACATTTATTGAGTGCTTACTATGTGGTAGGCATGGGACTGAATATTTTAAATTTTATTTTGTTAATCTTTACAATTTTATTGGCATAGTCCCAGTGTGTAACATAACGTCTAGCATATAACAAGTGTTTGTAAACACTTGTTAATGAATGAATGAATGAGTGAATGAATCCTTTAAAAAGCAAAATATATAAAGTAAATCTTTAATTCTGTTATGCTAAATGACAAAGCTGTGATGTCCCAAGGCAGCATGAAAAATAAGTAAATACTGGGGTGCCTGGGTAGCTCAGTTGGCTAAGTGTCAGACTCTTGATTTCGGCTTAGTTCATAAATCTCACAGTCATGAGATTGAGCCCTACGTCAGGCTCTGTGCTGACAGTGTGGAGTCAGCTTGGAATTGTCTCTCCCTCTCTCTCTGCCCTGGCCCTGCTTGCTCTCTCTCAAAATAAATAAATAAACGTTTTAAAAATTAAAAAAAAAGGAAAAGAAGTAAATACATAGAAAGAGTATGAAAGGAAAGAAGTAAAGAATGGACATAAATGAATGAGCAAATGTGAAATTTTATAGGTCACAATGATAGCCAGCTGCAAGGAATTTGTAGATGTGCAGTTAAGGATAAATGAAAAGAAAACATTGAATACATTGAACAAAGATCCACATCGGGTAACTATCAGGTATGGAAATATGTTTTAAGTAACTTTTAAAAGGTTTTATTTAGTTAAAATAAGTAGTAATAAAAGTTTTGCCTTGTGTTTTTATTTACAGATTTCCAATGGAAGGAAGAATTAAAACAAGAGAAATGAAAGTAAATTGGTAAAGATGATTGTTAAATGTCTTAAAATACTATTGTTTGTGATTCATATTTCTGAAAGTTTTTTTTTTAGTTTTAAGCCTTTAAATTTGTTTTCTTTAATACAAAAAGAACATATTTACATAAAACAAGAATATATATCAGAATATAGATGTGAAATTAATGTCCAAAATCTCTTAGACTTCAGTTAAAATAGATAATTTGTGATTTTTTTAAATCAACAAACGTTTTTTTGAGAGTGTGTTCTGCTGAAGCAAGGTAAATGACAGAAAAGAAGCTAAGTTTTTCATCATCAGGAGCTTTCAGGTTGGCTGGAATGAGATTCATGTATATAAAGATAACAGTATAGAAACACATGTAATAAATGTGTATTGAATGTTAGTGGCATTCTGGGAGAGACAAAGAAGGGGACTTTTAGACATTGGAAAGAGAAAGTCAGCAATGACTTGTGACAATAATGATATGAGGTATAGAATCATCTAGTGTCACAGAGATTAAGGCAGAGAGGTATTTAAGAAGAGATAACTTCAATAAATGATATCAAAAACTATGAGATAATAGTTTGTAAAAGGAAATCATGAAATTTCTTTCCCTCAGCCTTATTCAGGCTCAACTAGGATGCATTCCCATACAAGACTTTGCTTTGACCCAAGATACCTCGAAGATTTTCAGAAATGGCTCACGAATTACAAGATGTATGTTACAGGATTAATGGATTTTTCAGTATTTTTTCCAGTAAACTAGTATACTAGATTTAACATCAGAAAATTTTTTTTAGGGTTGTCAGATTTTGTGGCTGTTCAAGAAAAGAAGTTTGCTGTACTGTTGAACAGTTTGATTTTAGCTAAATGTTTTAGATGTAAACTTTGGGAAAACTCTCTGCATGTATCAAAACAGCTGGAAAAAATTGGTAGGTACCAAATACAGGCAGGCAATTTGTCAATGTCTGCAGTTTATTTTATTTTTTATTGTTAGGAAAATTATTCTGTGGTGTTTATAGACTTTAAGAAAAAATGTGTTTGTAGGCCTAAATAAGTACTGTATTTCTCTTGAAAATCTGATTTTTGTTTCCTCCTTGAAGGATTCTATTTGAAATCAATTGGGAAACCCAATAAAAGTGAATGCTCTTATTTTTAAATTTGTTCTCAAACCAAGAGTGAAATTTTGTTTTAGTGATTGGGTAACTCTGTGTTGCTCTCTCTTCCACTTTTATGATTATTTTGGTTTGATCTCAATGATAAGTTACAGAGCTAGCAATCCTGGCTATTCCTAATACATTACAGAAAATTATGCCATCTAATTATATCTTAACTTTTCCTCTTTTTTTCAGTAACAGCACAATATTTGTACTTATCTTCATAGAGACTCTGCAGACAAAAGATTGTGCCTAATTATTTCCTATCTATTGAGATCTAACTTGGGTATGAACTGAAAAAACTATGGAGTATGTCAATTACAAAGATTAGGGTATAACTAAAGTCCTCTAGAGTTTTCTAGCTTGGTGCCTTTGACTTTGTGACCCTTACCCTTTCCTAGATACCTAGAACTCTAAGAAGAGAGTTGTTATATTCCATGACTGACAGCTTTGTTAGCTTTATAATTTTACATGCATCTTGGGGACATTAAAAATTATATAATGGGTTATTAGGGATTGTCTCATTATTCCTTAGAACAAAGTTCTCCAGCTATTTTGTGAGGAAGTCCTTTTTTATTTCCTTGAGGTTTGAAATCAGTGGGATGGCAGAGGACTAATTAGTCCTCTGGGAGGGAAATAGAAACTGGGGGGAAATAGGGATTGGCTGGTGAAAGTAAGGTCAAATTAGAGGAAAGGTTCCTGACATTAAGGTTCACCTTTCTGTGGAGGTCCTGGCAAACCAAATGCTGCTCCCATCTCACAAAGATGAGTTCTAAATTGAGAAGGAGGTTCCATACAACATTAGGAAATGGCAACTTATAGAAAAATTTTGAAATTAGATTAAATGGTTACTAATAAAATTACTAATGAAAAAGCCAGCCTGTCTGACTTTCTAGAATATTGTCAATCAGGGATCATTTGCATTCTTTCCCTTCCAAATTGTCAAACACTAATGTATTTTTCATACTTACTTAGTACAGCTGAAGAGAAGGAAGCAAAAATCGCCCAGCAAAACTCATATAATAGAAAAGTGAGGGAATCCAAACAAAAAAGCAAATCTAAGTTCTTATTGAGTATCAGGGGGAAAAAATGAATGCATATTGATTTTCAACAATGTTTATAAAAAATTAAAATTCAGGAAAAGTTTTAAAGGAAAATGAACATGAAGGAATTATTAATACTAGGAGTGGTATCTTAAGAATGAATAAGAGAAATTCCCAAGGATAGTTAAGGATCTGGAAAAAGAATAGTGTAATATTCCCACCAGTAATGTATGTGCCTTAGACAACATGGTAATATTTTGGAACTTTGTACTTCTGACAGTATCTCCTATTTGGGGGTTTGGTTAAATTCATTTATGAGTGTAAGAATTTTAAATTCCAGTTTCTTAAAGCATAAAGAAACAGGGAAGATACAAATATGGAAATGAACTTGATGTACTTGAAGAACAAAATTAAAACCAATGTGACTAGAGAGTTAGTCAGCAAGAGAATGGTAGGAAATTAACTAGAGGGATAGGTAGACTGTGGTCAAGTCAGATAGGTAAGGGATTTTGGCCATGGTAGGAAATTTTCACTTTATTCTAAATGTAATGAAATTTTAGACAGAAGAATAAAGTTATCTGATTTCAGTACAGAAACAGAGAACTCTTTCTAAGATACAAATGTTCAGATGGGGCAGCTGGGTGGCTCAGTCGGTTAAGCATCCCAACTTCGGCTCAGGTCATGATCTCACAGTTGGTGAGTTAGAACCCCACATCGGACTCTGCTGTCAGCACAGAGCCCACTTTGGATCCTCTGTGTCCCTCTGCTCCTTCCTTATTCTCTCTCTCCCTCTCTCTCTCCCTCTCTCTCTCTCTCTCAAAAATAAACATTAAAAAAAATGCTCAGAGAATGATAGCTTTATGAAGCAATATTCCCATCCATGAATCATGTTTTTTTCAAACATGAGTATAACAATAGGAATCTCTTGGTACTTGCTCTGTGGATGACATATGATAAAAATAAGGGTTGAGTCATCATGTGGACTAGAGTTCCTTTTCTATAAAATGAATACATGTTTTATTTTAGTTTGAAAAAATAAATATGAACAATTGAATAAATGTCACAGCCCAATTAATCCAACTGAAAACTTAAAAAAAAAACTTTAAAAATTAGTTCTTATTCTAGATCTTTTAAAATATTTTTTTTACTATTGTTGAAAACTTAAGTATAGATTTAGTTTAAAATGGATTGTTTAAAAACTGCTGTTTGATTAATTTTCCACAGGTATAACATTGTCAAATGCAATGGTAAATGCAGGTTTGACCTCCTTTAAAAAAATAGAAGAAACAGATGCAAGGGAGCTTGAACTGGTATTTAATATTCACTTATTACTAATGTTATGTGAATTTTATCTAAATTTTAAAGCCTACCTTTTATTTATTTTTATGTTATATTATTTTTTTTAATTTACATCCAAATTAGTTAGCATATAGTGCAACAATGATTTCAGGAGTAGATTCCTTAGTGCCTCTTACCCATTAGCCCATTCCCCCCCACACCCCCTCCAGTAACTCTCTGTTTGTTCTCCATATTTATGAGTCTCTTATGTTTTGTCCCCCTCCCTGTTTTATATTATTTTTGTTTCCCTTATGTTCATCTGTTTTGTCTCTTGAAGTCCTCATATGAGTGAAGTCATATGATATTTGTCTTTCTCTGACTAATTTCACTTAGCATAATACCCTCCAGTTCCATCCATGTAGTTGCAAATGGCAAGATTTCATTCTTTTTGATTGCCAAGTAATACTCCATTGTATATATATACTACATCTTTATTCATTCATCCATCGATGGACATTTGGGCTCTTTCCATACTTTGGCTATTGTTGATAGTGCTGCTGTAAACATTGGGGTGCATGTGTCCCCTTGAAACAGCACACCTGTATCCCTTGGATAAATACCTAGTAGTGCAGTTACTGGGTCGTAGGGCAGTTCTATTTTTAGTTTTTTGAGGAACCTGCATACTGTTTTCCAGAGTGGCTGCACCAGCTTTCATTCCCATAAAGCCTACCTTTTATATCTTTATTTCTTCTAACCTTTTATATCTTTATTTCTTCTAAAAAATACTTTCTTGTGGTCATAAGTTATTTAAAGTTTTGGATAATAAGCATTATTAAAACTATTGACTATTTTACTAAAAGAACTTCTGGTGTTGTGGTAAGAATATAATGACATAAATGTTTTTAGATTTTAAATAGACACCCTCCTTTTGGAACGCAAATAAAAGAAACAGTGATGTATCTACCAAAATATGAACTTGAAGTGGAACAGGTAAATATTTTGGTTTTGTTTGTTTGTTTTTGTTGTTTTTTAGGTACTTTCATTGTCTTTTCAGGAATAAATCTATCTCTAGCTGACTTGGAACTGAATATGAGCAGTAAGGTTATTTTTAACTTTTTATTCCTATCTTTTTTTTTTTTTTAAGATTGCAAGATATAATGATACCATGGCAGAAATATTAGTGACCATTATATTAAGAAACTTTAAACAGCTACAAACTAAAAGAACAGCACCAGATTCTCACTATGTTACCTTAATCATAGGTGATGCAGATAATCAACTGGTTTTCAAGCACAAAATTATGTAAGTGTATAATTTCTATTTGATTTTATTTTTAAGTGTATACTATTAAAAGAAAAATTCTGAGAAAGAGTAATAAAATCACTGGCAGATCAATTAAATTACATTTTCCTTACACTGTAGTAGGGTTGTTTCTCCACTTGTCCTTTAAAGAAGTTATTAACTCTGGGTTCGTTGTTAGTACTCAAATGAATAAAGTGTGAAAGCTATCACCATGGTTTGAAACAAGCGAATAAATGACCATTAGGGGTGGCTATAGTCCATTGTTGCTGAACTTTCTTACTTTGTTGCTTTTCTCCATTCATGACTTTACTACTCTGATTATCTTTCTCCTACTCCTTTAAGATACATCTTCTATTTCCAAATTAAAATGTAACAACCTACTGTAGCTCCACTGTAGGATCCAGGCAACCAGATCAAATATGTAAAGGAGGTACCTTCATGCTAGTTATCTAGCATGCCATTCTGTAATTCTTACATCAGCCTTTTTTCTAATACTGTTATTTTCTCCCAGGATGTCATAAGCAAACTCTAAGGATATCAGTTATAGCTGATATAGCTATATATAGCTGATATAGCTAATAGTTTTTGAGCACTTAGTAGGTTAAGGTATTGAATTATTTAATCTTTGTATAGGTAGGTGCTATCATTATCTACATTTAATAGAGAAGGAAATTGAGACTAAGAGAGTTTAATTAATTTGTCCAAGGGCATATAGATAGTTTATAGCAAAGTCTAGATTTGAGCCTAAGCATTCTGAGTCCAGAGGCTATGTTCCTAATTATATTGATTTACTTATAAGTTCAGGAATGGCATTGACTCTGAAATGGGAAACTCCTCATTGTTGCCAGAGTACTGGAGGATACCATCCTGAAATGTTCTATGCAAGATTCCTATAGGAATTACAGTGTCTGATAGGATATCCCTTTCACTGTTAACTACTCTCCTGCAACTAGCCATGACACATTTGTAGAGAATATGTCATTATACAAATCTTTGTTCTCTGTGAAAATTAAATCTGATTATAGTCTTGACTATTTAAGGCTAAAATAAGTTCAGTCACAATATTGGTTGCTGGTTTGTGATGTTACTGGATATGAGCTATTTTATATTAATTTTAAAGATACTAAAGTTCTCACAAATTTGTGTAACCTGTGTATAGCCATTTAAAAGTGGTAGTGATTTAGGGGCAAGCTCTTGTGTGGTTGACAGCAACTATGTGTTCAGGTGGGCCTGAAATGAGGCAATGCAGTTTGGAATCAGCTGTTTGGTCAATGGTTGTGGTATCTCCACTGACACCCCATTTCTCCCCTCAGAATTTGTAGCAAGTGATTTTCAGTATTGACTTTAGTTTACTATGAGATAGGACTTATCTAAGGGTCAATAATATTATTTCATTTAGTATTTGGATCACTATTTAAATGATAACTTATTCTTTTTCAGGGATTCTGTTTTGCTAAGAGCTGGAAATTGGACTAAAAAGATTGATGTGAGGAGAGCTTTTAAATCTGAAGATCTTAGCATAAATCTAATTAGTTCTGAATATGGTAGGTTCATCGAAGTAATGAACACATGAATGTAAAGCATGTGATAGCATTTAAAAGTTATTTCTTTCATGCTGAAACAGAAAAACAATTTAAATGATATTGTGTAAAAATAATTCATTTAAATACTATGAATAATTTTAAGGGAAGTTTCATGTATTTAGAGATATAAAAGGTAGCATGGACTAAGATAACAAAATTAAAATTTTATTTGTTCATTTATAGGTATTTTAATTTCCAAGATAAATTTTGAACTTGTAGGAACTTTGATTTTTATTTTTATGATGATAGATGTATAAATTTCATTATATTTTTAATGCCTTTTTTAAAACATTTTTACTTCCTGGGCTTGTTGGCTCTTTCATTTCAAAAGGTATAGAAATGGGTGATGAGTATTAAGGAGGGCACTTGTTCTGATGAGCACTGTGGGTCATATGTAAGTGTGTAAATTCTACACCTGAAACTAATATTACACTGTATGTTACCTAACTAGAATTTAAATACAAACTTGAAACCAACTCACCAACAAATAACAACAAATAGATGGTCTCATGGCTAGATTTATACAACTTAAATTAGCACTTGTATACTTTTTTCCTTTTTCCAGTTGGACTTGATATACAGCAGAAATTTACAGTCTTTTACTTAGGACCTAAGAGGTTTGGAAATCAAATAATTATGCAAAAAAAATCAGAAACAGAGATTTCCCATTCGAAACATTCAAATAGATCTACTATAACAGGATCCAATAAAGGTAAATAGCTATATTTATTCTTGTTTTGCCTTAAAGCAAAGTTATGGCTAGGGAGGAGTATCAGTGTTACAGTTCTGTTCCATTCAGATGTGGATACTCTGGAATTAGATGCTTAAGCTTCATAATAATTGAGTTAATAATATATAGCAGGAATTCTTTCTTATAATTAATATTTGTCATATTGGAGTGATATATGTAGCACAAATTATTTGGCTAGTTTTTTGATATACAGTGCCTCTTTTTTATACCCACTATATTGTTACGGCCATTGTTGGGGGAGAGCAAGTGATTTACAAAACTGTAGATTTGATGAGGTAAACCAGATGACAGTAAACTTAAAAATTTTTATTATGGAACATTTCAACTATGCACAAAAGCAAACAGACACGTATAATGAACCTTTATATGCTCATCACCCACCTTAAACAATGATCAACTCATGGCTTATATTGTCTATACCTCTCTTTAGTTTTCCCCTTCTATAGTTTGAAGAAAATCAGGTATCCTATCATATCCTCTGTAAATGTCTTAGTATATATTTGTAAATGGTAAGGATTTAAGAACAATTATCTCATAAGTGCAGCTTTATCATCTTAATACTATCTAGATATACCAGATTGGCTCCTGAATCCTTTTGGTCTGTCCCTAGTACTTTTGAGAGCTTCCTTAATGTATGGGATGCTATGATATTCCAGGCTTATCATGTGTATTTCTAGCCCCAAATCTGTAATAAGCCTTTTCTCCAAGGATCCTTGGTTTCTTTTAGTGATAAATATGTTTCCAAGATCACAGTCTGTGGGCTAGAGGAGCTCATTGCTATTATGTGATCTTTATCTCTTGGCTTTTTTTTTTCATGCACAGAATTAGGAAATATGTGATTTTTGTTTGTGTTTAGAGATAAAATACATAAGTAACCCATGCTTAAATGTCTAAGTCAAATTCAGGGCTATAGGGTTTATCCTTAAATGCAATTATTAGTATATCCTTCTTGTCATGCTGAGAAATTTGTTTCTCAGTGACTCCAGAAATGATGGAATGTCACTCATTTTCTTTATTCCACATTATACACACAACAAATAGTCTCAGAATAACAAACCAAACTCCATTCTTAATATAATTGTTAAAAATAGCTTAAGATTTTTGTGGAGATATTTTTGTTCTTAGAATATAACTCACTAGGCATGTATAATCAAATTACTGTGTTTTAAGTTACTTGGAATAGATCTGTATGTGGCTGTGCCACTAACTGGATACATTTTGTTTTGATTTTATTTATTAAAAAAATTTTTTAATGTTAATTTTTTTGAGAGAGGGAGAAAGTGTGCTCAAGCAGGTTAGGGGCAGAGAGAGGGGGACACAGGATCCAAAGCAGGCTCTGTGCTGACGGCAGTGAGCCTGATGTGGGGCTTGAACCAGGGAACTGTGAGATCATGACCTGAGCCAAAGTTGGATGCTTAACCAACTGAGCCACCGAGGTGCCCTTGTTTTATTTTATATTATATTTTATTTTATGTTTTTAGAATAACTTTTAGGAATTTTCTTTTATAGTAATGTAAAGCATTTACATGGTTCTATAGTTAAATCTATAAAGCAAAAACTGAATGTTGTTAACTTGAGGCATCCAGTTCACTGCTTTGGCACAGTAAGGGGAGCAATTAATAGGTACTGGGAACGTGAGAGCAATGGCTCCTACCAAAGTAACCTAAACAACTATGCTTTCTGAATAGTATTGGTAGTTATGATAAATAGTAACTGCAGAGGGGGCACCTGGGTGGTTTAGTTGGTTAGGTTTCTGACTTCGGCTCCGGTCATGATCTCATAGTTCATGGGTTCTAGCCCCACACACTGGGCTCTGTGCTGACAACTCAGAGCCTGGAGCCTGCTTCAGATTCTGTGTCTCCCGCTGTCTCTGCTCCTCTGCTGCTCACACTCTGTCTCTCAAAACTGAATAAACGTTAAAAAAATTATTTAAAAAAAAAGCAGAAGTGAATGAAATATAGAATGCAAATGTGCAGCAGAAAAATCAACAAAGCTAAGATTTGGTTCTTTGAAAAGAATAAATTTAAGAAGCCCTTATCAAGACTGATAAAGAAATAAATATAAATTAACAATATTAGGAATGAAAAGGGGGATACCATTACAGACATCAAAAAGTTAAAGATATTATGAATAAATTTATACCAATAAGTCTGACATAATTTGGGTGAAAATGAATAAATCCTTGTGAAGCAAAACTTGCCCCTCACAGAAAAAATAGAAAATTTGAGTAGTCTGATACTTGTAATGAAATTTAAGCAATTGAAAATCTTTCGACAAAGAAATCCTAAGGGTCAGATGATTTCACTGGTAAATTTCTGCAAACATTTAGGAAAAAATATCAAACTTACCCAAACTTATTCAGAGAATAGAAAAGAAAGAATATTTTCTAATGTTTTAATTTTTTAAAGCAAGTCCAACATGATCTTTATTTCAAAACCTGACAAGGACATTAAAAAAAAGGGGGAAATTATTCACCAATCTTTCTCATGGATGTACATCCAAAAGTTCTTAACAAAATATTAGCAAGTTGAATCCAACCATATATTTTAAAAGCATAATATAGCACTATTAAGTATGGCTTATTCCATGTATGCAAGAGTATCTTAGCATTCAAAGATGGATCAGTGTATTTCACTACATTAACTGGCAAAAAACAAAACAGAACAAAACAAAAAACCCCCAACCAACCATGTGGTCTTCTTGACAGAGATCAGAAAAGTTTGACAAAAATTCAGTGCTCATTTTTATTAAAAAATATATACATGTAACAAATGTCATACACAGTAGTGAAATAGTTTAAAATGTTTCCTATTTAGATGGAGAATGATACAAGAGTGTTCTCTATTACAATTTCCATTTAACGTTGTGCTAGAAGTTCTGCTCAGTACGGTTATATAATAAAAAAATAAAAGTGGCAAGGATTGGGAAGAACTAAATAAGCTGTCATTACTTGAAAGCAACATGATTATGTATCTAGAAAATCCAAAAGACTAGAGACACACTGTTAGAATTAACATGGAAGTTTAGAAATACACTGGATACAGAGTCAATATTAAACAAACCTGTGCAATAGCATTAAAAAGAATAAATTATTTAAGAATACATTTAATAAAATTAGTGTAAGATATGAACAGAAACTACAAAACACCATTGAGAGAAGTTAAAAAAGACCTAAATATATGGAAAGGTATCCCATGTTCATGGATTGGAAGTCTTAATATTGTTAAGATGGCAACATTTTCCAATTCACAGATTCAGTGCCATCTCTGTCAAAATCCCAGCTATGCTTTTGGAAGAAATTCATAAGCTGGTTTTAAAATTCATATGGGAATGTAAGGGTCCAAATTAGCCAATCAGTCTTGAAAAAAAAAAAGAGGACTCATAATTCCTGGTTTCAAAGTTTATTTATGTGTTTTGAGAGAGAAAGCAAGAGAGCACAACCACAGAATGGGCAGAGAGAGAGGGAGAGAGAGAATCCCAAGCAGGCTCCACACTGTCGGGACAGAGCCCAACATGGGCTTGAACCCATGAACCATGAGATCATAATGAGCTGAAATCGAGAGTCAGATGCTTAACAGACTAAGCCACCCACACACATTCTTTGTTTTTTAAAGTTTATTTTGAGAGAGAAAGCAATGGAGCAAAAGCAGCAGAGGGGCAGAGAAAGAGGAAGAGAGAGAATCGCAAACAGTCTCCACACTGTCAGCACAGAGCCCACATAATTCCTGATTTCAAAACTTATTACAATGCTATGGTAATCAAGACAATGTGGGACTGGCATAATAATGGACACAGATTAATGAAATATAATTAAGAGTACAGAAATAAACCCATACATTGGTGGTCAACTGATTTTGGACAAAGATGTCAAACCATTCAAGGGGGAAAGAATAGGCTTTCAACAAATAGGGCTAGGCAACTTGATATTCAGTTGCATTAATTATACAATAATTACTTTATATCATTTACAGTATTACTTCATACCATAAATACTTCATACCATATATAAAAATTAACTCAAAATGGGTGAAAGACCTGAAAGTAAGAGTTAAAATTATGAAAGTCGTAGAAGAAAACATAGGTTTGTATCTTCATGACCTTGGATTAGGCAGTGGTTTCTTAGATATGATACATGAAGCTCAAGCCGCTAAAAAGATGAATTGGACTTTATCAAGATTAAAAACATTTTTGCTTCAAATAATACTATCAAAAAAGTAGAAAGACAATCTAAAGAATGGGAGAAAAATATTTGCAAATTATATCTGATTGCAAATTATGTATAGACTAGTATATATACAGAAGTCTTATAACTCAACAATAAAAAAGCAAATAACCAAATTCAAACAGGTCAAAAGATGTGAATAGGTATTTGTGCAAGGAAGAGCTACAAATGGCCAACACACATGAAAAATTGCTCAACATCATTAGTCAATATGGAAATGCAAATCACAACCACAGTGTGATACTACTTCCCACCTACTTTAGTCAAAAAGGTGGACAATTAAAAAAAAAAAAGGCAGACAAAAATAAGTGTTGATGAGGATGTAGAGATATTGAAACCCTCATAACACTGTGAGTGGGAATGTAAACTTGTGCAGCTGCTTTGGAAGACAGTTTGCCAGTTCCTCCAGAAGTTAAACATAGAATTACCATGTGACCCAGCAATTCCTTTTCTGGGTTTATAATTCCGAAAGAATTGAGAACATACAAAAACTAGTACGTGAATGTTATAGCAACATTATTCATAATAGCCAAAAAGTAGAAACAACTGAATGTTCATCAACTGATGAATGGATAAGTAAATTGTATTAGAACTATATAAGGGGATATTCAGCCATAAAAAAGAATAAACTACTGATGCAAGGATGAATGCTAAAACACTATGCCAATGAGAGAAGCCATTCAAAAAATATCAGATAGTGTTAGATTCCATTTATATGAAAAGTCTAGAATAAATAAATCTATAAAGATAGGAAGCAGATTAGTAGTTGCAGAGGGTGGGGTAGGAAGAAATAAGGAGTAACTACTAATAGGTATGTGATTTTTTTTTTTAAGTGATAATGTTCTGGACTTAGATACTGATAATGGTATACAACCTTGAGAATATACTAAAAACCTACTGAATTGTACACCTTAAAAGGGTGGATTTATAGTATGAATTATATTTCAACTAAAAATTTTGAAAAATAATTACCACATACCAGCAAACAAAAAAGAGATAGAAATCATAATTTTAAAAATACCATTTATAGCATCAGAAATCAGTTTAAGAAAGACAATTTAGAATTAGAGCTGCACAAAGATAGTATAAAGTCAGAGCTGTCAGTTGGCCATCCTTTACCACATGCAGGATTACAGACAGCTGGACTATGGAAGAGAAGACTAAAGTAGAGATACAGAGAGGTGCAAAGGCAAAAATGCCAGAGCTAGGTTTCTGATGACTTTCAGTTTCTTGGTTTCAGTCCCTTCTGATGCCTAGCTGAATTGCTGCTTTGGATTCTGTGACGTATCTATGTTCATGTAACACATTTCCCCCACTCACCAGCTGTTTTTCTTTAAAATAGCTTGAATTGTTTGTTACTTACAATGTAGTGAGAAGTTGGAATGTTTACTATACTTCCTGCTAGCTTGAGCCTTTTAAAAAATTTTTTTATTTATTTTTGAGAGAGAGAGACAGAGCGTGAGCAGGGGAGGAGCAGAGAGAGAAGGAGACACAGAATCCAAAGCAGGCTCCAGGCTCTGAGCTGTCAACATAGAGCCCAACTCGGGGCTCAGACTCACAAACTGTGAGATCATGACCTGACCTGAAGTCGGATGCTTAACCGACTGAGCCACCCAGGTTCCCCAAGCATGAGCCTTTTATGAGGACAAAAGTTCCCAACATATTTAGAACAATCCTGTGGAAAACAGATAAAAGATGCTTCCTATCATACAAATAATGTTTTATTACACACACTCACTTACACATGCACCCTTCACATACACATACACATAACCATCCCAAATCTTATGAACATTCCAATTATAGTAAACCCTTGATTTGTGCACATAATTCTTTCTGGAAACATGCTTGTAATCCCAAGCACTTGTATATCAAAGCAAAGTTCCCCATAAGAAATAATGGAAACTCAGATGATTCATTCCACCACCCAAAAATAGTCATATAAAAATGATTACAATGCTATAATATAATACAAAATAATAAAGAAAATACAAAATATAAAGAAAAATAAACAACCTGCACTTAACCTCTGAAAACCTTCATGGCTGGTGTGAGGGAGATGAGAGAGGAAGTTTTTTGTGTAGGATGACTTTCACTGTCACTAATGAAATCATTGCTGTCTGTTGGCTCAATGGAATCTTTTTCTTTTCCTGCAATTTTAACAAGGAACCTATCCAATGACACTTACTTTTGCCTCCTTCTGAGGAGGAAATGTGACATTGTGTTGTCGTTAAACAGATTCATTGCTCGCACTGATGCAACCTTAGGGGGTGCTTTTCTGTAAAATTTTGTACTGCTTACCACATTTTACACATCTCTCTAGTCTCATTTTAAGTGAGGGATTCTCTGCCTTTTTCTCCTCCCTGTTTGCAGATGAGATGCACATGTAGACCCTCTTATAAAATCTTGGAATTTCGGCCACTTGCATACCTCATTTGTACATCTCGATGATTTCCTTCAACTGTAATCATCTCCTTCTCACTGCCTTTCTTTTCAACCTTTATCTGCATGGGGGCCATTGTATACGCTCACACAGATGTTGACTACAGTACAGTATTAACAAACTCTTGTCATATAGTGTACTTAATGTAATTGGCATTAAGGCAGCAGATGAAAGGGTCTATGTTTGCAGGCAGCCTGACCTAGAATGAAGCAAAGCATTCCTAGGCTTATTCTTTTATGGAAAAGCAAAGGACTGTCCATAGGTGCTTTGACAAAAAAATACACTGGTGCCTGTATGGGCATCTTCCAACATTCTGAAAAATCACTGATTCCTGCCAAACTGAGCATCTGAGCATGGGAGATGATCACCCACAATCCCGCAGAGAGAGAAAGAGAGAACCATTGGCTCAGTTGTGATCATACAACATTCAGTGTCACGTACTACTCATATTGCAAGACATTGCTCATTTATCAAGTTAAAATTTATTAGAAATCTTTGCTCGTCTTGTGGAACACTCGCAGGATAAGTTACAGTCCAAGGTTCTACTGCATATAAAAATAGAAGTATGCACCTTAATTTACATAATATAGTTAAAAATTATTTTCATGCTTCCTGTAAGTCTTTGAAAGCATTCTTTTTTTTTTAAGATAAAGTGGGTATTTATTTGTACTTAAACCTATAAACCACCAGCCAAACTGGCCCTATTATCATGATACATTAAAATATAAAACAGCTTTCTACAAATACTGGTTATAATGAACAGGTTAGGAGTTGGGGCAGAGAAAATCAGTGACACACATTATAACTTAACCCTCCACCATTAACAACTGAGGTTGTTAACAAGCCTCACAATCTCAGAAAATACAAATAATCCTTCATCACATGTCTCTGTATTTTTACTTTCTATTCTTGAGGTTAAATTCTGGAGCCTAAAGATATCCAAATTAGTATTAACATCTAGTTATGTATAGCCAGAAACATCTTTTAGCATGTTGTCCGTAGCAACCAAAGCTATGGAATCCTCTTTGATTAGACTCCAACCGTACTCCCTTGATTGACAGAATAAGCATAACGAAAAACAATATCGAGGCAGAGATACTGGACCCTAAAAGACAAATCCTAGGAGAAGTAATATAGCCACCACCCAAATGGAGATTGGCTAATATACTCATTCTCTCGCATCTTCAGGCTGTAGGTTCAGAGGTATTTGGGAATAAATCTATTATTTGCTGAACATTAAAATACTTAGTGGTTTGCTGTATTACACTATGGCTTTCCCGAGCAGTTTCTAAGATGGACTACAAATTGCTGACAGAATTTTGCTAGAACTGGATCTGGGGCTGCAAGGATTCCTCTCCACAGTCATGCAGCTGGTTGTTCCAGGCCTGGTCGTTCCAGGCTTGGGGGCACCATGCCTGACTGTTTCAGGAATGGTTGCTCCACGACTGGCCATTCCAGGTCTGGTTGCTCCATATTGGAAGGTTTCCGGAAGTGTTCATCAGGCATCCCTGGTGATAGGAATAGAAGCCTGGGTATTCTGGAGTTGCAGAGCTGTTCTGAATCACACTGTTATTATTATCTGGACAGTTGCTTTTCTGCCACCTCTTACATTTCATCTTCTGGTTCTGGAACCAGATCTTAACCTGCTTATAGCTAAGGTTCACAATGTTGGAAAGTTCTTGCATCTGCTGGAGATTGAGATATTTCTGCCTCTGAAATCTATCATTGAGTACATATAGCTGGGTCTGAGAGAAGATGGTTCTTATCTTCTGTTTCTTGCCCTGACCTGGATCTTCCTTCTTCACCATGATCTCTGCAGAAGTGGGTAGCACTTTTACTCTGGGACTGGTGGAAGAACCTGCGTTGTCCTGAATAAGCAGATCCATGGAGGAAGGAAGAGGAGAGACAGTCTCTGGGGGAGGGGGTGAGGGAGGGTCTCAGCAGATGACATTTGCAAGGATGCATAATTTTCTTCAGGCCCATAAATCTCAGGCATTGGAGAAGACTCCCTAGAATTGGGGGCTTCGGGGCAAGGCAGGCATTGGGGCTGAACTGGATCCACGCTCATATTGCTGAGCTGAGGGTAGAGAAGAAAAAAAAGAGGGAGATACAGGCTTATGTATCTAGATGGAAGAACTTAGAGAAATCTGAAGATCTCTAGATATGAGAGTATCAGGAAAGACAGGATGAAGTGGCATCACCACTGAAGTAGCCAAGCGCCACCCAACCCAATTTAGCAAAAAACCCGAAAGCATTCTTTTAGCAGTAGTTTCTCATATATAGTTACAGTCCAATAGATAACTCTTTTGTTAAAGGAAAAATAATTTTGCTCTTTTTAAGATATAGCAATGTGAAAAATACACTTTTTGGTTTTAAAAAGTTTTAAATATTTTCAGGTCAATTCTTTTTTTTTAATGCCTTATTTTGAGAGTGTGTCTGTGCATGCAAGCATGCACTTGTGTGTAAGTGGGAGAAGGGTAATGGGAGAGGGAGAGAGAGAGAGCCCCAAGCAGGCTCCAGACCCATTGCAGAGCAGAACCCAACTCAGGGCTCAATCTCACAACCAGGAGATCGTGACCTGACCACAACCCACAGTTGAATGCTTAAGCGACTAAGCCACCTAGGCGCCCCAGGTCAATTCTTAATATATGAGGTTTAAGCATTTAAACTTCTTATTCTTTAAATAGATTCATAATAAGAAGTATGGACTTTGTTTAATTTGAAGAAAATTGATTTGACACTAATTCATTTGCATTTACTATGCCATTCTGAGTTGAAAATTTAATATATTTGAAAAATGCAAGGATAAAACAAATGCCTGAGCACTGTGAAAGTATGCAGATTTAAATGCTAGTCAAAATGCATTTAGTTGTTCTTTATACCTTTTGGTGTATAAATACATTAAATTGCAAAACCAAGGACTCCAATTCATAGTGTTAACCTTTTCCTGATAAGTAACAAGATGATAGTATAAGATTTGACAAAAAATTAAGAGGAGATGTTCTCATTTAAAAAATGAAGTCATAAAGTGCATAAATCTGATTAGCATAAATCAGAAACTGCAAAAGTCAAAGTAATATTCTTTTAGAAATACTAACTTCAGTAGCTTAGGCACAGACCACTTATTAAATTTATAATTAGGATGTGAAGCTAAGTGCATCAGGGATTATGTGCCTACTATTACCAGTTTTCCTTAAGATTTTTTTTCAAGCAACTAACCCTTGCCCCACCAACCCTTATTGATCCTCTTAAAGTCATTTTATTTTATTTTTTAACTTTTTTTTTAAACTTTTATTTATTATTCAGAGACAGAGACAGAGCATGAGCATGGAAGGGGCAGAGAGAGAGGGAGACACAGAGTCGGAAGCAGGCTCCAGGCTCTGAGCTATCAGCACAGAGCCCGACGCAGGGCTCAAACCCATGAACTGTGAGATCATGACCTGAGCCGAAGTTGGATGCTTAACAGACAGCCACCCAGGCGCCCTGTCTTAAAGTCATTTTAAACATTTTCCTTAAATACTGTTCTAGTTGACATTAATAAATTTATGTTTTAAATAAATTTATTTTACTTTAAATACTTAGAATTAGAGGTTTAAAAACATGTAAATTCATATGTGACAAATCTGTGAAAATGTATGTATTTCAGATTATTATAGTGATGGAGTTATGGGTCTCTTTAATTTTTTTTTTTTTTTACTGTTCATTTATTTTTGAGACAGAGAGAGACAGAGCATGAACGGGGGAGGGTCAGAGAGAGGGAGACACAGATTCTGAAACAGGCTCCAGGCTCTGAGCTGTCAGCACTGAGCCCGACGCGGGGCTCGAAATCACAAACCGCGAGATCATGACCTGAGCCGAAGTCGGCCGCTTAACCGACTGAGCCACCCAGGCGCCCCATGGTCTCTTTAAATTATACCTGAGTACAGCATAGGTCCGTTTTCTTTGAGAGCCTAATTAATTTTTCCAATTGTCAATCTCTGTAAGCTTAAGTTTATATTTGCTAACAAGACAAATTAAGACAATTCTCAGGATATGGGAGGTGGGTGGGGTTGGGGGAGCACTTACAGTTTCTAAGTACCATTTCTAACAGAAATAAAGTTTTTCTCCCTTAGATAATTAACATCCATGTGCTAATATTCTATAAAGAAATTTGTATACAGTCCTTATTCCTGACAAGATTTGCCAACTCTGCCTTGAATTTTTTTGGATTCTCCAGAATCTCTAAAATTCAGCTCCCAAATGGTGGTTTTTAACCACTGGGAGTAAATATGTGTAGTCATTGTGCACCATCTTGTGGTGACATTTAGAAATACATCTATTAGGAGTCCTTGGATTAAGAGACGAAAGCAATTCCTTATCCCTTATTGCAAAACAACAAGCTATAAGGCACTTCCTCTAACTTTTCCCATCTCCAGCTCCTTCTATTCCTAAAAAAAATTTTTTTTAACATTTATTCATCTTTGAGAGAGAGAGACGGAGCGTGAGCAGGGGAGGGGCAGAGAGAGGGAGACACAATCAGAAGCAGGCTCCAGGCTCTGAGCTGTCAGCACAGAGCCCCGACGCAGGGCTTGAACTCATGAACTGTGAGATCATGACCTGAGCTGAAGTCGGACGCTCAACTGACTAAGCCACCCAGGTGCCCCTCCTTCTATTTCTTTACTAAATAAATTAAATGCATTATTTGGGGAAGAACTAAGGTAGCTAGTATAACTAGGGAGGCAGATTGGTTGAGAGATAAGGCTCTGGAATTAAACTACCTTAGTTAGAATCTCAGATTTGATATTTATTATCTGGATACTCTTGAACATATTACTTAATCTATGTATGAACTACTTTTCTCATCTGTGAAATGGAGATATAATAGGACTGCCTTATAGACAGATAACCAAAGATGAGACATTTGAGGAAAATCTGGAGTATATGAAAGAAAGCCCAAAATAAGTAAACCAAAAATGGATAAAAGAACAACAGGATAATTCAGGAATGTAATAAAACATCATATGAACAAATTAGTAACATCAGAGAAATTAAAGATTTAATTGCAAACATGATACAGAATAGGATGCCATGGGGAGGGAGGAAGAACAATTAGAAAACAACAGTGAACACAGGGAAGTAAAAACTATGGGGGAAAAAAAAAAGCTGGATAACCAGAAGATAAAGTCAGTATGATCTAAATGAAAGCAAAAAGATGAGACAGAAAGTGTAGGAGATAAAGGGAAATATAAGAGTCTGATAGCTGACTAATAACTGTTCCAGAAAGAACGAACAAATCAGAAATAATTTATGAAAATTTCCTACACTTGGAGATATAAATCTGCAGATCAAAAAGGCTTACTCAATGCTAGTTAGGATAAATGAAAGAATATCTATGAAGGGGGAATAATTGCAACATTTTAGAACATCATGGATAAATCATAAATACTTCCAGGGAACAAAAATTGAAATTTTATTAATCTTTATCAGCAGCACTGGATGGTAGAAAATTTAATAGACTTAAAAATCTAGGGGGAAATGATTTTCAACCCTGTGTTCTATACCCAGCCAAACTAGTAAGTGTGAAAGTAATCTTAACACATTCAAGGATTTGGAATGTTTAACTCATAAACATCTTTTCCAAAGCAGTTGCTTGAGGATGAGCACAAGCAGCTAACCAAGCAGTTAACCAAGAAAGAAAAAGTCAGAGGGGTGCCTGGGTAGCTCAGTCAGTTAAGCATCCAACTCTTGATCTCAGCTCAGGTCATGATCTCATGTCTTGTGGGTTCGAGCCCTGCTTTGGGCTCTGCACTGATGGCGTGGACCTTGCTTGAGATTCTCTCTTTCCTTCTCTCTGCCCCTCACCTGCTTTTGTGTGCTCTCTCTCTCTCTCTCTCTCTCTCAAAATAAACTTTAAAAAAAGTCAAAGAATCCAAGAATATTGGATTCAGTCAAGAAGCTAAATGAAAGGAAGTTCCTGGATGACAACTATAGGGCAGGTCTAGATTGCATTAGGAGGAAGATATAAGGCTCAAGGAAGGAGGTATCTATGAGGGGGAGAATAAATGGCTGGTGTTTCCATGTATTTGTCTTTGTCTTTAAAATATCAAATACACTTAAAAAAAAACACTTTAGCTATTGCTAGACTAAAAGAAAGGCAGTAAAACTTGAGAGAAAACAATGTGCTGCTCAAGAAAGAAAAGCACTTCACTTGGTTCTGTATTAGAAATATTTTTATTTTCTGTATAGCTCTTAAATCAGTCCATTCTCTGACTCTACTACTGCCACCACTCTAGACTGAGTTACCATCATTTTTTTTTTCTTTTTGCCTAGACTCCTATGGTAGCCTTTTTTCAAAATGCAGATTCAGTTATGTCCCTTCCTTGGTTGAAGCTTTGTAGTAACTCCCCATAGGTCTTAGAATAAAAGATCCAAATCATTAACATCCCTACAAGGTTCCATACTGGGACATGTTCGGTCAGTTCCTAAGCATCCGTAGGGTGGCAGCTGCTAGGTAATCTTGCCCCACCTCCATAGAATTGCCTGGTAAGGACATAAGAAACCTAAATGGATCTAGGTAGTGTATTATTTACATAGACAGCAAAACAAGATCATAATGTTCTCAACTGCTTACATTCCTAACCCCACAGGATAACACTGAACTGGAGGGACCAGATGATAGAAATGGTGGTTTGCTTTGTTTTTGAGACATCAACCATAGGCTGCACCTGTACCTTGCAAGACGCAAGGTTGAAAGTCCAGTGCCTTAGTGGAACCAGAGGTGGATGGGAAACTGCTTCATGGCAGTCTCATGCAAGATATGGAGCCTCTTGCAAGCTAAGGAGACTGATGAGAAATGGTTTTTAACACCTTCTTACAAGACTGCCTATATAGAAATATCCCAAAGAGGATCAGAAGGCATTCTGAAAATGATTGAGTCTTACCTATGTGGCCTATGTGGAGACCTGGAATTGCCAGGGTACCATGGTGGAACCATTCTCCTACAAATGTAGCCTGACCTTTCTCCACTAATCTCATTTTGTGTACTCTCTCTTAGATGCTAAGCATCAGCCACACTGACCTTTCAATTTCTATGATATGCCATGCTTTCCCTTGTCATAGGGCTTTTGCATATGCCATCCTCTCTGCCTGAAGTACTCTTTCTCCTACCTCTGCCTTCTTAACTCCCATTCTTTTTTTTAATCCTCAACTCAGTTGTTGCTTCTTAGGAAAGCCTTCCAAGACATCCCCTAACCAGAACAGTGCCTCCTGTCATCATATAGCATTGTGTCCCTCTCCTTCATAGCACTCTGAACAATTTTAATTTTATAGTTACTTGTATAATCTTTAAGTAATGATAGTAAAGATAATACATACTCTAATATTTAGTTTATCACTTAATTTAAAAATGCTTTCAGAGGCGCCTGGGTGGTTCAGTCAGTTAAGTGGCTGACTTCAGCTCAGGTCATGATCTCATGGTTCATGAGTTCGAGCCCCACATTGGGCTCTATGCTGACAGCCCAGAGCTTGGAGCCTGCTTCTGATTGTGTTTGTCTCTCTCTGCTCCTTCCCAACTCGCGCTTGTGCTCTCTCTCAAAAAAATGAATAAATGTTTAAGGGGCGCCTGGGTGGCTCAGTCGGTTGAGGGTCTGACTTTGGCTTGGGTCATGAACTCGCAGTTTTTGATTCGAGCCCTGCATTGGGCTCTGTGCTGACAGCTCAGAGCCTGGAGCCTGCTTCCTCTCTCTCTGCCCCTCCCCCACTCATGCTGTGTGTGTGTGTCTCTCTCTCTATCAAAAATAAACAAACATTAAAAAAAAATTTTTTTTAATGAATAAACGTTTAAAAACTTAAAATGCTTTCATATACTTAATTTCATTTTATCTTTTCATCTCTGAGATGAACAAAACAGGTATTATTTTTAATCTGTTTTTTACAGATAAGAGCCTATATTAAGACTCATGTTTTCTATTTATTTATTTATTTGTATATTTATTTATTTAAATAAATTTATTTAAAAGTAGGCCACACCCAACATGAGGCTTGAACTCATGACCCTGAGATTGTAAGTTACATGCTCTACTGACTGAACTTGCCACACCCCCCCCCCAAACTCATGTTTTCTTACTTTAGTTTAGGGTACCCTGTACTTCACCACTGTGTTTTTTGTGTAAATACATTTCATGTAAGGCAGCATGCTGTGAGCCAGAGGGACAAAGAAAATGCCGGAGGGGCTCAAAAGGAGGGAGAAATCACTTCAGATGGAGTGATAAGGATAGATCATGATAAAAGTGCCATTTAAGTTGGCCTTGAAAGTTGATAGACCTCTGATGGATGAAGAAGTGAGGGGCTTCTAAGACGAAGTAATATCAAAGGTACAATCATAGAAAGTCTTGAGACTGTTTGAATAATGGCAAGCGAATGTGTTCTGATGAATTAGGGTTAATATGGGTGCCAGAAAGGGAGGCTAGAATTACATTGTGGAAGACTTTATTTTATTTTTTTTTTTTATTTTTTTTTCAACGTTTTTATTTTATTTTTGGGACAGAGAGAGACAGAGCATGAACGGGGGAGGGGCAGAGAGAGAGGGAGACACAGAATCGGAAACAGGCTCCAGGCTCTGAGCCATCAGCCCAGAGCCCGACGTGGGGCTCGAACTCCCGGACCGCGAGATCGTGACCTGGCTGAAGTCGGACGCTCAACCGACTGCGCCACCCAGGCGCCCCATACATTGTGGAAGACTTAAAAAAATTTTTTTTTCAACGTTTTTATTTATTTTTGGGACAGAGAGAGACAGAGCATGAACGGGGGAGGGGCAGAGAGAGAGGGAGACACAGAATCGGAAACAGGCTCCAGGCTCTGAGCCATCAGCCCAGAGCCTGACGCGGGGCTCGAACTCACGGACCGCGAGATCGTGACCTGGCTGAAGTCGGACGCTTAACCGACTGCGCCACCCAGGCGCCCCTGTGGAAGACTTTAAATAGGAATTAATTTTGTTGGCAGTAGGAAGTAACTAACATTTCTAAGTGGGCAAATGATCTGATCAGAGTTGAACTTTAGGAGGACTAATTAAACAACAGTGTGGAGAATAAATTGTAGCTTGGTAGGACTAGACAAGGAGACCAGGTGACTGAGAGATGAAATTATGAACGGGGGCAAAACTTCTAACCAGTAAGCCATGGCATATCTTGCAAAGTATAATATTGAAACCTTTCAGCCAAAGACCACTGGCAATACACGTATATTTGAGGAAAGTTGATTAAGTATTTTTAAACTTGCTATAGCAAAAGAGCACAGCTGTGGCAGAGCTGTGGGTTATCTCAGGGAGTTGAGAGGAGCTTATTTATAGGATTTCAGCTTGTGCTGGTGATTCTTGGGAGAGTTTAGGGAGAGCAGAGGTCAATTGTACATTGGATATTTTCAAAAAGTGGAGTTGGATATTTTGGTATCTTATCTTGGAGATGGGAGGATTAAGGAAATAGTAGTCATTTGTGTTAGCCAGAAGAGGGGGATGTTTAGTTATTTTTGTGGTTCGTGAGTGTCCTTGCCTCTAGTTTCAGAAATAATTACACAGTAGTTTTTATCTCTGACTTTACCACAGTCACAGAATGGTCTTATCTGAGTATTGTTTATATTCTGCCAAAGTTGATTGTATTCAGTTGGGAGCACTATGGTCCAGCTGTCAGCTTGCAGTTTCATTACTTTATCACTACCCAATACATTGATCTGCTGGCCCTTAAGGCATCTAACCAGTTCCCTCTTGTGGTGAGTAGACTTATCCCTGTAGTCCGGGATGCTATACAGATGTTATCGTTATCCAGATATGTCATGTCTGAAAATGAGCAACAGCATTGAAAATTAAGAGTAAAGGACCAAAAAATGATTGTAAAGGTTTTCAAAATTCTTCACTATCTTCAACATTTCTAGTTAAAATCTGTGCTCCAGCAAAAATAAACTTATTTCTACTTCTACAGTATGTGGTTTGCCCTCTTTGGGTATTATGCCCTCTATGTGAACATGTTCCCCTGGTCCCCTTCTCATGTCCAGATCCTATGTATCAATTCAGATGTCTGTCCCTTCCCCCATGTTACTAAGATCAAGAGAAAACCTACTTAAAATATTATGAAGAATAAATTATGTATTTGGATATACTAGCTCAGTGGGTCAAGCAGGCAGCAGTCTCTTTTCTTTATGAATTCATATAGCAAATTTCTTATACCCCTAAAACACTTATTTCAATGTTTATTAAATACGTATGGTGTCCTCCCTACTAGAAACTATCACTGATGCCATTAAAATGACATGACGTTTGCTTCTTTCCAGGTTCTTCTTAAGTGTAAGTATAAAGCAGCAGAGAAGTTTAAAAACTCCACCCTCATTCTTACCTCATTCAAGATAAGAGTTACTGATATTCTGTGGTATTTGGCTCTATTTATGTCAGGGAGGTTAAGAGAAGTTTATAGGTGGGTCGATGCTCCTTGCAAAAAGCTGGGATTGGGCAAATAGCCCAACAGGGACTAGCTGTTATCAGAAATACCATTTTAAAATATTAAACGGGTTAACACTTGAGGAAGTGTAAAATCATAATCTTTTTGTACTGTCTGAAAGGAAATAAATTCTAGTAAAAAACAGGTTTTTTTCTTATATTAATTTAGGAATGACTGCTTGCAAAAAACCTGGGAACCGAGAATGTAATCATCACTGTAAAAATAAACATACATGTGGACATGACTGCTGTGAGTTCCATAAAAGATATTTATTTCAGGTTTTAAAAATTGAAAGGTCTTTGAATAGTAATAACAGCCTAATTATCTATGTATGATATTTATATTATGCAGTTTATAATTCAAATGATTTTCTTTCATGAAAAAAATTAGATTAGAAATTATAAAGAAATTTGGCTTTACATGAACACTACCTAAAGTTTAACCTAAAGGATCTAGAATTTCTTCTCATAGGTAAAACTGGAGTTGCACAAAAGTCAGTAATGAAAGAGTCAACAATCTCTTCATATTTATCTGATTTAAGAAACAGGAATGCTGTTTCATCACTTCCTCCAGTTAAACGTCTCAAGGTTAGTTTTAATAACATTTATCCCTTGCTCTGTAATTTAATATATATGAATATTCCTTTATATTCTTTCTGTATATCAATTAGGTAGGTATCTGCAGTGTACTTTAGTTACTTCAGGGCTGTATTTTCAAAATACTTCTTCTGAAGGAAAATATACTTCTTAATAATGAATCTGTAAATCTACTTTTGGGACACAGTTCTACATAGTCCCTTATTAGTCTTTTTGTTGTTGTTAACCAGCAATTGAAACTAGAGACACTTACCCTTTCCTGTGTTCTGTTTGTGTTGAAACTGGTGTGGAAAGTCTGAAGTTGATTTTGATTCATGTACTTGGATGAGTACTGAGCAAGAGCCTGCTTTCCAAGTCATGAAAGAATGGTAGCTTATACAATTGATAGGCTAGTCAGTAGCAGACTTATTCTGAGCCTGCATCATCATATCCAGGGCAAAATAATTGATCAGGCCACAGAAGAGAGGCAAGAAAATAGCAGAATGTCTGTTTCTTCTGTTTCTCTTCTCTTCTTTAACAAGAATGAAGATTTTAAGTCATGAGGCTTAAACAAGGGGAATATTGGGAAACAGGGAGTGACATGCATTTTGAAACAGCTACCACCTTCTCTGAGATAATTTTTTAGTAGCCCAAGCTTTTCCTCCCTCCCTCTCTCCCTCCGTTTCTTCCATCTTTCCTTCCTCTTTCCTTTCCATTCCATATTATTCCTTCTTTCTTTCCATATTCATTTTTTAAAGTTGATTTATTGTTTTTAGTAATATGTACATCTAGCATGGGGCTCAAACCCACAACCCTGAGATCAAGGGTCTCACACTCTTCCAACTAAGCCAGCCAAGTGCCCCCCTTCCGTATTCATTGAGCACCAAGAATATGCCAAGGACTGTTATAGATGCTAAGATACTGCTGTGAAAAAGACAGCTTTAGTCCCAATCCTCATAGAGCTTATAGCTGAGTAAAGGATATAGATAGCTAAATAGGCTTTTTCAATGTAGTGTGATGGATGATTCTATGACAGAAATTTAAGATAACTTGAATTTGGATAGAAAGTGTACTCATTCCACATTTGATAGGCCAGGAAGGGATTCCGAACAAACATGACTGAGACTTGAAGCCAAGTATGGAGAGGGAGGCACCATAGTGGTGGTGGAGAAGGATAAAAAAGTATTCCAGACAGAAAATGTGCAGTGGTCCAGAGCTAATAAAGAGCCAGAGGACATCTTTTAAAACACTGAAGTTATACAGTACGTCTGGAGTTCAGTTACACGTTGGGGAGTGGAGAGATGAGGGTGAAAAGGCTGAAGAGGTAAGTAAGAGCTGGATAATGAAGGCCTTTTTGCTATTTTAAGGATTTGGACTTTATCCTGAAAGTATTGGGAAACCACTAAAGGGCTTAAAGCAGTGACATTACCAGAATTGCATTTTATAAATTCACTCCGTATGCAATGTAGAGAATGGATTAGAGGATGATAGAAAAGGAACATAAAGACTCATTAGATAGGTTTTGCAGTAATCTAGGCAAGATTGGCCTACTCTAATGTAATGGCAGTAGCAGTGGAGAGTAGTGGCTAGGTTTAAAATATTTCTCAGAGATAGAATCAACTACCCTGGTACTTAATTGCTTGTGAGGGGTGACGTAGAAGGATCAAGATGATGACCAGCTTTCTGGGTTGAGCAGCTAGGAACAAAGTGAGGCTTCACTAGGGTAGGAATTCCAAAGGAAAAACAAGTTTAGAGAAGTAGATATACATTAATTTCAATCTGGTAAATACTGAATTTAGAAACCTGCAAGATGTCTAGGTAAAGATGTTCCACAGACAGTTGAATATAACAGAAAACCAGGAGAAGGAGCTGAGTAGAAATACATATTTGAAAGTCATTCACATGTAGATGATAATTGAAGCCAGGGAAGTAAGTGAGGTGTTTGAAAATGTGTAGAGGGCAAAGAGAAGGCCTAGTAAAGAACCATGAAGAAATGCCTACGTTTAAGAAGTGCCTGAGAAGGAGATTTGATTTGAAAACTAGCCTGGGGCGCCTGGGTGGTGCAGTCGGTTAAGCGTCCGACTTCAGCCAGGTCACGATCTCGCGGTCCGGGAGTTCGAGCCCCGCGTCGGGCTCTGGGCTGATGGCTCAGAGCCTGGAGCCTGTTTCCGATTCTGTGTCTCCCTCTCTCTCTGCCCCTCCCCCGTTCATGCTCTGTCTCTCTCTGTCCCAAAAATAAATAAACGTTGAAAAAAAAAAAAAAAAGAAAACTAGCCTGAATTTCTCATAATTCATTGATTTTGGGACTTTATGTACTGGCAGGAATTTTGCTGTTTGGCTTGTTAAAAAGTGTTGCTATGAAATTGATAGTTGAATTTTTTTTTCATTAATAGATGCAAATGAATAAATCTCAAAGTGTGGATCTTAAAGAATTTGGTTTTACTCCAAAACCTTCTCTTTCCAGCATATCAAGGTATAAATATAATGTTAATATCCAAGGTAGAATAGTCCTCATAAACTCTTTGCTTCTCCAAATAATCATGTGTTCAGAGAAAGGTGAACACTGGCTACATTCAAATCACAGTGATCACGTAGTTCCGTAATGAAGTAATGGCATCATAAGAGTTTGGTTATCTAAATTTATTTAGAATTCTGTAGTTATAGAATATTTTAACATTCATTGAATCATCTCTTTCGTGGGAAACTACCCATCCTATATGTCATGCCCTCAGGCTTTTTCTGTCTTCTAAACTTAACAGGAGACAAAAGTATATTTTAGAAAGAGAAATCATGTTGCTGTACAAAGTCTAATCTTTTCCATTTAGGGGCCCACTCTATATTAATAACACTTCAGATTTATAAAATAATTTACAATTTAAAAATTGCACATTGTGCATTATCTCTTTTGACCTTAACAACAACCTAGCTCATAAAATGAGGTATTTCTATCCCATCTTATAGATAAAATAACCGAAACTCATATTCCTGGTTTTAAGGAGAAGACCCTAGATGATAACTCAGCATTCTTTTCCTATATCATGATGCCTGGAAGGCAATCGTATATGTCATTTCCCTTCCAGATAAGGGTATTCTGTATTCAGGGATGACATTTAATATACTTAACAAACAGTACAGAACAGCCACTGACCAATCAGAACTGATGCCAACACTACTTCAAGATATCCTAGCTTTTGTTATCTAATTGAAAGTAGCATTAGCAATAGATTTTTAAGGCTATACACAGATAGCAGATATCTACATATTTGGGACATGTAAAGATGACTAAGTATCTTGCTTCCATTAAACACCTATTTTTTTTACCCTTTACTACCCAGGCTAATGCAGTCTATCATAAAAGTGTTGATTTTAATTTTAATTGTTGATCTAATTTTGATTTAAGTGTTGATTTAATTTTAATATTTAATATTTTTATGGCTTTATCTTTATAAAGGTCAGAGTGTTTAAATATACCTGAATTGTCTATAATGGAACAGAGGGATCAGCATGAAATCTGTGCAAAAGTTCAACAAGAACCATCTGAATATCTAGACAAAGGTAAATTACCATTGATACTGCCTTGAAAGAGAAAATTATTTATTATTACTTCAGAATGACAATGTTATTGAAAAACCAGCATCTGAAATTACTATGATTAACTTGGCAACATTTTTCTCTTGGGTTATTGGACCAGTTTCAAATTCTTAGGTCTGTTATTTCAGATGGTCTTGCTATATTTGTCACAGATTTTTAAAAAATCTCTGCCCTACATAGCATTGACTATTTTTATTTAAAGATAATATGAGGAAAAGCTGAGAAAATAAGGGATCTCAAGATACACAAAGTGTTAAAATGCTGAACTATTACTTTTATATGTCTTTAGAATTATTTAAAATAATTTTATGTTTATAAAATTAGTCCAGTTTTACAAAATATCTGTGTGACCTTGGGAAAATTATTTAACCCCTTTAGGTCTTAGTCTTATCTTTTAAATTAGGGGATTAAATTAGGTTTTCTTTTAATATCTCTCCAGTTTCTAAACCTATGATTCTTACAACTTCCATGATAATAAGAGAATATAACCTAGTTTGTGGAATATAGCTTGTATGTAGTCTAGATTTGCTTTTCATCTGTGTCAGTCATTAAATTCTTTTTCAACATTGGGATTGGTTTATCAATACTCTGGATCCTGATATTAATAGCATCCTTTGTCTGGGTCATGCCATTAATAGCCAGTCTGTTAAAATGTGTGAGAAATAATCCTGGCTATAGAGTTGTTTGTTTGAGTTGCTGTATATAGAAATGGTGAACTTGGGGTTTCCCACAAATAATTTCATGTGTGTGACCTTAGCATCTGTTGACACTCTTTCTTTCATGCTGTCACTTAATGCTTCCTCTGGCCATAATTTAAGATCTTAAGTAGGCAAGGGCTGGCGTACCAATCACCTCTTATGACATGGCAGTCATTAGGCCCAAATAAGAACAAGAAAAGTCCCCTAATCTCACTTAGAGTATCAGAGCATTTATCCAACTTCCTCAAAGCCTGAATATCATTACAACAGGGAGAGAAGGTATGAGATTGTCAACTCTTATTTTTATATCCCTTCAACCTATAGCCCTCTAACTTATTCCTTGTTCTGCTGCTCTGTTCCCTGCACTTCTGCTTACTTTAATTATCCCTCTTTACTTACGTATCCCTCTGTTTACTTTCATGCTGTCTTTACATAGTTTCCCTACTTTGATTTCTTTCCCACCCCCATTCCAAATCCAGTTTATATTATGATATTAAAGTCTCATTAGACATCATTGATAATTGTATCCCTGTTTTGCTGAATGGGCCACTTTTTTTTTTTAATAGAAGAAGCTGTGTAGTATAGTACTTAAATTCACAGGATCTATAATAATCTGTCTAGTGGTGCCTAACTGAATCAGTTGGTAGAGTATGCGAGTCTTGATCTCAGGGTTTTGAGTTCGAGACCCACATTGGGCTTAGAAATTACTAAAAAATAAATGCTTAGAATAATCTGTCTGGGTTCAAATTCTAGGTCTGCCATTTATTAGTTGTGTCACATTTCATAATATATCTAACCACTTTATCTCAATTCCCTCATCTGCTTATGTTTTAGGAATTTTACAATTAAATGAGATAATGTACACAAAGCTCTTAGCATAGTATCTGGTACTGTTATTAATAGTAATTGAGTATATTCATTATTCCTTTCACATATTAGTTGTGCATGGCAAAACATACTTTATATGTATTCAAATATTGCTCTTGAGAATGTTTTAAGAAAAACATGCCAATTTTTGTTATCCTAATTCCAATTTCAAGAAAGGAAAAAGAAAAATGTCAGAAACTATATGAGAAAGCATGTTGAATCATAAAATTTAAATTGTAAGGGACCTTTGTGTAATTTTTCATTTTATAGTGAAAGAAACCAAGACTCTGAGAGATTAAATTACTTGCCTAAAAATCACATATCTAATTAATGGCAGGACCAGAAATAGATTCTATATCTCTTGATTCCCAGTCCAATGCCATTTCTATAAAATGAAATTGACTTTTAGTTGTCAGTGGAGAATTGAAAATTGAATCTATATGAACTCTTTCAACTTTCCACTGTACAACTATATATTTCTCTATTTCTGCATCCATCCTTAACTCTGTCTTAAAAGAAGAATTATCTTTTATTCTATTCAAGGCTTATCTCTCCAGCTGTAGTTTTAATCTTTCCAATCCTGCCTCCCCTTAGGGAGGGCCTTAGGAGACCAGTATCCATTTCCTCTTTCCCATATTGTCCATCTCTCTTCCTTATTTCTTTCTCTTCAACATATAAATATGCTCATGTCTCTTCCTTCTTCACCTCCCTGTTCTCATCTAGCTACTCCTGACCGTTTGGGTGGTAAGTGGCGGAAATGCTACTCAAAGTGACTTAATCACTAAAAAAGAAGACCACTCATGTAAACTTGTAAATCCAGACATGCATCTGGCTTTAATCTTGCTAGATCCAGGCACTATGATTTTAGTCATGCTTCTAGTTTTCTCTCAATCTTTTAGATATGCCTGTTACTACTTGGCTTTATTTTATTCAATAGTCTTTCTCACATGACAGGTCACCCCTAACTCACATCTTCCCAGTTTAACAGACTTGGTAGAAAAACAGTCTTCCCCTTTTACCTTTGGTAAACCAGAGTTCATTCTAACTGGCCTCAGCTGAGTCTTGTATTTCTCTCTTGATCAATTCCTACAGCCTGGGGATTGGGTCATATGTTCCCCCGCTGTAGCCCTAGGGACCAGGGTACCATGAAAGACATCCTCACCAGGATCACATGGAATGGGTGGAGGCAGTTTCCCCAAAGGATGAAAAAGATACTCCTATTAAAAGAAGTGAAAAGGGGCACGTGGATGGCTCAGTTGGTTAAGCATCCAACTCTTGATTTTGGCTCAGGTCATGATCTCACAGCTTGTGAGTTTGAGTCCCATGTCAGGCTCTATGCTTACAGCCTGCACGGACCCTGCTTGGGATTCTCTCTTTCCCTCTCTCTCTCTGCCCCTTCTTGCATCTCTCTCAAAATAAATAAACTTAAAAAAAAATTTTTTTAAGGGGAAGCATGTCAGGCAGACCAAAAAAACAGAATCACTAGAGTCTTTATATACTTTAATGTCTTGCTTTCCACATCAAAACAAAAATGCTTCAAAAGGCAATTTATACTCACTGTGCTCATTTCCTTACCTCCTAGTCACTTTTCATTCACTAACATTTGGATTCTCCATCACTCCTTTGAAACTGGTTTCATTTAGACCATTTAGTGATCTTCTAAGTTCTGAATTCAGTGAACTCTTTTCAATTTTTATTTTCTTTGACCTTTGTATTTGACACATTTGGTCTTTCCTTCCTTTTGGAAATCTCTCCTTTGGTTTTAATTAAGCCATTCTGCTTCTCCTTCTACTTCTTGAATTGCTTGGGCTTTTCTTCCTTTTGATATTAGAAAAGTTTCTTTCTTGCTTCTTTATTCTTCTTGCTCTGTAAACTTTTCTTATTCACTGCCACTCAAGTCCATGTCTACAATTACTAACTATATTTAGATGATTTCTACATCTGCATCTGTATCTTTCTGTCTAGCCCCTGGCCCATCTATACAATCACCTTCCTGGATATATCCACCTAAAAGTTAACATATCAGCCTCTGAACTCTTTCTGTCTTCTCTGTATCTCACACTGCTCCTTTTCTTTTCTCCTTAGGTTGGTGAGTGAATTCTCTTCTTTTCTAAGCTGCTAAAGGCAGAAAAAGAGTCATCCTAAGTATCTTACCTTACATGCAAGTAATCACCATGTCCTATCTATTTTGTCTCCTAAACATCTCTCATATCTGTTCTTCTTCTCTCTCCCTTCTGCTGATACTCTAGCTTAGACATTCAATGTCTTCCCCATTGTAATATGTCTTACTTTTCTCTTTGCTTTCAGTCTCATTATCATTCCATCTGTAACTATTCTGAATGATCTAACAGGCATCTCCCATCACGTAAACCTCTTGCTAAAATATCTTCAGTAGTTATCCATTGCCTATATGGAAAAAAAAATTAATTCCTTAACATTGAAGTTAAGCATCAACATAATTTGGCACTTAAATGCTTGTGTGGTCTCAATGAGCCCTTTTCTTCTACTTTGTGCTCTAGAAATCCTGAAAACATAGTTTACCAAACATTCTCTGGTCTCCCATACTGCTGTGTCTTTCACATGTTGCTCTCCCCTCACAGAGTATCTTGCCTTCCCCTCTTGCCCATTTCTGCAGGCACCACTCTATCAAGCTCAAATTCCAACATTAACTTCTAAGATTTTACCCTCTTAGAGGTGTCCCCTCTGACTTTGTTATAGGTTTAAGTCCTGTTTCCTTTGCATTCTCATTGCACTTTGTGCCTACTTCTATTTTTAGTATGTATTATATTGTGTATGTATATCAATGAACAGAAGTAGAAAAATGTGAACTGGAGTTGTAGAACAGTTGAGAGATAATGTAAGATTTGGCTAGGTGAAGAAAAGTGTAGAGGATATTTAAAAGTGAAGGAAACTCAGTGCACTGGAGCAAACTTGTGCTGGCTTGTGAGAGATGATTATTCTTGGGAATCGTTCAGCCATTATTAAAAGTTTAATTATATAAAATTTCAATTAAATAAGTTATACTAAAAACAAAGACTGTATTCAGAACTAATATTCTACCATATATTACTGTTTTCTGTGTTCTTGAGATTATTTACCTCTATATTTGTATCTGTATGGTGGAAATACTATATTATGGGGTGCTACTATGCATTTCTTCTCAACTTTACTTTTAGAGATATTACATTGGAAGCTTGAAATTAATCTTAATGGGAGTATTTATACCATAGAAATCAGCAAACACTACAAATTAGGACTTGATTTATTGTTTTGTTTAGATTTATGAAAGTGATGGATAAAATGTTAATAGCACAGATTAGAGGCACCTAGGTGGCTCAGTTGGTTGAGTGTCCACCTTTGGCTCAGCTCCTGATCTCATGGTACGTGAGTGTGAGCTCCACATTGGGCTCATTGCTGTCAGCGCAGAGCCCGCTTTGGATCCTCTGTCCCCCACCCCCCCACCCCCGCCCCTTTTCCACTCATGCTCTCTCAAAAATAAATAAACATTAAAAAAAAATCATGCAGATTAAATTTAATAGTATGTTGTGTACATAGCTATTACATTGAGAATACCATGAAAAATTGAAGGAATATTGTAGTATTTGAAAACCATTGTCTAATTTAGCGAAGAAGTTGCCTAAGTCAGTGAATGAATGAGTAAAGTCCCAACCTCTGTCTTTGTTATTTTACTTTCATCTTAGTTGCTAAAGTCAACAAGAATGTTAAATAGCATTTTTGTGAGAACTGTATTCATTTGTTAATTGTAATGATAGGTTGGTTATAGATGTAAGAATTTGGCAAAACTCAATGAAAACATTCAGTGAAAATCAGATATATGGAATTTATAATTATGCATGTTATATATTTTATTATTATTTGTAAATCATGTGCTACATATCTTTTACCTATAATAAATACATATAATAAACACATGTATGTATATAAATGCATACATGTTTTGAGAAGCAATTTATTAAACATTTATTAGCACAATTACTTTGGAAAACTGCAAGAGTAAAGGCATTTATTCCCTACAACAATCTTATGAAAAAGGTACTTTTATAATTCCCATTTTGCAGAGGAGAAATTAGGCTCAGAGACTTTAAATTACTTGTCTAAGATTATACAGTGAGAGAAGTGGAATTTTTCACCCAGGTAGTGTGGTTCTAAGCCCAGGCTATAAATAATAGATAACACTGAGGATTTTTTAGCAGGAGAAAATTAAGATCTATTTTGGGTAAATATATCTCATAATAATATTCAAAATTCACCTGTAGGGAAAAGAGCTGGGGGGAGGAATACCATTTTAGAAATTATTCATTTTTAGAGTATGGCTATTCTCATCTAGAAATTAATAGGGAAAATTAATTCTGTCTGAAAGAATCTATTGAAAATTCAATTTAGTGCAACTATCAATATATGTACTACAGTAAATAGAATTGGTTGAAAACAATATTCAACAATATTGCTTGACCCAATACTTTTGAAAACTACTGTTCAAACCTCAGTTTAGTAGTTGAAAGATGTGTTTGATATATCAATAGAAACTGATGTTAATGGTTTAAAAAGTACCTATACTCTTTTATACATGCACATGACAGATTTTTCTAGATGGAACTCTTCTACAACTTCAAATGAGAAAGCCCCTCAAACAGTACTGTTCAACAGACATGTTAATGCATCTGGAAACCAGAATTTGACAGATGCGGATAAAAGTAATTCTCCATTCTCAGAAGTTCCGAATGTGAACTTTGAATTGGGAGATGAAGTTTGGGATGATTTTGATGATGAGAACTTAATAGAAGTTACTGATTTTTCAGCCGGTACTGAGAAGACAAATACATCAGGTAAAATTGTATCTTAGCATGAAATAATTTCGTGAGAAATTCTTTGAATATTTTTCAGTTCAGTTTCTGGGACTCATTTTCTTTGTCTTTTTTATGCGCTTGCTTAACTAGCTTTGGTTTGTTAAGATTATGATTTTTAGCGAAACTGAAAAAGTAACCCTTCCATAAATTGCATTTCCTCCTCTAAGGACAGAGGTCAAGGTTATTCCATGATAATGATGCAGCACATGAGCTTTTTCTATTCTATTTCTCCCCTATATTGTTAAAAACGCTATTCAAATTCAGATTATTTATTGAATTTTCCCTTATAAAACACACTATCCAGCTCTCAATTCTGTGATCACACGTAATCTGCTAATGTTTGTGAAGGACAAAAAATACTCCATTTTTAAAAGTATTCATCTGTTAGCCAGGAAAATGAAAGACACCTTTTATTTCTAGCAGACATAACTGATTTTTTTTTCAGGTATAAGTAAACAAAATTAGGAAAAAATTAATTTCTTCTGTATTGGATATTGTATTTAAATCATTTATAACCCCAAAATAATGGGACTGAATTTTCTGAATTACTGGCAGATTCACTCTATCTCACTAAAACAGAAAATGAAAATCTTGGTAAGTATATGAGAAGACAGCAAAATGGAGATACTGATGGCTGACAGAAGGAAATCAGTCCTTCAGAACTATAGTTGCCTCTTAATGTATCCCACCCCAGTGCTCTTTAAAAAAAAAATCTTCTTAAGGGAAGCAATTAGAAGCCAAAATATTATTGTTTTAGGGCTCTAAGAATTGCCTAAAGAGCTATTATTCCTTCCAGAAGGAATAGGATTTGACCACGTTCACAAAATAGGTCAGGAGAATATATGATGTGGAGTTAGTAGGCACAATTTCCTGTATCGCTGTACAACTACTAGTCCCTACCTCAAAATTAATAGTCATGTGTATTGCAATTTAAGAGGCAATTTGTACTGATTCTTTGAGGTAGCTTAATCCTGTGAGGGCATAGCTTTGACACTGGAAAAATCAGTCTCAATAAATGTCATGTATATAGCACTTTAAATGAACTTAGCTACATGCAGACCATTGAAAATATAGAATGAAATTCAAACTGATCATTTACATGAGTTAAGTAAGTAAGTAAAAGTGGTTTGGGACCTTTTAGTATAGTGACTAATAAGCTAACCCGTGTGTTTATAGTTTTACTCCCTTAGCTTTGCTCCCTTATTTCTCTATGCAAATTAAATGTGATTAGTGAGAAGTATTCATTCCTTCTTTAATCAGATCATATCTGTTGGAGACAGCCCTTGTAGAACTTCTGAAAAGATCCATTCTTCTGTTTCCTGACATTTTACTTCAAAATGTTATCTCTTTACATAGGATTTAGAAACACTTTGAGTTCAAGTATCCAGGGAAGTAAGCTATCCCTTCAAGAGTCAAAGAGCAAATTCCAAGGAGAAATGTCAAAAAGGCAAGTTTTGGAATTTTGGTTTGAAATACTTTACAAGTATATATCCTCCTGACATATAATTGGAGAATGGGGATCAAATCATTAGATGTCAGAGAAGCTATAAGGTATTAGCTAACCTGAACCTTCTTACTCTTAGAGCTGTGTTTCTCAAAGATCTATTGACAGACCAACTACTTCAAAAGTATTGAAATATATTAAAAGTGCACATTCCTAAAAACAAAACAAAACACATTCCTGGGCCCCACACTAGACTTACTATATCATGATCTCTAGGGCCGGTGCGCAGGAATTTTCACTTCTCAAAAGACTTGAAAACTAAATAGTAGGAATTTGACAGGTAGAAAAGAGGAAGATAAGGCATTCCAGATAGAAGAAGCATGTGTGAAGGGATACGGCTTGAAAAGGCATCTCATGCTCAAGGGTCAATAAAGTGTTGTCTGTATGGTCACAGCATTGAGGCTGAGAGTGCTGAGGTCTGATTGTAAAGAGCCTCAAATGCCATATTTAGATAACTTTACCATATCCAGTAGGTCAGGGCTCACAAACTGAAACCACCTTCAAGATGTAGCAGGCCAAGGCCAACCAGAGTGTCCCATCTAAAAGGCACAACTGTAGAGATATCACAATTACAGATTTCAAGGTATACTACAAAGCTGGGGCACCTGGCTGGCTCAGTCTGTAGAGCATACAACTCTTGATCTTGGGTTTGTAAGTTTGAGCCCCACGTTGGGTGTAGAGATTACTTAAAACTAAAATCTTAAATGGGGCACCTGGGTGGCTCAGTTGGTTAAGCATCCGACTTTGGCTTGGGTCATGATCTCACACTCTGTGAGTTCGAGCCCCGCGTCGGGCTCTGTGCTGACAGCTCAGAGCCTGGAGCCTGCTTCATGTTCTGTGTTTCTCTCTCTCTCTGCCCCTCCCCCACTCATGCTCTCCCTCTCTCTCTCTCTCTCTCTCTCTCTCTCTCTCTCTCTCTGTCTCTCAAAAATAAATACACATTAAAAAAAATTTTAGGGGCGCCTGGGTGGCGCAGTCGGTTAAGCGTCCGACTTCAGCCAGGTCACGATCTCGCGGTCCGGGAGTTCGAGCCCCGCGTCAGGCTCTGGGCTGATGGCTCAGAGCCTGGAGCCTGTTTCTGATTCTGTGTCTCCCTCTCTCTCTGCCCCTCCCCCGTTCATGCTCTGTCTCTCTCTGTCCCAAAAATAAATAAACGTTGAAAAAAAAAATTTTTTTTTAAATTTTTAAATAATAAAATCTTAAAAAAAGATACACTACAAAAAATATTAATCAAAATGGTATGGTACTGGCAAAAAAATAGACACAACCACTTTTTATACCATATACAAAATAAACTCAAAATGGATTAAAGCCCTAAGTATAAGACTTGAAACCATAAAACTCCTAAAAGAATACACAGGCAATAATCTCTTTGACATCAATTTTAGCAATATATTTATGGATATATTTCCTCAGGCAAGGGAAACAATAACAAAAATAAACTATTGGGACTAAGCCAAAATAAAAAGCTTTTGCACAGCAAAGGAAACCATGAGCAAAACAAAAAGGCAACCTACTAAATGGGAGAAGATATTTGCAAATAATATATCCAATAAGGGGCTAATATCCAAAATATATAAACACTTTTGCAACTCACACCAAAAAACCAATTTGATTTAAAAAATGGGCAGAGGGCCTGAATAGACATTTTTCCAAAGAAGACATACAGATGGCTGACAGACGCATGGAAAGATGCTCAACATCACTAATTATCAGGAAAATGCAAATCAAAACCATGCGATATTACTTCACACCAGTTAGAATGGGTGATATCAAAAAGACAAGAAATAGTAAGTGAGGAGGTAGAGAAAAGGGAACTCTTGTGCACTGTTGGTGGGAATATAAATTGGTGCAACTACTGTGGAAAACAGTATGGAGATTCCTCAAAAATTAGGAATAGAACTATAGTAATTCGACTGCTGGGTATTTACCCAGAGAAAAAAACACTAATTCAAAAAGAAAATGCACCCCTGTGTTTTTGCAGCAGCATTTACAATAGCCAACATATGGAAGCAGCCCAAGTTGTGGGTATCGATGAATGGCTAAAGAAGATATGAGATATTTATATATTTGTATCTATAATATTACTCGTCCATAAAGAAGAATGAGATCTTTCCATTTACAACAACATAGATAGACCATTAGGGTGTTATGCTAAATGAAATAAGTCAGATCATGTGATTTCACTTAGATGTGAAATCTACAAAAACAAAGCAAATGAACAAACAAACACAAAAACAAGACTCTTAAATACAGAGAACAAACTGATGGTTGTGTGGTGGTGGATGACAAAATAGATAAAGGGGATTAAGATGTACAAGATTTCCACTGGTAAAACAAATAAGTCACAGAGATGAAAAGTACAGCACAGGGAATATAGTCAATAATATTCTAATGACATTGTATGGTGACAGATGGTAATACACTTACTGTGGCGAGCACTGAGTAATGTATAAAATTGATGAATCAGTAAGTTATATGCCTGAATTTAATATAACATTGTATGTCAATTATATTTCAATAATAAAAAGTAAAATAAATAAATAAATAAATAAAAGGAGCAACCACTACTCAGGTCCAGCCAGTTGTTGCTGTGCAAGAAGTGACTATCTAGTGTTGTCAAATATTCTGATTTTCAAAAAAAGCTAGGTATCCAAAATTTGGTGTGACATCTCCTGACTTAAATTTTGAAAACTAATTTTTAAAAATGTGATATAATCTATAACAACCCCCACTCCAGGTATAGTCTAGTTTTTAGTCTCCATAGTAAGCAGTAGGAAGCCTTCCAAGATACTTATGCACAGGATAAACAATTTGATGAGACAAAATTATTTGTAGATGAGATATAGGTATATGATATAATATATATATAGAGAGAGATTGAATTGTAGAAGGTGGGACCATGAGAAGCATGGTGGCCAGCACAAAAGACAGGTTATGGTAAGGCCTAAACTAGAGCAGAGGTGATGGGAACTGAGAGGTAGTTAGATTTTTGAAACATTTCATAGATAGCACATACTACAGTAGTTGAGGAAGAGGGAAAAAATACATGGCAAGTGAGTACACAAAGATGTTAATCTGAGAATATAAGACACACAGACATTTGTAAAAGTAAATAGTAATTTTAAAAATGTTCAATTTGGGGGAACCTGGCTGACTCAGTCAGTCAGTAGAGCATGAGACTTGTGATCTTAGAGTTGTGAGTTCAAGTCCCACATTGGGTGTGGAGCCTACTTTAAAAAATTGTAAAAAGAAAAAAAAGAAACTTCAACTTGAAGTATTTTTGCAGAAATGCGAAGTGCATCTGGATAGTGGACTTGGCTAGAAGTCATGGAGAGTAATTATAGCCACAGCCGAAACTTTCCCCAAAAGAAATACTGACAACTTTTTATTCAGGGTCTAATTTACTTAAGGATTATTTATTTCTCCTAGTTTAAAAAAAATATGAAGTTTGTGGTGTCTCTTGGTATTTTTGCTCTTATTTAGTCATTTTACTTATCAACATCATAGAATCATAGATTTCAGAGAATTCCAGAGCTGAAGTGTGCTTAATTTAAGCATCATTTAGTTTCTCCACTGCAAGATACTTGAATCACCATCCAACGTCATTGCCATAGATATTCATGACATCTCTACTAAAACAGCTCTAGTGACCAGGAGCTCATTCACTTCAACATGCCTGATCCATGTTTGGATCTCTCAGACCATTCAATAGCTTTTAAGAATATTTGTCTAAAATTTGTCTTCTTACTATTTCCATTCATTGGTTCTAACTCTGAGTCATACAAAATAAATGGATTAGAAGCATCAAAGTAGAACAAAGCTGTGGGTGTAGAGAAGCAAAAAATAGGTAGAAAGTAGGAAGATAACAAAGCACATAGACAGTTTGGTGAGCCATACTTTTAGAAGCTATAAATAATTTGGGGAGAGTTTAAAAGTGATGAACAGAAAATAAGTGGATTTAAAAGGGAATCCTTATCAAGTAGCCTCTAAAGAAAAAATTGTGCCATAAGTTGGAACTAGAAAGAAGGCCTGTGGGACCTGAGGATTTGGGGTGGGAAGGAATCATGCTTTTCCTTTTGCACCCTTTTTGACTATTTTAATTCCTTGCTTTTGATCAAAAACAAAAAGATTCCATCCTATCAATACATGTACTTCTCTACTACCGATATCCACTGCTTATTACTCTTTTTTTTTCTTTATATGAAATTTATTGTCAAATTGGTTTCCATACAACACCTGGTGCTCATCCCAACAGGTGCCCTCCTCAGTACCCCTCACCCACCCTCCCCTCCCTCCCATCCCCCATCAACCCTCAGTTTGTTTTCAGTTTTTAAGAGTCTCTTATGTTTTGGCTCCCTCCCTCTCTTTTTTTTTTTTCTTTTTTTTTTTTTTGGTAGGAATGCAAACTGGTGTTTATTACTCTTTACATGGCTATCATATTTTAGCCTTTGAGTGTCATCTTAAATTGTCACCTCCTCAGACATGCATTCATGACTACCTTTTTTTTTTTTTTTTTTTTTCAACGTTTATTTATTTTTGGGACAGAGAGAGACAGAGCATGAACGGGGGAGGGGCAGAGAGAGAGGGAGACACAGAATTGGAAACAGGCTCCAGGCTCTGAGCCATCAGCCCAGAGCCCGACGCGGGGCTCGAACTCCCGGACCGCGAGATCGTGACCTGGCTGAAGTCGGACGCTTAACCAACTGCGCCACCCAGGCGCCCCATGACTACCTTTTTAAAGTGGGTTTATGTCTTCACACTTTTTCTTCTAATATTACTTAATTAATTTCCTTCATATAACTTCAGGATCTATAATTATGTGTATTTATTATTTACTCATTGTCTGCTCCTCTACTAGATGATAACTCCCTCAGGATTTGTTTACCTCTTCATACCTAGCTCCTAGTACAATATCTAGCATATGGTAGTGAATAATAAATGTTTTTTAATGAATAAATTTAATACAGAAGATTGAAGGTGAATCCTAGTGTAGTTTTAGATTGGAAGAGAAATAAAGGTGTCTATCTACAGTGAGACCAGAGCAGGGAAAGGAGATTAAAAGTTGAGCCAAGTGAGATTTAGAAAAGATTTACAGACTGCTAGGTAATAGAAAATTAAGCATGAGACCCAATTTTAAGGAAAATTACTGAATGATTACTTCTGTAGCCTTTTAAAAATAGTATTTTTATCTAATTTGAAATGTATATAGATTGGGGGACACCTAGATGGCTCAGTCAGTTAAGCGTCCAACTCTTGATTTCTGCTCAGGTCATGATTTCACAGTCGTGAGATCAAGCCTTCCGTCCAGCCCTGCCCTGAGCATGGAACCTGCTTAAGATTCTCTCTCTCCCTCTCCCTCTGCCCCTCCCCTGCTTGTGCTCACACTCTTCCTCTTTCTCAAAAAAAAAACAAAAAAAAAAGTAAAAAAATATATATAAAGTGGTACTTTGTCTAAAGGAAAGGAGATAACACCAGATTTTCCATGAGTCTAAGAAACAGAGCATCTTTTTTTTTTGTAATAAATATGACAGACTATAATCATCTTCCCCAAAGAATCACTATTGATCTAATTAAGATGGTTTGTTTCTCTTATTCCCATATTTTAAAAATAATTAATTTTGATTTTTAGTGTTGTTTCATCACATGAGAAGCCAGATATTTATTTATCAGATTCTCCTGTGTTCAAGTTTGATGCATCCTCCATGACAAAATTGCCTCCACAAGCTGGAAATGCAGATATTGTAAGAAGCACTTCATTGTTTTTCTTTTAAATTCTGCCTGAAGAGTTAAACTTTCAGTGATTGCCTTTTTTTCTGTTTTCCTCAAAATATAGGTCTGTTTACAAGAAAGAAAACAGCAGAGTCTGTCACCAGAGATTGAAAAGCTGTGCTTTACTCACTCTAAAAAAATACCAAATTCTTCACATTTTATTGAGAAAGTGGATTTCTTTATTAGCAACAATGAATGTAAAAAGGAAATTGATTTCAGGTAAGAATTCTTTAAAGTCTTTCAAGACTATACCAATAAAAACTTTCTGTGAAGAAATTCAGCATTCCTTTTTCCTTGATTTATTTTAAAGATAACCTAAACATTTTATTTACTTAAAGACATTGAAAAGTTATACCCCTGGTGACCTAAACCCTTAAGACAATTCATAATTTTAAGTATGTTAGTTTTTGAGAATATATGTTTGATACTTTTAATGAAAATATATTTTGTTGCTAAACTTTTTTTTTAAGGATTTGAACACAACATGTTGATAATGTAAAGTGTAAAGTTACTAAAATCCAAATGAGATTTGCTAGTTTTTCAAAAGTTCAAGTTGTATTTTAGCCATGGAGCTTTTTCACAATTGTACAGGTTCGATGAAAAGGCACATTAAGTCAAATTAGTGCCCCCATGACTGGTCACTTCTATGGCTAACTATAGCAATTTCTCTATCTCTCTTTAATAGTCAAGGTTTACAGACTTGTTCACATATTGATTAAATATTACTTTTTTAAATGCTTAAAGAAATACCTAAGATGTTTGATCCCTACTTCTCACAGTTTATGAAATCTGATTTCCCCCCAACAGACTTCTTAAGGTTATGCATATTGAAGTTCATTTGATATATTACCTCTCAGCAATCTATATATATTTCTATATTTGCTTTCTCCCCCAGTAGGTATCATCCCGATGATGAAGCTGAGGAAATAAAGTCTTTTCTGGGAATATTTGATGGTATTTTGTAAAACAAACCAAAAAAATTTATCTTATATTAATAAGACAAAGTATAAAGACATCCAGTTATAAAGCAAGCATTTTATTTTTTAAAGGTAGTTCATAATTGTTCAGTTTTTTTTTTTCTCTTGGATTTGATCAGTTCTGTTGACTGATTTGCAACAAAATATTTGGACAGATTCATTTTCCTATTGTAACTTCATGAAAAGCACTTTCACAGTGGGTTTGTTTCAGTAAGCTGAAAATTAAGTTGCTCTTAGCAATTATTTGGTTATTAAATACATCTTGATTGGATTTTGACAGGAACTAATTAAAAATTTTTCTTCAAAAACAAAAAACAAAAAAAATTATTCTTAATTTTCTCAACAAGAAGAAAGGTATTCTATGAAAAGAAATGATGCTAGGTTACTGAATCTGTTTATTGTATGGATTATTCACCAATATTGTTTTGTTTTACTAAAGATTTTTAAGAATCTATGGCTGTCTGAAACTGTTGTTATATAACTTCAAATAATAATAAATGAAACATTAATCAACATAGATTGTTTTCCTTTAGCTTGTTTTCCAGTATGGTGAATCCTAAAACTTTGTTATGTTGACCTTTAGCAAACACTATTTCATGTTATTTTCCCATGAATTTTCTCTCAAATTTATTGATATTTATTGATAAGTGGTGTATAGGCAGTCTAAGAAGAGTTTATTATTCTATTTATTTATAGATACAGGTGAAGTTGAAGCCCACTTAAGAAATTTTAGGAATTTAGGGGCATCTGAGTGGTTTAGTTGGTCAAGTGTCCGACTCTTGATTTCAGCTCAAATCATGACCTCACAGTTAATGAGTTCAAGCTCTACCTTGTGCTCTGCACTGACAGCGCAGAACCTGCTTAGGATTCTCTCTCTCTCTCTCTGCCCCTCCCCCTCTCAAGCTCACTCACTCTCACTCTCTAAATAAATAAATAAATAAATAAATAAAAGAAATTTTACAAATTTTTCTTTAAGCATAAAAGCCTTAGAGATGAGAAAAGTAGAGAAGAGAAACTTCCAGATGAGATTGTTGTTATTATCATTGGTAAACATTTATGAGGCATCATATATTAAGCATAGAGAAAAAGCTTAAAACAAAACTAAGAAGCTTTATTACCATGTTGAAAAATAAGAGCAACCAGTTCCTTTATTTTAGTCATCTTTACAATTGGCATGTTTCTGCATCTGAATCAATCATGCTACAACCTTTAAAGGTTATTAAACACCATTAAAATGAAAAATTGGTGCACTGCAATCTGCTCATCTTGCATACATAGACTATGACACTAAAGAAATAGCAATTTAATTCAACGAGACTTATTATGATCTGCTAAGCAAAAGCACTCTGCTTGATACTGCAAAGGAAGCAAATGATGAAAATACTGTTTTTGCTCTCATGGAGCCTACTTTACATTCTGGGAGAGAAACTAAGACATATAGTAATGCAATAATAAAATACAGAATACATTAGAGAAGTGGTTCTCAAGCTTCAGGGTACATTGCAGTCATCTAGAGGGTTTGTTTGAAAACAGAATACAGGGCACCATACGCAGAGTTTCTGACTCAGTAAGTCTGGGCTGGGACCTGAGAATGTGCATTTCTAACAAATGCCCAAATAAATGCTGATATTGCTGGTCCAAGGATTGCACCTTGAGAAACACTGCAATAGAGGTTTAAAGAGCTCTGGGAGTTCATAGGAGAGAGAACATAATCCTGACCATAGAGTCAGGGAAGCCTTTATACAGGAGTTAATTTTTTTTTTAATTTTTTTAATGTTTATTTATTTTTGACAGAGAGACAGAGCATGAGCAGGGGAGGGGCAGAGAGAGAGGGAAACACAGAATCCGAAGCAGGCTCCAGGCTCTGAGCTGTCAGCACAGAGCCTGACACGGGGCTTGAACTCACAGACTGTGAGATCATAACCTGAGCCAAAGTCGGACGCTCAACCGACTGAGCCACTCAGGCGCCCCTATACAGGAGTTAAAATTTGAGCTGAGCTTTAAAAGATGAAAATGATCTTGATGAACAAACACATGAGAGAAGAACATTCTGGCAGAGGAAACAGCTTGAGCAAAGCTCCTAGGGAGGAAAATATCTATTTGGGGAATAATGAATAGGTAATATTAAACATAGGTTAGTGTTGTAGGAGGTGTTTGAAATGTATCTTAAGGCCAGACTGTGGAGGACTTTAAATGCTAAGAAACCTGAGCTTAATTCAGCAGAGAAATGTTTCCCAAACTTGCCTGATCATAAGAAACATATGGATAATATATTAAATATAAAAATTCCTAGACCTTACCTGTTTCAGAATCGCCAGGTGAAAGGGACTGAGAATTCTATAGTTTTAACAAGACTTCAGGTTGTTCTTTATTATCAAGCCAATTTTGGAAACACATGGGTAGTTTCACTTCATAAGTAAAACAAATGGCAAATTAACAGCTTTATCATAGACATGCCTTATTTTGTGCAAGTGTTTACCTGGAAAGTTAAGTGTAGTAGTTCTTAAGAAGTAGACTGATCTCTTAAAGGAGTCTAGTCACTGGGTATTCTTTCCATGAGTGAATAACCCTACAGTTTCCATTTTGTAACGCACGGTTTAAATATATTTCAATGAACCACACAACAGAGCTTTACACAAAAATCTTTGTTGGATTCAATTTTTTCATCTTTTGTTTTTTTTTTTTTTCAGTTAAAAAAGTCCTTAACAGGCTGTATTTTTCTCACAGTGTTGGCATAATGGCTCCTACCTCATAGGTATGAAACAAGAATTTAATAAGCCACTGTGTAGGACGCTCTTAGTTTAGGGACTGATGCATAGTATGTTCTTAGTAAGTGGTAGTTGTTCATACTTAAAAAATATCCTTAGCAGTACTTTATTTTATTATTATTATTTTTCCAAGTTTATTTATTTTTGAAGGAGAGAGAATGCAAGTGGGCCAAGGGCAGAAAGACAGGGAGAGACAGAATCCAAAGCAGGCTCCAGGCTCTGAGCTGTCAGCACAGAGCCTGAAGCAGCCCACAAGCCGTGAGACCATGACCTGAGCCAAAGTCGGACACTTCACTGACTGAGCCACCCAGGCGCCCCTACTGAGCAGTACTTTAAATAGCCCATGGGGAAGGGGTGAAATAATACAAACAGACTGTCCCCACCTTCTGTTTGGACTCATAGTTTTTTAACTTTATGATGGTGTGAAAATGATATGCATTCAATAGAAACCATACTTGGTCTGTGAATTTTGATCTTTTCCCAGGCTGGTGATATGCATAGGATACTCTGTGGCAACGTTGGGCAGGAGCAAGGAGCTGCAGCTCCCAGTCAGCCACAGGACCATGAGGATAGACAACCATACACTGACAAACCATTTTGTACCCATGCAACCAAACTGTTTTACTTTCAGTACAGTATTCAATAAAGTACGTGAAATATTCAACACTCTGAGATAGGCTTTGTGTGAGATGATTTTGTGCTACTGTAGGCTAATATAATTGTTCTGAGCATGTTTAAGACAGGCTAGGCTAAGCAATGATGCTCAGTATGTTTGGTGTATTAAATGTTTTTTAAAAGATGTTTTATTGGGGCGTCTGGGTGCCTCAGTCAGTTAAGCATCCAGCTTCAGCTCAAGTCAGGATTTCATGGTTCGTGAGTTCGAGCCCCACTGACAGCTGTACTGACAGCTCAGAGCCTGGAGCCTGCTTCAGATTCTGTGTCTCCCTCTCTTTTTGCCCCTCCCCCACTCATGCGCGCGCGCGCGCTCTCTCTTTCTCTCTCAAAAAAAAAATAAAAATGTTTTATTTATTTTTTTGAGAGATAGAGAAAGAGAGAGACAGAGCGTGAGCGGGGGAAGGACAGAGAGAGAGGGAGAGACAGAATCCCAAGCAGGCTCCACACTATCAGTGGAGCTCCAGTGCAGGGCTCGAACCCATGAACCGTGAGATCATGACCTGAGCCAAAATCAAAGAGTCAACACTTAACTGACTGAGCCACCCAAGCACCCCAAATGCATTTTTGACTTAATGGTATTTTCTACTTATAATGGGTTCATCAGGATATAACCTCATCGTAAGTGTAAGTCAAGGAAAATCTGCATTCATTTGTCATATTTGAATTGCAGTAAGTTGCATAGGACTTGACAAATGAACTCTTTGACTTTCCATAGATGAATCATCCATAGAAATTTTCTCTTGGACCTCCCGCCTATGTACACTTCCTCATGCTTTCAGGTAGATTGCTCTATCTCTGTCCCCTCCTCACCAGCATTCTTAGTTATGTTATGGTCAGAGCATATATATCTATTTCAGTATTACCTTAAGTAAAATGTAATTAGAAAATAAATCTGGGGCACCTGGGTGACTCAGTTGGTTAAGCGTCTGATTTCGGTTCAGGTCATGATCTCATGATTTGTGAGATCGAGTCCCACATCATGTTCCATACTGACACCATGGAACCTGCTTGGAATTCTTGCTCTCCTCTCTCTCTGGTCCCCCCAAATCATGTGCACACGTGCAATCTCTCTCTAAATAAATACACATTAAAAAATAAATCTTCAAATTCTATTATAATGCATTCCAAAACCAGATAGAAATGATTGCTGAATTCACAGTTTACTCCTTAGTAGGGTCACACAAAGTGTCTCTTTACTTTGACCCCATTTCTAGAAAACACCCTCATCAAGGATAGTTAGGGAGCTACTCCTTGAGGACCTGTAGCCTAGGGGTTATATGGATAACACCTGTGGCATCTTACATCAGAACAGGTGTCAATATAAAGAACCTCTTGGGGTGCCTGGGTGGCTCAGTCGGTTGAGTGTCTGACTTTGGCTCAGTGTGAGTTCGAGCCCCACGTGGGGCTCTGTGCTAACAGCTCAGAGCCCGGAGCCTGCTTCAGATGCTGTGTCTCTGTCTCTGTCTGTATCTCCCCTGTTCACACTCTGCCTCTCTCTCTCTCTCTCTGAAAAATAAACATTTAAAAAAATTTTTTTTTAATTTAAGAACTTCTACTTTCGTGGGACTAGAGAAGATACCAGTGAGGAGAAAGTTAGGGCAAAGAGAAGTAAACTAAACTAAGTTTAGTAAGTTTATTATGTAAATAATCTAAGAATTTCAACGTGGGTTTTGGTTAGTGGAACAAACAAAAGGAAAGGAAAATACTGGCACTTCTTATCCTTTAGCTTGTCACTTCCTGGCTGCCAGTAGTTAAAGGCCTTGCCACTCGATGTCTGATCCAAAGACCAGTAATAGAAGAAACTCCTTGGAGCTGGAGTTAGAAGTTCTCAGGCCTCACTCCAGAACTACTGAACCAGAATGTGCATTTTAACAAGATCCTGGTTTGGTTACATGCACATTACATTGTGAGAAGCACTTATTTAAGGTGGAAAGGAAAGGAAAGGAGGCAATATCAGAATTTTAAAAGAATCCATTCCAGAAGACAAGTAGAAGAGTAATGATGATTAGTTGGTTTTCTGCACATATATTTCCTATTTTAAATGTAATATGGTGATATCACTCTTGTTTAATTGCCTTTCAGTATAGGTTGTTTTCTTCACCAACTGTGTAAATTATCTTTATAATTCCCATGCATCAACTGGGTATTTTTTTTTATGTAGCTTGAGAGGCACTTAGATGCTCTATAGAGTTTTGTTTTAATTAGCATAATAAAAGCCGATAATTCAAAAGAGCAGTCTTTGTCTTGCTTATTTTCACATTTCAGTTGAGAAACCTTTCCCTAAACTAACGTATGCCTTAAAACTTCTTACATATTTCAGCAAAACAGAATGAAACAAAAAAAAAACCCAAACCCCATACTATTCTGAAAGATTTAGAAAAATGTGCATAAACCTGCACTCATATATGTTGCAACTATAATTTTTTTTTATCAAAAAAGGAATGAAAATTCAGCTGATATTAGCATTTTGCCCATTGAAGCACATCCTTATGACAGTAGGTGGCTTCAATCCTTTAGAAAGTACACACACAATAAAGTCATTATTCTGGGGTTTCTGTATTGATCAGTTTGGAAATATAAACCTTTTACCATTTAGAAATTTTTAAAAATTTTGAAATTTAAATGAATTTTACTACAATATTTTTTCTCATTTCAAGTTTATTAAAATATTAGCAGTACAAATTATTCAGGTTGCAATTTATCAAAAGATCAACTCAGATGAAGTCCACATTAAAAAAAAAAGGACAAACATAAAACAAACCAAAAACAATGAAAAGAGGAAGACAACAAAAAGATTTATCAGCAAGACTCTACAACTTAAAATTTGAGACAAAATGGAAATGAACTTCCCACAACTCACTCATCCACTATTGTCTTCAAGTGTTCTAGAGCTGGACTCATAGTCAACTTTTTTATGATCAAAGTTTTAATTTTTATCATGTACGTGGTCATTTTGTTAACCCTTTGATTTTTGGTTTTCCTTTTCCACTGAGGATATGGACTTTGCATGGTCCTTATTTTTCAATGTGAAGAACTTTAGTTCTTTGTCCTACTTTGTTCTCATTTTAAGAATGACTTTGATCTCTATCAGCCTTTCCCCCCTGTTATTATTTGGGCTGTTAGGATGTTTTTAAGAGTAGATTCTTTTCAGGGCACCTGGGTGGCTCAGTAGGTTGAGAGTGAGACTTCGGCTCAGGCCATGATCTCACGGTTCTGTTCGTGGGTCTGAGCCCTGTGTTGGGCTCTGTGCTGACAGCTAGGAGCCTGAAGCTTGCTTCGGATTCTCGCTCTCTCACTTCCCCTCTCTCTCAAAAATAAATAAATATTAAAAAAAAAAAAAGATACATTCTTTTCTGACCTTCAGCATTTTCTTTCCAGTGTGAACTTTCTTGGTTTCTGTATTTTTTGTTGTTTCTGCTTTGATTTTCTTCTCTCTCTGAGGTCCATAAACCTCTCCTCCTTCTCCTATCTTTTTTTCTTGATGTTACTTTTCTCTGCTTTATGACCTTCCCCTCTTGTACCCTGTTCTCTGTATCTGTGGGACTCCTTGCTTCTGCTGCTAGTTCTATCAGGGCTTCTAGATTGCACCCTTCCACTCCAGCCCTACTGCTTCTTTCTCTCATTCTACCATTGTAACTGGTTTTCCTTTGGGGATGCTTTATTTTATAGTTTTACCCTGTACACCACTTTCTTCTCTGACAACCACAAGCACTTTAAAGATACTGTATACATGTTTCTCATAATATCCCTTTGATATTGGGGTCAGATAAAAGAACCTCACTTTATGGGTGACAAAATTGAGTTGATTCTCCAGGTCACATGTTTCTTAAACTATTAAGAAGTGGCATCTGGTTTACAGTTTTTTTGTAGCTGGTAGAATTAATTTTTGTTGAAAAAATGGAACCATTTTATTGTATTTCAGCCACACCTCAACTATGGAAAAAGAAGAAAAGCTCTTACTTTTCTTTTTTAGAATCCTGCTGGGCACCCTGTCTCCTATGTGTTTGTTGGAGCCCAATTCCTTCCTGATGAGAGTGAGGTACTAGGAGGAGGGCTGAGGCCCCAGGACGAGTGAGGACAGAGGAGTAACTGTTGATGAGTGATGACCATGTAACTGTTCGCCTTTGGTTGTATCACGTTCCCTTCTAGACTATGTGCATCTGTTCTTTGTCTCACTTTTATTGTGATCATGCTCACTTGCTCTTTGATTTCTATTTAAACTTCTCTTTAATTTTACCCCTTTCCTGATCTTTTCCTTTAGACTTTGACTTTTCTTTAACATTCTCATGATCCCTTCCTTTACTCCTTGACCCCATATTCTTTTCTTCATGTCCATTATACTTTGTATTATGTTTTTTTTTCTTTTTTTGTATTATGCTTTTCTTAACTCTGATTTCTGTTTGCTCTTATTGCCTCTTTTAGATTTGGCCCCTTTTTCACCTTGTTTTTATTATATTATCTTTTTTTCTGAATTTCTTCTGATGTCTCTCTCTTTGCTGTTAGATTTATGGTCTTAAACTTTCTTTTCCTCTTTACTTTCTGTTTGGACTCTTGGACACATGCCTATGGTCAGTTATATTTTTCTCTTTTACTCCAACTGGGCTTTTTTGATTTTCTTTTGTTTCAGTTTTAGCTAACTCATTCTTAAGCTCCTTTGATTCATCTTTCACCATTGGATACCCTCATTCTTTGAGCTTTCTGAATCTCGTGCCTCCACTGTGAAGTAGTCTCACTATATCTGAAACGATCCCTTGAACTGGATCTGGAAGGAGTTTGATAATGTCGTAGTTCTATTCCTTTAATTTTATTGCCAGACCTAGTAACTGAAAGTCTCCTCTGCTGTGAAGTAGGCTGGAAGTTAGGTAGATCAATCTCTCTCTCTCTCTCTCTCTCTCTCTCTCTCTCCTCTCTCCTTTCTTTGCCATCAGCTCTGGGAGCACTTTTTCTAATTAAGAATCAATTTTCAAGTATAGGAGGGAACTCTTCTGGATAAACAATACATTTGTGTTATGCTTTAAGATTTTCAGCCTCACTTTCACTAGATGTGATTTTCTTTTCTTTCTATTGTGTGTGGGGGGGGGGGCATTTTTCCTATGTTTCTTTTTTTCTTTTTTTAAAGAAAATTTAAGAGAAATTTTAAAATTTCTTTTCAGAAGCACTTTTAGAATCAGAATGGGACTGAGAATCTCTTGAGCTATATGAGTCACTGGATGGGGAGGGAGGAGGAGGAGGATTTATGCGTTTTTTTCTTTCTTTAGTTTGGGAATTAGCCCTCCACAACTGAGTGTCTACCTCAGCAAATGGTTTGCTCACTGCATCTGTTTTCTGGTTTTCTCTCTTACACAACTTCTTGCAGAGAAGTCATTTACCCCGAAAACAACATGATACCCATCTAAATGAGGAGCTGTTTTTGTTAGGAAGAACTATGAACCGTTGTATCCTTCCTTCTTTCACTATAAGAGAGATTCTCTCTTGTGTTTAACAATGAAATCCTCATCTTCAAAATATCCTCCATTTTCTTCACTGAAGTCACCACCTGAACCATAATATCTTTGACAATGCTGTGAAAAAGAAAACTCCTATAATGGCCCCTGAGTGAATATCCCTGACCCCTTTTCACTTGTAAAAAAACAATGAAATTCATCCCATGTTTGGGGGAACACATCAGAAAAAAATTCAAAGACGACTCTTCCAGCAGGTTGATTATTAATGGCAATGTCAAAAAAAAAAAAAAACTCGTAAAACATTGAGGATGCTGAATCATTGTTCCAATGGCTCCAATACTTAAATCTTTAAATAGAGAAAAATCAGGACCAAACTGATTCAATCAAGGACAACTGATCCAATCCTTTTGCTCCTGTACTGGTAACACTCTCCTCTCCCTGGGATCCTGTCCTTTAATGTGCTTCAGAACTACACTGCCCAGAAAAGGCACTAAAGTCCACTACTACAATCACCTTTACTGATTAATTCACTACAAAAGTTTTATTTTACTTTTAAAATTAATTTTTTCTTTCCGTTGTTATCTGATACATTTTTAAATAGGGAAATAATTGAATGGTACAATAAAACAAACCTTAGATTCTAATTCAGAATTTCAACTTACAGCACTAGAAAACAGCCCACTAAAATACTAAATTACTTACCCGTAGTAGAATTACTTGCCCTTGGCAGAACCAGAATTGAACCCAGGTTGGCTTTATACTTTTCCTACTTTAATTCCTATTCTTAAGCAATGAGGTTATACCTCATACTTACTTTTGTAAGCTTTTTATCTTTTATCATAAATGTAAAATGTACTTCACTCTCTTCTTCCCTAAATGTATTAAGGAATTCTTTTCTAGCTATGAGGCAAAATAGTTAAATTCTAAATACAATTTAGATAGAAGTACAGCTATTGCTATACTTATAGTTTTGGAATATTGCACATGTATAAATTTTAGTATATTGTGTTGTAGATTAGAATGGTCTTGCTATGCATCACTGTTTGAAAATGACCAAATATCTTATGGTTCTTTCATTGAACATAGTGATTGAGGAGCTGTTTTATACTACCTATATTAGAAAGATGAATATGAGCAGGTCATGTTTCAAGGGACCCATAGATGATCCAGGTAACAATGATCAAAATGCAACAAAAACATAGGCCTTTTAAAGTTATCAAGGTGTTTTTTTTTTTTTTTAATGTTTGTTTATTTTGAAAAAGAGCAGGGGAGGAGCAGTGTTAGAGAGAGAGGGAGAATCCCAAGCAGGCTCCACACTGTCACTGCAGACGCCCAACACGGGGCTCGATCCTATGAACTGCGAGATCATGACTTAAGATCAAAAGTCAGACGTTTAACCAAGTGAGCCACCCAGGTGCTGCTAAAGTTATCAATGTTTTTAAAAAATTAATATTATCACCATCAAATTACATTACCGACATGTTTTTTTCTAGACTCTACAAAAGATTTATAGTGTCTGGACTTCTTATGGAGGTAACATGCAGACATAGTCAACTCTTTGAAAAGGAAGGCTACACATTCTTTTAGATAGTGGATTATAAAAAGTTAGAGAATGGAGTGACTTTGGAAAGGAGCAAGAGATCACAGTACAGGTTGACAGATTCTGGAAGAAGAAGGGAATAAAGGGACTGAAGAAACGAGTCATGGGCATCTGACAGATTGGAGTCAGGATCATTTACATGCATATATGGTATGTAATTAAAATGTACAATTTGGGCTGAAAGGAAATTACAAAGTTGAGAATTTATTATCAGTGTATAAAGTAACCCATGTTTCTAATGAAAGAAAAATATTTTAGTTGGAAGACTTATTCATTATGGGAAGTTAAAGTATTTAAAACTTAAAGTAGTTTTAGATGGGAACGATAAAACATATATCCTTCCCTACTTTAATGTATTTTTGAGATATTAACCAATGTTGTTGTTATTTTGTTTTGTTTTGTTTTTCCTGTTGTCTCCTTCATTGAGGCAGCTAAACTATAAATTAGATGTTCCTCAAGGAAGGGTTATCAAATCCTTGAATTTTAAAATTTCAAATCTAAGATCCAGACTTGAGATAAAATAATTTGAAAAATACCTGATGGGTCAAAACCTATTTTTCCTGCCCCCAAGACTGAAGATTCTCTAGACTTGGAGAAAAGGAGAGAAGTCAGTGGAAAAGAAAAGAGCTCATATGCTGGGTACCTGAAAGAAGACCTGGGCTCAGCTTTCTCTTGGATTTATTCTAAAGTCATGTGTGGTAAGATTGGGGGAAAAATAGAATACTCCTCTCTGCTCAATTTTAGAAATTTAAGAGCAGAAGGAATGTCACTATTCCTGTGTACTTTGAGAAGGTGGCAAGACCCCAGAGTTCTCCCTCACTCCCGCATGCCGATGGCACAGAGCAATAGGGTAGAGATGGTGGTGTGGTAGGTTAATGTTAAAAGGGGAGACTGAGGTAGCCTTGTAGAGTCCCTGTGGGTATGTAGAGCAGCAGAAGCATTTCCCATGAGCCAAAGGCTACTATAGGGACGAGATAGGGCCTGTTGGTGCCACATTCCTTTTCTCACTCTCCCAGAAGTCACAGAAACTAGTGTCCAACACAAGGAGTACACAGCTGTAAATTTTGTGGACTGCCAATCAGGACCAGGATGTGTGCCTCATCAGATAGTAGCACAGAGAGGATGACAACTAACAACAGGAGATGGTCCCCTGGATCATAAACACAATCCCAGCATAAGGGGAGGGGAGACCGCATTGATGGAGATTGATTCTCCAACATCTAGTGGAATGGGGGTTTGCAATAGAAACTAAAAGTTGGCATTTCTTGCATACTTGAGTTT